>NC_049901.1:38515817-38830043 GCF_001411555.2 Juglans regia
ACCAAAAATAGCTACTACCCAGATGATCAACACAAAATAAGAAAACATTCGAAGAGATGAAAGAAAAAAAAAACAACACTACATGAAAAAAATTCTATTATGTCATAAATCCGAAAATCACACAACCAAAAAAAAAATCTTCAAACCAGTTGATTTATTTCTCCACAAATCTGTAAATCACACTATCAAAAAAAGCTACAAGCCAGTTGATAAAAACAAAACCTCGACGAAATGAAAAGAAAAAAAAAAAAAACACATCAAACAACCTAAACAATCTATTTTTTCACAAATTTTCAAATAACAAAAAGTCCACATATGAACTCACAACATACAAACAAACATCATACAAAAGGAAAAAAATCAACTTTTTAACACATCTGCAAATCACACAACCAAAAAAACCTTTAATCTAGTCGATGAACAAAAGTCGACAATGACAAATGTGAAGATTAGAACATCGACATCAAAGACAGAAAAACAAACTGAGCTTGGATTTATCACAACATGAAAAAGAAAAAGAAAAAATCCACAACATGCAAACAAAGGAAAAAATTTATTTTTACATAAATCTACAAATCGTAAGAGAGAAAGCCAACAAATTAAAATAAAATACAAAAAATCCACAACCTGCAAACAAAGAAAAAGAAATCTATTTTTCCACAAATCTCCAAAGCTAAAGAGAGAAAACGACATAGGGAAGCCAAATCAACAGAGCAGATGCAGAGAAGAGAGAAGATGAAGAGAACAAAGTACAACAGTCGAAAAAAATCAGCCTAAACAAGATGAAAGCCAAAAAAAACAAACAAACACGTCGAAAAACAAACCTGAGGAGAGAAAACTAACACGTGAAAATGAAAAAAAGAAAGAACCTGCAGAGAAGATCAAAGAAGACGAAGATAAGAACTAAGAAGAAGAGACAAAAAATAGAAAACACACAACATGCAAACACAAAACATATATACAAACAAACAAAATACAAAAGAAAAAATTCTATTTTTACACAAATCGAAAGAGAGAAAGCGTACAAATGAAAATAAAAAACAAAAAATCCACAATATGCAAATAAAGAAAATGCACTACATGCAAATAAAAGAAAAAGAAACCCATCTATCTTGTCCAGAAATCTGGAGACCAAAAACCCATCTAGAATCCTCAAACCAGATTCAACAGCATAAGAAAAAAAAACACAATGTTGTAAAAAGGGAAAAGAGAAAAAAAAAATCTTGCACTGACACACTGACACAAATATAACAGGCAGAGATACAAGAAAAGAAAAAATAGTTGACGGAGACATAAGATCAAAAGGAAAATCACTACACTAATACACATACAAACACACTGACACAAAAAAAAACCATCAACCACTCGACAGTCACAGAAGGAAAGAGAAAAAAGAAAAAAAATGGATTGACATAAATAAACCCATCACCTTGACCCTCAACCACTCGACAGACACAAAAGGAATGAGAAAAAAGAAAAAAGAAACAGACTGCAGACACAAATAAAGCCATCACCTTGACCCACGAACACTCTAACCATCCTCATCCCTAATGCTCAACCTGGTCAACTGACACAAAAATCCCATCAGCTGATCCCTTTCCCCAAGACTCAAACCATCCCCTTTCCCCCAAACATCAAAAAAAAAAAAAAAAAAATCCAAAAAGATCATAACATCCAATTAAAAAAATAAATAAGAAACATCTACTTTTTTCACAAATCCAACCAAAAAAACACCACCATTTATTTAAACTGAGGTTGAAAAATGTAAATACATTAAAATAAAACCTAAAATCCTCAACCACTCAACATACATGGAAGAAGAAAGAAAAAAAAAAGCATCACTGACACAAAAGACCCATCAACCTCAACCACCTTGGCACTCAAGCTTCCCCCAACACTCACACCATCCCCATCAGCAGCACTCAACCTGACGAACTGACACTAAAACCTATCAGGCAATCCAATTCCCCAAGGCTCAAACAATCCCTATTCTCAAGACTAAAAAAATGAAAATAACACATTGACATTCAAACCTAAAAAATGAAAACCGATTAAGCAAAGAATTAAAAAAAATCCAAAAAGTTCATAGATGCATTAAAAAAAAAACAAGAACTTCAGCAAGAAGAAGGAGAATTCCATGAAAAGAACAAATCAACAAACCAGATGAATTAAAAGAAAAAAATCAAGATCATAACATGCAAACCCAGAAAACGAAGACACAATAAGAGCAAACCCAAAAAATGAAGACACAATAACATTAAACTAAAAAAATGAAAATAAAACAATGTCATTCAAACCCAAATTTTAAAGAAGAAAATCAAGATCATAACATGCAAACCCAGAAAACGAAAACACAATAAAAGCAAACCAAAAAATGAAGACACAATAACATTAAACTAAAAAATTGAAAATAAAACAATGTCATGCAAACCCGGATTTTAAAGAAGAAAATCAAGATCATAACATGCAAACCTAAAAAATAAGCACAATAATAGCAAACCCAAAAAATGAAGACACAATAACACTAAACTAAAAAAATGAAAATACCACAATGTCATGCAAACCCAAAAAATCAAAACTGATTAATCAAAGAATAAAAAAAAAAGAACCCAAAAAGAACATAATCGACGACAAAGGAAAACCAAGAAATAACTTCACCAAGAGGAAGGAGATGAGCTTCGTTTAGAGAAATAGGAGTTTTGGTGAGAGAATGTCGGAGAGGAACTTCAGTAAAAACAAAAACAACGAATTTCGGTGAGAGGACGGAGTGAAACTGTGGTCAAAAAATGAGGGAGAGGGAAAAAACTCTAACCTACAAAGTTGAAAAAGAAGAGGAAGAAGAAAAAGAAACACAAACCGGAGAAGTAAAGCCGGAGAGAAACTCTTAAACTAAAAAATAAAAATCAATTAAGCAAAGAATAAAAAAAAAAAAAATTCAAAAATATCATAACCGGCGACAAAGGAAAAAAAACAAAATAACTTCACCGAGAGGAAGGAAATGAGCTTCAGTGAGAGAATGAGGGAAAGGAGTTTTGGTGAGAGACCGCCGGAGAGGAACTTCAATAAAAAAATAAAAAACCAATGAACTTCGGTGAGAGGGAGTGAAGCTTCGGTGGGAGAGATGCTGGAGACTAAGCTTATGAGAGAATGAGGAAAGAAGATGAAATGCAAGAGGAAAAAAGAAGACAAAAAGACAAAAGGAAAGCAGAATAAAATAAAAAAAATCCATTGACAATTATACCCCTAAAATACATGAAAAACGCACAGCACCCATGTATTGATAGCAGGGAAAAATTGACAAAACACAAAAAAAAAAAAAAAAAGGAAGAAAAAAACGAAATGACAAAAATTACTGTAAATTATGATAGCTACACGATAGCCAATTATTATATATAATAGATAATAGATATATGCAAGGCCAATTACAAGAATTTTGAACCAAGTTCAAGGGTATTTTCCAAATTAATATAAATATGTCATTATTTAATGTAGGGATCTGGGTCTGATAATGTTGAGCTAGTAGATTCGATGTTGATAGTGTTGGACTAAATTGAGAAGGCAAATCAAGGCATATGACAGGAAAATGTGAAGATTCCAGGAATTTAGGTGATATTGCTCATGTGTGATCAATATTTTAGCCGTAACTTTGGTTACAGGTATCGGAATCGCGCATATGACCCAAATTCGAAAACTCTTTTCGGTGCGCAAATCATGGTCATCATGCTATGCTTGTGGTCCCCATTTCAATTCTAAAATCAGTTGTTTTTCCCTCCTAGTCATCAATTTAAGTTATTTTTCCTTTTGTAGTAATATTTCACTATCACTTTTAGAGATGATCCTTATTCCAACTTGGATCATATTTTTTGCAAGAATCTTATTCTATTATGTATTTTATTTTTAGGCAATAATTGAGATTTTGTATTCAAAAACAATTCTCAAAATCTCGATTTTCCTAGCTGGCTCTAGCTATTTGAATCCGACTTATGGATTTTAGAATCAATTTTCGACTTTTAAGAATAAACTCTATTTTCAGAATTTTCTCTTGTGTTACGTATTTTCTCAGTTTCAATCCTTAGATTCTGTTGATTAACTAGTCATCAGAATAATCATTATTTTGTCCAGCATCGTTATCTTATTTCGTGAGCTAGTAATATACAAGCTGTATATTGACATGTCAATCGACATGGCCTGTTTGTTTTTAGTCTTTGTCGAAATAAATTTCATGTAATTTATTTCTGATCACTTTTTTTATTTTCTTTTTTAAAAAATCAATGAATGGTATACAAGTTTCTCCAAAAAAAGTCTTCAATTGTATTGATATTGGCAGTTCCCACTTCCGAAAGCTTAAGAACATCCAACCGATCATGCTGTTCATAAGGACCCACATTTCTGATCACCATGTTCTAATCATCCATGCACGTTGAGATCGAAGACATATCCATCGAGGAGGGCTCACGGGAATTAGGATCAAAGAGACAAGGAAATTAATACAAAAGGGAAAAAAATCCTTGAAAATCACAGGGCTTTAATTACTTGATTTGTACCCACATCCCCATGCTTGGCACTCCCCGATAAACCACGAACAGCAAGTAGTATCCAGGAGGAGCAACCGCACTCGTTGGCGGGGCCATGACGTCGATTTTATAGGCGCCATGGAAAGCCCTGTCCATATCAAGCTTAGCCAGTTCAAGCAGTCTTTGATTCATGGAGTATCCGTGCGTTGTAAATGGTGGTGCGTACATGGTCACCTTGATGTCTTTCCTCGCCACAAGCAATTTATTAACACTGAATTGCACCGAGAAGGTTTGTCCGTACGTTAGAGAGTTCTCCGACGACTGGACGAAGATCTCCGGCCGGTGTTCAGCCAACGCAGGGTCCAAATAAGGCGGCGAGAACTTCTCTATCCTCATCTCGGTGGGGTACTTGGCCTTGAAGTTATACCCTGCATTGGGATTGCTACCTCCTACTAGAACTCTGCCATCGGGAAGTACCGCCGACGCAGAATGGTACATTCGGGGAATCGTGCTGGGTTCAAGCTCCTTAAACCTTTGGTCTGCCGGCTCATCGGGACTGTAAAGCACCGGAGTAAAATTAGGGTGGTCAGCGGAGTACCAAGCCGACGTACCTTTCTTTGCACCGTTGAGGATCAGGAGGTCTCCGTTGGGGAGATTCAACATGTCGCCCATGACACGCGCCGAAGGCATGATTTCTTTCTCCCACGTAGCTTCAGGGTTTGTGATTTCAAGCCTGTTACAGTCGTCAAGAGCAGGCAAGAAAGTTCCCTTCTGGGCTAAACCGTAGGCCGCGGGCTTGGCGCCACCACAAACAATAACCTCCACCGGAATGACCTCATCATTGTTAGCTTCGAGTTTTATAGGGAGAAGAGCAGACATTCCCGACGATGGGTAGTTGCGGGCGCCGCCGTCCAAGACTGGGAACTCTTTGATGATGGCATTGGTCTTAGGGTTTAGGAGAACGGAGCGATTGTTGGCAAAGATGAAGACGTTGCCGTCCGTGGACAGGTGGACGAAAGGGTAAAGATTATTCTCGTCCAAATCAGAGGTTTCGTCCAGAAAGGGAAACTTGATGGAATTTTGGTTGGAAGCTCCTTCCTGTGGAACGTACTCGTAGCTGTATGACCTCCGGCCTCCAACCAGAATGAAGTCGCCATTGGCTAGCGTTGCTTGTGTAGCATACCTTAAGGCGCAAGGCACAACAAAATTTAGGTGACGACTGTTAAAAACTGATACTAGAGAATTTTATAAAAATACAAAAATAAATCTACAAGTTTACTTGAGTACTTTATGTAATATTGTTAAGTAGATTTAACACATTAAATTAAGTCATGTTAATTATTTTATAAATTTATTTTTATAAAATCAAGTCTTTATGATTGTAACATTTATGAAGAAGAAAGTTAAGTAAGCATTTTGTTGAAGAACATAGGAAGTTTATACTAATTCTGGATAATGGGGGGTCTCATTTCAAATGTACATATGGCATGTCCAAAAGCAGTCTGAAAATTTGTCAAATTAAAATTCCCTGTCCCAACATCAAAATTAGGAGAACAAACACTTGTACGTGTGTGTATATATATAACCCAAAATTTTCTTGAATACTTTTATACCTAAAGCTTATATACATGAGAAATGATACTTGCAGTCGTGAGTGTGCAAGCGCCGTACAATCGCTTTGAAAAAAATGAATAAATATTAGATCCACATGAAAAGAAATTATTTTTTTATGAGTAGATTCCACTCTTTTTCAAAACCACTGCACGGCATTTGCACAATATTCCACGACTGTATGTAGCATTGCTGTATATACATATATATATATATATATATGTATGTATGTATGTACACACACATATACACACGCATATTATAAAGACATACCATCTTGCGTCTGCCAGTGCAGTTTGGTATTCTTTCCAGTCGCAGTTCTCGCATGTGCGCATATATCTCACAGTTCTTGTTCCCTGTAACCAACCTCCAGTGCTAACCAAGGTCCCATCGGCTGCCAGGCCTCCTGATGAGCACCACGGATCCCACTGAATCTGCAGTTTTACGATTAATTTAATCACCTCAGACCATACCAAAACGAAAGAACACAAAAAAAATTAAGTTGGGTAAAAATGGGAATATGTGCAACTGGTAAATGAACCTTGAGTGGTCTTAGTTTTGCTGTATCAATATCAAATTCCACTGCATGACACCAACAATCCTTATTCTGCATTCCAGTTTTTTCCTCCTTATAGGCAAAGCATTGTCCGTTTGGCAACTTCATTGTTGACATGTGAAATGCAGTAGCATCGAACATTATAATCTTGTTGTTGGGAAGTAAGTTTATGTGCATGGCGTTGGCGCCGGAGTCCTTGGAAACCAGTTCCCACAAACCTTGGTAGTCTGTCTTGTAGGCATGGTCTTCCACCTGAGGAGCGAACCGAGGAAGACCAAAGTGAGTGGATTCTCCGGTTAAAGGATTTGGGATTGTGATGCCAAAATACTTTTCCTCGTTATCATTTTCGTTAAAATCATGAAATCGGCCTCCTGCAAACACCAGTTGTGGGAGGAGAAATTGCGAGTTATACTGGGCTGTAACAAGCAAGAGAGATAGCATAAAGAGGGTTGAACTTGAGGCTGCTGCCATTGAGGGTCAAAATGTCTTCAATGGCTGCGCGCCTCTGGGTTTTTAATACTGCAATGCTGGGGGCTGCTTTTTCTTTGCTTTACCTTATTTCCATCTCCATCTCTGATTGCCTTCGGAATTTAAGATTGCAATTTGTCCGTTAAATCTCCCCAAATTTAGTATTCGCGATCGGTTGTTCCTCGTTCAGAGAAGAATTTGCTAATTACAGGCAGAGATCAAGAGAAACCTACAGTACTACAAAGGCAAAGAAAAGTAATGTTGCAACAATAGATTGCTGTCAAGCACAGACAATATGCCGTAACCCGATTTTCTCTCAGGTACTATATCAGCTTTTATTGAGGGGATACTATATATAAATCCTCTATGCATTAACCAAAATTGTTTCAATAATTTCCAATATTCAGTGGCATAGATTAATATTTACTTATTGCAGGTTGCAATGAAATAGACCTAGCTATAATTTCTGCATGTCCAATTTGTAAGTACTTGTACGTGATCAAGTAAATATTAAGGAGACATTAATATATAACTAAATGCAGCGTAAATTAAGCTACATATTAGCTGATTTATTCTCATTCTAAATGGAGCTTTGAAAAAATATAACCTGATTTTTCATTTTTTAGTAAAGGAGAATTAATATATATATATATATATATATATATATATTGTTGTTTCATGTTTGATAGCTCATGTCTGATCAGGCTGTGGAATCTGTGCATGCTGTGACCTTAATTTGCATGCTAGCTCGTGGTTGCAGAAATGGAGATTTGTCCGTAAACATCTAGCTAGGCTGTTGGGACGCGGGCACAGCACATTAACTTAGGAGTACTAGTACTAGTACTGCTCGACACACGTTTTTGCTTTTGCCTTTCTATGTCATGCGTGTTGTGCTTCCAGAGATCTACATTAATACTATGATCCATCTGATCTCCTGCCGGCCTTCTAGATTTGTTTGGTAAATATATATATGCATGGAGTGCTTATCGCCACCTACCACGACTAGTCCTCTCAATTTGGTTTCAAACGATTTAATTTGCCGTAGACTAAAGTTTGTTTTCTAGTGCTCATGAAATTTGCATTATTAATTACGCTATCCATTAAAAGCAGCTGAAAGCTTTCGACTGGTTTTTCCAGGCCATGCCAGCTCGATCTAATTGCTCTTCAGATATGGTACAGATTACAGAATCCTTTCCCTTCTCGTTTAAGAAAACTAATATGACATTTTATTGCTTTTTGACCAAGGAAAAAAAATATTCACTGGCGATCATATATTTAGTTCATGCATGCTTTCCCATATATATAGCTATTAGAATTTTCAGATGATGATCTGTGCATGTCATGCGCGTGTAAATGCATGCAATTAGTAGCAAATGACTTAAATTTGTTTCGTCAATCATCAAAACATGGCAACCTGGCCAGAAGGAAATACCGGCCTGGGGTTCTAATTAAGAGAGTAAATGAATAAAAATATTACTAGGTGGTAATTACAAAAAAATCTTTACTTTATTCCCAAGGAATAATGGTGATAAGCTATTTTTTGTCTACTGCACTAAACTTTTCATTGATTGACACTAATGGATACAGCTGCTTTACCATCAATATTTGCAACTAGCATTGCTTGGTCGAGCCATTGATCGATCATAGCTTAAAGCCTACTAAAGTAACCAACTTTAAGTAATTTTTTTATTTAGTTTACCAAAGCAGGAAAGCAGGCAAAAACATCAAGATCACACCCCCACGTACCAACTCTTCTCATGGTAAAGACAAATGAGGTTGAGACCGGGTCCAGTAAATTGATTAGGATCATATCATCAGTAGTACTAGTACTACTCAGTTTCCCTCATTCCTACGCAATTGAAAAACCAACTAAAGGGCTTAGGAACTTTAATTTGCCTGAAATTAAGATACTATATATAACCTATATATAGCGCCCGCCTAGCTAATTGATGAATCTTTCGACTGATCTGATCTCTCAGTACCGATCCCGGCCTCTAGCTAGCAGCTGGGGCCACTAATTTTAAAAAGAAAACCCTAAAGAGAAAAGTCCTAAAGGGTTTGACTACTGGGGCCATGTTTTCATATCATTTTTCAACTGGTTAAAGAAGAGAGACAAGGAGATCAGTAGTACTGCTTCGCTCTGCATGGGTCATAGAAACATGTGATAAATGCTATTATCAATATATGTCTGCATGCTCCAAATATTTGAATAAAACGTAACGTATAATATGAAATGATTTGATCTTTAGACATGTTTCCGGAAAAAAATGGTTATGAGCCACACCATTCCGAAGCCGCATGCATGCATGTGTTCGGTATGATTGGTCATAAAGTCTAATTGTAAGCAATTTTACGAACTAATACACACACCTCATTCAATATAATTGGTCAGAAACTAAATTTTATTGAAAACAGTGTTAATTTAAATTTAGAATATGAAGACAACAACATTAATAAGCAGATTGGTACTCAAACTTGTTTGTACATAATAAAACTCTTTCTTCAGGCAAGGCATCGATCAAATTACTGTTGCATCTACAGTAGATTTTTGTAATGCCTGGCTAGCTATCATGAGTATTTATGTAAAAGGAATCGGAATAATTTGAATTGTCCAGCATCTTTTGTTGACTAACTTTTGAGCAACATGACTTGTAATTAATCTTGGTCACATGTCCAAGATTCACACATATAAATCACCAGTGGTTGACCCCAAAGGTAGCTAGTCCAATATAACCCGATGACGTTCCATACCACTAATTAGGAATCAAGAATTAGAAAGATATATCGAATCTCAGAGTACTGCCAAATTGAAATCTGCTGGCAAGATGCCTTTTATATATGAAAGCTTGTGCGCGCTAGGCCTTGATATATGTATATTCATGTCTAGTAGAAAGGAAGACTCAGTTTCAAAGAATCTGAATTAAGTTGATCATGCTTATAAGAATTCATGATATCATGTAGATTAAAATCTCTTGGAGTAGTACTGATTTTCAATATTTTTGAAACTAAAAAGTTAGGGTTTCTAATACTAGCTAGTCTTAACTGCACATGATGATTTGTATTAACCTATTCTTTTTTGAATAGCTCGAGTTGGGGATATTGGAGCATAAATTTTCCATTTCCTAAGGCAATTAGTAATTGCATCTTCATATATAGCGAAAGTTATCTTATATATATATGAGGAGAATTTCACATAAAGCCTCTAAAATCCATTCATATATGACAAATTTGCGGATCCATCCAAAGCTGCCGCCCCTCGCTTTTACCATAGATGAGAAACTTTGAAGATTTATCAGTTTCCTCTTGTCATGTTTGTTCTTGACCCCTTTTTATGATCTTCTTTAATAAAGTTTTTACTATTGAACTGTACATAGGAGCAAGTAAACAGACCATTGAATCTGGTAAAAGTAATTAAATGTTAATTAAAGGTCAGAAAACCTTAACATTAGTACAGTACTTATATGCAGTCTGCTATGTAAACTTCAAGAAATAGAGATCAGATGCTCATCAGGGAAAAAAATATTAAGTAGAGAGAATATTAATAATAATGGAATTCTCATTTCTTGACAGTTGATGAACAAGAAGAAAATTTTCATTGTCTTGTACCAAATCATGTACGCATGCAGTCTGATCCATTAACAAGTTCATTGCCTTCCCAACTTTGTGAACATTTTGCCATTTGATAATTAGCATTTAGAACCCTTGCGATTGAGAGGCAAACGACAATTTCTGATCAATTAAAGTGACAGTCTGAGCTCCAAATCTACTTCCTGATTGTCACTTGATTCAGAATTCTGACTGCTTGAACCCACAGAATTACTCCTGGGTTTCTTGCTGTTTTTATCTTGCGCGTCCTGTAAGATAATCAATCATGATCGAGCATTAATTATAAGAGGTATATCAATAATATTTGTAGAAGCAATTGAGTACCATAGATTTGATTAAAATATTTATGCAGAATTCAATGGAAAAAACTGGATAATTAACAACCTCTAGATGTAGATTTAGAAGGTGTCTAGTCATGCTTGGCTGTGCAAAATGTTGAGCCTCTAAGGTACTACTGGCATTGCTGGGGTCCCATCTGCAAGGGATTTCACGTATGGATAAGAAACGCAGCATATATAAATCGGATTAATAAATTCCAAGAATAAGCAACTCAATTAATCTAGCTGAACGTATCATATATGTGGCTGAATTTGCTTAAGTATTAATTACGAAAATTCAATTGTTGGATTACCTTGCTGTAGTAGTAGGATGGGAATCACCATATCTGATATTTGTTCTTTCATATTCTCCTGGCCCCATCTGTAACGACAAGAATTTAGCTACCAGATTAATTAGAAACCCCAAAATACATTGGATATACATATAAAGAATATTATAAAATCTAATAAATTTCCTTCTGCTTGCAATACTTCATGCACGATTTAAACCCATAAAATTAGATCATATGTGTTCGAGTCAATCTCTCCCAATTTTTTAAAAAAATTATTACATTCTTGCAGATGATGATGATGATGATTATAATGTAGGACAACATGGTTATATATACTCGGTAGAGAATATATATTTAGGGTTTGTGACAAGAAGCAAGTAAAAAACATTGCAACAAAAAGGAAGATGTCTATAGATCACTTTTCCATATGCAGAAGGAATTTATGTCAAATTGAAATAGAAGATTCGTTGGAATTGTTGATCAGAAAATATGTCAATCAAAAAGCATGATGTGATGGTGATGATTCTGTATGTATGATGAACATGACTCCGTGATAAACATCAATGCAGAACCCACGAGCACATGTACTAGGTGGTGAAAGAGGAATCAGGTCAAAGATATAAATATTTTACGCTCACAGCACAAGATGATCATCTATCAACAAATTAAAAACAAAACTGAAGTTGTATTCTCCACATCTGCCGGAGTGATGAAAAGCTAGAGCTAGCCGACATACCATGATGTTGGGGTATTGGAATCCATAAGACGCTGACGAAGAAGACGAAGACGATGAGTAAGAAAAAGATGATGATGGTATTGATGAATATTGCGCTCTCATATCCTCCTGCATATTATATGGTTATTGACACACAAAAACTCCATAAGAATATTGTAAAACCCAACAAACTTCGATCACAGAACGAACCATGTACAGCAGTCAAAGCAGTGAGACGTAGAAAGAAAGTTAAAAGATTACATTGTTGAAATTAGTGGGATATGGCCCATGAAGGGTTGGATGGTATGCACAACCCATTTGACCTTGTAATCTGATCTTCTCTAATTGAGCAACTCCAAGACCTCTCTGTGGTTGCTTTGGCTTGTCTGAATTATTCTTCTTGCCTTTCCTCGAAGAAGATCCACCTCTTTCATTTCCCAAGTTTGGCTCTCCAAAATAACCACTGCCCATCTCTTTTCCTGCTATGAGAGAGAGAGAGAGAGAGAGAGAGAGAGGAAGAAAGATAGAGAGAATCACAGGTTGCAAATCCCAAACTTTCTTCTGCTGAAAAACTTTCTGCCAAGAAGCTGTTGAGAAATCAGAGATCTCCAGCGCCCTTTTAAAGCTGTTTGCACCCTACTAATTATTGCATCGCTGGATCAGATTGTGTTTAGATTTTAATGTTTTATATACTTAGATTTTATGCTTCTTTTCTCCTCTCTCTCTCTCTCTCTCTCTACCCTTCTCTCTTGCCTCATTTTGAGAACTTCCATAAATTGATTATAATAATATTAACAATAATGACCATTATTTATTAGTTTTTTCCATTGGATATGGACTTTCGAGACTTCCACTTGATAGCGATTGTCTCTGGTTATTAAAATGCTTTTTTATTTAAAAAAAAAAAAAAAAAATTATTTTAGTGTATAACAACTATTCCCATCAAAAGTTCAACGACTATTCCACGTGCCACAGAGGCGCGTCAAAGTCACCATTTCCATAACATTTGCAAATACTCTTTATGAATACGTGTTTTAATTGATCTATGTGGCACTGCTCGTTACAAATAAAGCAGAAGTCTGGCCTGCATATTGATGCCAAGTTTTGGTCAAAGTTGAAGAGTGCATGTCACCCTCTTCAGGATGGGTGAGGGATGGCTTTCTCATGATCTTTTTTTTTTTTTAAAGACATTATTATATATAATTAATAGTCTAGCCCCGAGGAAAGATGTTTAAGTTGCTTGCTGATTTCATATATAGATGGTATAATCTTTTGATTTTCATAAATTAGATTGTCATCGATGGTGATCATACATACATACATATATATATATATATATATATATATATATATATATATATATATATACTAGTTTTGAGGAGTACTCTGAGATGGGTAAACCACTTCGCATGTGATGTCCCAGTCCCATGATATTCAATTTGATTTGAACTTATTAATTATAAACCCCCCACAAAGCCCCAGCTGTAATCTATCAGGAAAGTTATTAAAAAAAGAAAAGCTAATAACAATATGATAATCATGATCAAGCAATATAAAGTTAAGACACAAATCATATTTAAAATCATTAATGATTTTAGAAATCTTTTTAAAATTTTATAATTAACTTCATTGGGATTGCATGTATGATGATGATGAGCGAGAATTCAGAAGATCAGAAATTTCTAAATATTAATGTCTCAAAAGCTGTATCAATCTTGAAGAATTTTCATTAATTTAAATGTCATCTTAAATTATATTTATTAATTATTGTCATTAATGTGAAATATACAATTTTCAAAGAGCTCAATCCTCGAATTTATATAGTTTCTAGAAATATTGAAGAAGAAGATAATGCTAAATATTTATGGTGAATTTGACCAAAAGGTGGGAGCTAGGCCGGGGGATAAATTGAGGTAGATATCGTGTTATATAAATTGCAAGAGAGACCAAATCTAATTGAGCTGTTTCATGCATGATTTGTGGGTCATATTATATGAGTAGTTATGTGGTGGAAAGTGTTCAGAATCCTCCAATTTCTTAAACAGATCACATGTGAACTCATGCAATTACCATAGGACCCCATCAATAGTACCTCCGAGTAATTAAAATGAGAAATGTTAAAAATGTTACAGTCATAAAATGATCTCATTAAAGTAAATCTACAAACTGACATACTTTTATATGATACATTAAATCTATTTTACAATAAAAGTAATTTTACAATCTAACATATCATATCCAGTCACATCAGTTTGTGAATTTACTTTGTTGGCTAAAACATTTCTAAAAAACTTTTGCTGCTTTTGAACTCTGTTATATATATATATATGGACGGTGCTAGCAGGCCACCCAATTTTTACCACTGGGCGTACTGCTAGTGCAAATTTGTAGTTCTTTCTTTTTTTATGCTTTTTCTTTAAATATTTTTTTAATATCCTTAGCCATTAAGAAAAAAATTAAAAGAATATATACAACTTTATTAATAGTCACTTCCTTAACCACTAAATAAAAAATTAATAAATAAAAAGTTAAAATACTCGTGCGGTAACTTTGAGCGGTATTAACATTGAGCGGCTAAATAGCATATTCCTATATATATATATATATGTATATGTTGATGTGTCTGATATATGGCCATATATAGGTTCCTTATAAGCTGCATTTAAATATTACCATCACTTTGTTTTATTTATTGTAAGTACATATATATACCGATCGATTTTGGACAACAATAATTAAATTGGAAAGCTAGCATCATATATATATATATATATATATATGCAAACTAGCTATAACTTGCACATATAAAGCTCAAATATTTTAATATCTAATATATTCCTATGTAAGAATATTGTAAAAAGGAAAAGGGAAAATCTTTTCGTGTTTTACAAACACATCATGTACAAGCAGCTAGCTAGCTAATAAAGTCAATGAAGTGTGGGGTTTTCTCTCTCTCTCTAGTCAAATATCGATCCTTATAGGTATGTGTGTATATATATATATATATATGTATCATGATTAAATAATATTTTTTGTGCTCCATGTATGCACTCTTTTTCAATGTTAGTTGTTTCGAAACAAGTAGTATAACAGCAATGAACGCCCTAAAATATTCACACAAAAACACGTTGCGTCCTTGGATTTATGGAACACTTTGCTTCGTCAATATTTGGGGTTTATTTTTATTTTTTTCTTGTGGTCGACATGGTGCGGCGGCAACAAGCTGGTCCATATAAATTTTCGTTGATGATGAATTACCGATGCTAGCTAGCTTGATGCAAACTCTTTTGAAAACGATAGACATATAGTCGATCCTCTAGCTACTTAGGAATGGCACATACATTATATTATATATATATATATATATATATCTATCTATCATAATTTTCTTTCAACAACGACGTGCAATTGGTTATTAAATTCAATGTCGTGAATCAGATGATTCTGATCAGAGCCTTTTTAATACAGTGAGTACTATATATACATATATAATATAAATAATTTATTTGCCATTATGGGCTTCTCGTGCCATTCCTGTTGTTTATTATACTCAGGTACATGGTGATGGCATGACCCACACATATATGAATATTCTTACTTCTTGATAAATGTTTAAGATAAAATATTTTGATACCGTACATCTCGATCTATACATCAAGATTAAACTTTCAAGATTATATCAGTAATTTATTTATTTATTATTTATTTTTTTAAAGGGAAACTGTATCATTCATTTATTAGAGAAACTTACATTCATGATCAGATACATTTTGACATGTCCTCATATCAAACATGACATCATAAATCAAAATAATGCATTTGGAGTTCCAGTACCACTAGTACATTATAATTTTCTTTTGTGAATGGTCTGGTTTTCACTATTGCTAGTACTTTGTATAGACAAACGTCCAAGAGACAATACTCTATGCCTAAACAGAGACTCAACATCACCCTTCAAAGAAAGAGATGACTCAACATTTACAGACAAACGTTTGAAAGAATAACTCTTTTTTTAATTTATGATCTTCACGATGCATAATTAACTGATGAGCAATGCTACATACAATCCTCATTTGGGTGCAAGCCTAATTAATTTTTATCTTTAAATTTTTCAAAATTACAATAATATCCTTATTAAAATATTATTTTTTTCTATTTAATGAAGTGTTTGTACATGCAATCCTTAAATAGAGACTACGTACAAATAGAATTTCTCTTAATTGAATCTAGAACGTAAAACTAATGCCGGCAATTTTGATAATTTGAAATTGCTGAGTTTTTTTATACATTAAGGGCAGGTTTGGGGGTGAGATGAGAATTTTATATTTTGTTTTAATATTTAAAATATTATGTTTTAGTATTATTATTGTATTGAGATTTGAAAAAGTTGAATTGAGATTTGAAAAAGATGAATTGTTTATTATATTTTGTATGAGAATTTGAAAAATGTGTAATGATAAGATGAGCTGAGATGATAATTTTGTATCTCATCCCACCCCCTAAACCTGCCCTAAGAGTGTACGTGTTTTTTCCTCTAAGCGTGCTCATTTATGCATATATAATAATATAATAAATATACACACATACGCACACGTATGTAGCCATATATATATATATATTAATTTTACTTTTTAAACAAATTAACAATGTTAGAATTTCGAGATTTCCATTACGTGAAGTAAACGTACGGCGCCATGAATTCTCTGATCGAGCTAAGAAACATGATCGACAAAGAACCCTAGCTTGCTTTTATATATAAATATATATATATATATATATATATATATATATATATATCATCCGAGAAAAGGAATAAACAACTTTTTACTAGGAAAAAAAGAGGGAGTGGGGAGGGTTAATTATAATTATAATAAGAATAAAGGAAGAAGAAAACAAGGGATTATGTTGGTTTGATGTGATTTGATGAGTGATGGAGTTGTTAACAAATTAAATAGTATCATAATAAGTAGAAATCAAAAGACAAAAGAAAGTGGAGAGAGATCATGTAGAGAATATATGATAATATCCACTGTAGATTTGAAGGCACATGGAAACTTACAGGATGCATGCATTACTCCACACGATTTGCAAAGCCCAGAAATATATTTAAAATCCCTTACTTGGAATAAGCTGTCTTCTACGTGTTCATGAGGAGCCACAGCAAAGCAACCTCATCAGCCTCTCTCACCATTCCCAAATCCAATCCAAATCATCATCAGCCTCAAATATCCCCCACATTCATCATGTAAGATTCCCTCCCCCAAAAAACTTAAACTATTGATCATCTTATACAGCACCCGGGGACTTGCACCAAACCCTGCATTGGTTAAGGTTAAGATCAGTGTTTGTGTCATGTGTTTGAACGTCTGTGTCTCCAACCTTTTGGATCAGTTTAAACCCAAAAATTAAAAGTATAATAAATATTATAAATGGCAGAATCCTCCAAGATTCTGGAAAAATATATATTGATCCGATATCACATCTGTTCCAATATATGTGATCCGATCATTAAATTCACTGTACTTTTCATAAGATTTTATATGTTACACATGTCGATTATATATTGCAGTATATATAGTACCTCCTCATTTATTGAAAATTTATAATTCTTATTTGACCGTTAAAGTTATATTATATTACATTTTTTTCATATTTTTCATGCGTCTTAAAAAATAGAATTGGACGTTTATTATTTGAAGGTATAAATTAAGTGTATGATAGGTTAAAAACTCAATTATTTAAAGAAAAATTCTACTCATCATACATAATTTTTTTAATTTTTAATGTTTTTTCTCTTATCAATTGTGTGGTGTGTATGGATAATCAGTAGAATAACTCATTTAGTTTAGAAAGAATAAAATTAAAAAAAAAATAATAAGTGTGGTGTATGGTGTGTGAGGATGATGAGTAGAAAAACTCTTATTTAAAAGGGTAAAAAAATTTATTTCTTTCAATTTTCTCTTTTCTAAGCAAAATAACAATATATTTCCTTTCATTAATTAGTGCATGTCTTTCCAAGCTCCCTCCTTTTCACTCTAAGCCATAAATTTGGTACAAAGGGTTAACTAATTATGCAAGCATATTTAAACTGGTGATCAATTGTAATTCAAACTTAACACCTTAGATGGAATATTATGGGTCATGTTAGGTGAAAAGTGATGCAAAACCAGTGACATAACTTCCTTGATATAGTTTTAGAAAGTTCGCAATCCCTAATCCATGTAATGTTTCAGTTTGGACAATTCATGAACCATTTTGAGTTTGAATGTGTAAAACCAGTTAATGCAAGTTTCTGATGATCTCATCATACCAAAAACATTAAAAAAAAAACATATAATTACATTTCAAGAATAGTGCTCCTCCATCTTTAAAAGCAATGATCTATGATTTAATTGCTGGTAATCTATCATTTCATTATTGGTAAAGGATAAGAGTGTTTAGGATGAGAAATACTTTAATTATAAAAGAATTACATAAAAATAAACTTTTAGATTTACGTAGCTTAACATAGTATGTGTAAGATTGTAAAGTATTTTTATTGTAAAATAAATCTAATGAATAACATAAAATCACGTCAATTTGTGAGTTTATTTTTTATAATCATTTTGTGGATGTAACACTTATCTTTTAAGATACATCTGCTTGGTAGAATTTATCTTCTAATTTCTATGATCTTCTACAACTGATAAAGAGAGTGAAATGAGAATAATAACAAGCTTTTCATGTGATTAAGAAGGATGCAATTAGTGTATTAGTTTGCTAAGAACAAAGCTAGCATATTAGTGCATGGGCCTCAATTAGTTGGAGTGACAATTTTTTAATGGATCTTTACTATATAAAAAGCTTTTGGGGAGGACCCATTCCTCCTGATCCCTCTTAATGATCTCCCATGATAGTTAAGTGAGTTCTTTTTACTCAATATTTTATTCACCTTGTTCACCTACCACCATTTTACTTTAACTATTCATCTATACCTTTCTTTTTTTTCTCTGTCTTCGTCTACACTATCACCATGCCACTAGTACCACTACTATTTTATACATGATCTAGATCTATTATTTACATGGTTTTCCAACAATATGAAAGTTTGATCCTCTATACCCAAACTTTTTAATCCAAATCTAACTTCTTCAGATCTAGATATTGTAAAATTAAAATCATCTTCTTCCGTTCCTCCAGCTTAATAAAGGGAAAATCATCTAACACCAAAAAGATTATATAAAAGCGATTCTACAAACTGACATGGCTTGATGTGGGTCAGATGAAGTAGATCTAACGGGTCAGATGAAGCAGCCACATCAATTTATGAGATTATTTTTATATAATTCTTTTATGAATGTAGTAGTATTCTAAAAAAAAGTGCAATCTAACCAAAAAAAAAAAAAAAATGAAAATGAGAGAGGGAGGTGAGACCACATCATGAGTACTAGTCCTAGCTAGCTAGTCCTATGATTTCTTGGCTTTGACAATATTCATTACCAAACAAAAATTGGCTTGTATATAATGTAGAGAATGTCATAAAATTATACATGATTTTTTATTGTTCTTATTAGGTGATTGTGGGGGACTACTCACCACCTTTTTAATAACTTAGTAACTTAGTTGATACTCAATATATATATATATATATATATGCACATTAAAACAAAAAACCTCTATAGGTTAACACATGCAAGACTCCCTAGCTCTTCTACACTAGAGAGTACTACTACTAGAGAGAGCAATATTGATAAACAGGAAGGTTGTTCAGAAGAGAATACATATAACATAAAATGAATAAATCATTAGTAATATTGTAACCTTTTTATGACATTATATAGAACACTAATTAATATATTTTTTTGAAGAGAATACCTTTCGCCTTCAAATTATACCCCTCCCCTAATATCGATTTAACTGTTAATATCACTTTTTAAAAACATTAACCTTGCGGAATCTGCGGTTTTGGTACACGCTAGCTAGTTTAACTAAGCATGAATATTAATGGCCATGAACAGATATATATTATATAATATAGGTTGTGGTTGTTGGATGATATCATGTGGCTATGTACGTACGAGAAATGCTAGCCAGCTTTAGGTGATGACTAAGACCCCATTGATCTTGAAATTATAAACTCCAGGATTAAGTTATTAAATTAGAAGTATATATATATATATATTATATTATATATTATATATAGATTTCTAGATCTCTTGGGCTAGCGTTACACGACCTCAAAATAATTATTACATTAATATCAATGATTCCCTGTTAAGCTTATAAGCAGCTAGCGAGATTTTCTTCCATTTTTTTATTACATAATATATATAAATATATATATATATATATATATATATATATATATATATATATAACTATACAAGTGCATAGCTACCTATAATTGGCCCATATATTATATGCATATAATTAATTAATTAGGATTATGTGTGTTGTTACAACTGGAAATGGGGACCTTGGGAAAGTACAAATTGAAGCTCCTGAACCACGTGTGGAGATGCTATAGAATTCAACACTCGGGGGCTGCCCTCTTTTAATTTATATATATATATGATTAATTACTCTCTGAAAATTATAAACCCTTTTCTTTATGTATAGAGGACCCCACTCATGACTTGGAAATACGTAGCACAATGAATGCATATGGTCCTCAATGTCTCCTGCTCCTTAGAGATTACCACTCACAAAACCAACATCCCCAGTGCTCCTACGATCTATCTTGGATATGGTTTCTGATATTGTTGGTTTTTTAATCCATTATGATTAACTTAATCTCCAATTTTAAAACTCTAATCATATGTATTGAATCATCATTATTTATACTGTTGTCTGACAATCATATATATTAAGATCATGATCATCTATTAATTAATGTATATGTACACCCAATTATAGGGTCTCTGCATGCACCCACCCCAAAGGAGAAAAAGAAACGACCTTACATATATGATTTATTCATGGTTATTAGAGAGAAAGACCAGTCGGTGGATTCCAATATAATCTCAATTAATTAATTAACAGCTTATAGATTTATATATGCTTTTACTGATCACTGAAGTAGTAGTACTTGCATTAGAGGCTCTTATAAGCAGCTAGTGCATATATATATGGTACTATCTCAAATTAAACTCCGGCCATCCCCCCCACCCAAAAAACAAAACACAATAAAACTATAAAAATGTAAGTGCAAACGCGATATTAACACATCAAACATATATATTATTACTATTAATGCATTTATATATATTGTGTTTGATTTTTTAATAACGTGTAAGTAATCTTGGTCGGTTAGGCAAAGTGAAGCTAGAAACGACTGAACACTTAACACAGTACCTCAGTACCCATCCTGCTCGCTCAAAAGCTGCAGCAAAAGGTTGCTGATACAGCAACGGGCGGGGTCACCCTCCCATGTGAGTTATATGCATATATATAGATATAGTTCTTTAGTTTATGTATGGCAGTGGGAATTATAAATTAAGAAGTATATATATATATATATATATATCTAATTACTCTAAAGTACACGTTTACCTGACATATATACATGATTGAACATCATTATGGGACTGATTTAAACTAAATTACAAGTAGTAGTGATCACGATGTCATCTTCCTAGCTCCATGATGAGAAAAGTATTTGTAGTAGTTCCAGTACTCATGCATTACTGTGAATCTTTTGGAATTTCCTCAAGGTTCATGAATCTTGGCGGGGGATTTGCTTTTCCTCATGCACAACAAAGTAAGACGCATATTATTAATGTTTTGGATATATTACAAGAAAAGATTTAGTCTACATACATGCATGATGCATGTGGTCATGATATTGCATGAGTTGTACTTTTACATAAGTTCACACTTAGGTTGTCCCCCATTATAGTTGTTTAATTTGGGACTTACTGGATTTCTTTTACTTTAGACAAAATGGAACTTTTATCATTTGGTGCTTGAAAAATGACGGTAGAAAACTGCAACTTCCACCTGATTTACTGGATCTTGTTTAACATTTACCAATATTTTTTATTAATTGTGGGGGGGGAATCAACTAATAATTAAAAGGAAAGACATAAAAGATCAGGACAAAAAAGAATGCATGAATGATGAAAGGAAGACTCATACGATCCGACAATAGAGAAAATAGCCTTGAGAGAAATTCATGTTGGAATTTAATCATGTCCCACATGACATGACACGTATGCCACTATTACATTTCTACTTACTTAATTAACGTTATATATCTAAGAATAGGAGAATTAAATTAATATTTCATATTAAAACTCCTACTTTGATAGGAAGTGGAAATATTGTAGTTGAAGAAGGAAATCAGCCCTCTCTCTACCCTATAAATTAACATATGCATATATGCCCATCAGATTATGAATTAAAAAATTCCAAAGGGTTAAGTGAGAGAAACCTTTTTAATTCTAGGGTTAACGCTATTTTCATATCTAGAGTATAGAAGAGTTGTGGCTATGAATTCCAGTATGTTCTTTATACATATATATTTTGATTTAGTGAGAATCATGATAGTTAAGAATATCCTAGACATATTTTACAATATTATATAGATTGTTTATTTTACATGCATAAACTTACATGTGCATGGTATCAGAGCATGGTTATGACTTTCGTGGTTTTCCATTATGATGAATAATAGATCTCGATGTCTAGTACTATGATCTTTTCTTACCTTAGATTTGTGCCGCTGTGAATTAATTCAGAAAACGGTATGAGACTAGTAATAGGGTTTGCTATTTAGTTATTACTGATTTGGTGCTTAATTGTCAATTTTGGTGAATATATGGCCTTTTATGTTTTAATGAAAAGCTTATCTATTTATTTCATTTACAGTTTCTTTGATTATGAAATTATTACTTGCATGATTACTTTGAATAAAGTATATATGATGTTTTAGCTTCTTTGATATCGATTCTTTTATTATGTGTTGAGGATAATATATATATATATATATATATATATATATATATATGCATGAATATCTTTGCTTATCAATTTTAGTAATATATTACAAATCAATTATTATTTGTTTTGCGACGACATTTTATGGTAAGGCTTGGTTATCACCAAAGTGACCCAATTAGAAGCTAGGGTTCATAGATCTCAAGCCATTTTTCTTTTTATCTTAATACCAATATCTCAAGTACGATAATGAAATTCCAAACTTTTAAACGATTTTTTAATTGCTTAAGTTATTTTGGATTGGCCCAAAGGCGTGCCACATTTTAAGTGATTAATAAATCAAAGTATGTAGAATATTTAGCATGCATCTTTAATTGAGAGTTGGCATCGGATATCCAAAGGTAACGAACCTACTGGATTATTGATGCATCTTTAATTATTTTTATAGGTGAAAGAGAAGTAAACATAACGACTAATGATGCATCTTTAATAGTATGTTGTAACTTTTACCCAATAGTGAAGTTGATGCAATACTACTTAATGATTATTTATTATTTTTAACAACTCAAAGCATTAATATTGTGAGCATTTATTTTTATTGCAGTTTCAATTCTTGCTATATTTCATTCGTATGCTCCATCTATTCTGATCCCAAATGGAAAAAATTTCACAGACTAGTCTGAACAAGTCCAGTTTCACTTTGGTATCCTGAATCTTGATTTGTCACTCTGGATTTAGAAACCACTTTCTATTAGTGGTTCAAGCAATGTGGATGAAAATGCTTTATATCACTCTTGGGAGAGATAAAACAGATTGAGCATTATGTTATGCAAATAAGTATAGTGAACAATATGAAGTCAACGCTTCCTAAATCATGTGACACTGCTAAGGAATTCTGGAGCATTGATGCCAAAACTTACCACCATTAAATTTGGGATAATGATAGGATTACTACATTTCTACTACCCATTTACTACATTTTTTGTATTTCGTTTTTTTTTTTAGTTTTTTTTTTTTTTTACTTAATGGTTAAGGAAGTGACTATTAATAAAATTATATATTTTTTTAATTTTTTCTTAATGATTAAGGATATTAAAAAAATAATTAAAAGAAAATGATAAAAAAAATAAAAATAAAAAACTTCAAATACAATATAAGTAGTAAATGGGTAGTAAGAGGGTTGTAACCCTATCACTACCCTTAAATTTGTTGGTATGCATGGGATGCTTGAGTATACCCTTGAAATTTCAAATCGTAGTTGCTAAATTAAAGGCTCTTGGGATGAATGTGGATGAGTTTTTCCTTGTACTCATTTTGATTTCCTTGCCTCCTCAGTAGAGGTCATCTCAAATTCATTACAACACTATTAAGGATAAGTGGAATGTGAATGAATTAGCCAGTATGCTTGTTCAAGAAGAGACAAGCCTTAAGCAATAAGAGAATCATTCAGTTTACCTTGTAAGTCAAGGAACCAAAAAGAAATGGAAGAAGCCTAAAAAAGCAAA
This sequence comes from Juglans regia, assembly GCF_001411555.2. Classification (NCBI taxonomy): domain Eukaryota; kingdom Viridiplantae; phylum Streptophyta; class Magnoliopsida; order Fagales; family Juglandaceae; genus Juglans; species Juglans regia. Next base: position 38,540,320 of record NC_049901.1, read on the forward strand.
AGGGCAGAACCACCAAGGCAAAATGGCCCTCCCCAAGGAATTGAGGTTCATGAGAATGGGCAAAATAGTATTAAGTTCCATTTCTATAAAAGGTTTGGGCATCTTCAGAAAGATTGCCAGAAATGCATGGCATGGTTCGAAAAGAAATGTAAGCTTGTAGCTCAAGTATGTTTTGAATTTAATCCTATTGAAGTTCCTTCTAACACTTAGTTGATAGACTCGGATTCCACTATTCATGTTTCTAATTCGATGCAAGGCTTCCTTACAATCCAAACAATAAAGCTATATGAAAACTTAATAGTCATTGAAAATGGATTCAAAGTTCCAATTGTTGCTATTGAGACTTTTTCGTTTATTTTTAGATACTCAATGTTACTTAGATTTGTTTCAGACACTTTATGTTCCTTCTATTTATCATAATATGGTCTCTTTGTCTCAACTTGATCTTGAAGGCTATTCCATTACATTCCATAACAGAAAGTTCATTTTATTTAAAAATACATCTCTTGTTGGTTCTAGAGATTTATGTGATTGCTTGTACAAATCAAATCTCAATTGTCATTTTGGTGAAAGTCTTCTAACTCTGCATCATAATATTGTTGGAACTAAACTTAACCTGATCAATGAAAATTCTTCTATCGTGTGATACAAACATTTGGGTCATATACTCAAAGAAAGAATTGAGAGATTAGTAAGAGCATCAGTACTGAACTAGCTAAAGTTGAACTATGGCCAAAGTTTGGCCATTTTGTCCAAAACATAACAAATAGTGAGCTGGTTATATGAATAGTATTTTTGGCATGAGCTACTTCAGCTGGTCAAATTTGGTTTGCAAATTCATCTAGCCATCTAAATATTTCTGATAAAAATATTACACAATTTTGGCGCCAAATTTTTTCTCCCCCATCATGCTCTCCCACTCTTTTCATTCTCTCATCTCTATGGTCCATTCAAGTGCCATTTGTGAGTTGAAAAAGAGACTTCTGCCATTTCCAACCTCTTTAAGTCCTCTCTTTCTCTCTTGTATAGATTGAAATCAATTGTCATCTTTCTTTGTGCTTCAAGTGAATTCATTTTATTATTTTTCATTTTTTTACTTGCTTACTTAATAGTTCAATTCCTTCCCGTTCAATGGGATTGGGTAATATGAAAATTGATTTGGTAATTGAAAAACTTTCTTCTTCTTCTTCTTCTTCTTCTTCTTCTTCTTCTATATGCTAGGCTGATAAAAGTTTAGCTGGAGAAGGGTATTTCTTTTTTGGAAGTGTTTGGTTGTGGAGAGAATGTGGGAAATGAACAGAAAAATAGAGATGTTAGAATTAGGTTCTCCTGAATTCTGCAGCTTTGTGATGAATACAAACATGCACTACCATCTTATCTCGGTTGCTTATTTACCGATACAAAAAAATAAAAAAAGTTCTCCTAAAACTTTGGTGATGGGTCTAGGCTAGTTAAGCTTTGTTTTGTTTGGCTCAATTACTTCACAAACAAGGCCCTATATATAATCTCATTGAAGAGTTATAAAGATAAGTTTTTGGTGGATCAGCAAAATAGTCGTGAAAAAGTTTTTGGGGGGCTTGCAATCAATCACGCCTGATAAATCTGCGTGATTGTTTAGGACAATCATGTGGGGTTGATCCTTCTTCCACCATAAAAAATTGCCTCGATATCTCAAATTTTTCTTCAAAATCAAAATTGAGAAGTCTCGTTTTGCAAAAAAAAAGGATCTTCCAAATAAAAAAAAATGATTTCACAAAAAAACTTGTATTGAAATGAATAAAACTGTTGGGGAAACTTTTGTATTTTATAGTGAAAGAATATAACCGTTGAAAAAATATGGCAGTTAAAATAATATTTCCATTGGAAGAATATGACTGTTAGAAAGTTATACATCCATTGAAAAATTATGACCATTGTAATAATATGAACGTTGGAAAAATATACTTACGGGAAAATGTTGCGTTTTAATTTGTATCCTTTTTTAATAAGGAAAAATATTTCAATTACTATGAGAATTAGAAAGTAGAAATGAAGATTAAATATAAATATTTTAATAAAATGAAGATAGTTTTATAATATTTGATGTCTATGAAAAGTGGCTGGCTAAAGTGAGAAGTGGATTCTCTAGTCAAATTTTAGCTAAAGTTTAGCCACTTCACTATCAATGCTCTAAAAGATGGAGATTTTGCCAAACCTAAATTTTACTTACCTCGATGTGTGTGTGGATTGTATTAAGGGAAAACAAACCAAACACACAAAGAAATGTATAACAAGAAATGGAGAACTACTTGAAATTGTTCATACAAACATTTGCAGACTGTTCAATTCTACATCTTTTGGTAGAGAAAAGCGTTTTATCACCTTCATTGATAACTTTTCACGTTACTGTTATATATATTAGTTGTATGAAAAACCTTAAGTAGTGGACACCCTAGAGGTATACATTACTGAACTTGAAAAACAATTAGATAAAAAAGTAAAAATAATCAAATCATATAAAGGTGGTGTATAGCATGGGATGTATGATGGATTAGGCCAATACCCTAGCCCATTTGCTAAATTCCTTGAAAAACGTGGCATATGTGCACAATACACTATGCCATGAACACATTAGCAGAATGGAGTAGCTGAAAGGCGTAATTGCACATTAATGGATATGGTTAGGAGTATGTTAAATAATTCCTCTCTACTCATTTCATTGTAGATGGAAACCCTTAAAACCTTTATTTATTTATTGAATTGGGTTTCTACTACCAAAGTTGAGTTGCTTGAATTATATGAAACAATCGGCTATAAGTGGGTATTTAAGACTAAGCAAAACTCTAAAGGTAACATTGAATGACATAAAGCCAAACTCATTGCCAAAGAGTTTTTACTGAGAAATAAGGTATTAATTATATAGAGACCCTCTCTTATCTAAGAAGGACTCACATAAAATCATTATGGCTTAGTAGCCCATTTTTTATTTGGAATTACACCAAATGGATGTGAAAATTGCTTTTTTGAATGTGAGTCGTCGGTACCTGCATCACCAACCCCGACACCTCACCCTTCTTTACCTGATTCGACCTCTAATCCACCATCAATCCCTCCCCAATCTCCTATTGTTACTCGATCCAAGACCAATTCCTCTCGCCCCAAATAATTTTCTGATTGTCAAATTCCCTATTCTCCACCTCGGCACTGCCTCAATTTCTCCATTGAAATCCCTAAAGAATCCACTTCTTATTTCATTGCTTCCCGCTTCCCTGAGTGGCGAAATGCCATGACCAATGAGTTTCAGGCCCTAATTCAAAGTCAAACATGGACTATTGTTCCTCTCCCCCTTTCTCTAACGTTGTTGGTTGCAGGTGGGTTTTTTGCACGAAGCATGGCGCCGACAGAACTATTGAACGGCGCAAGGCACGTCTTGTCGCCAAAGGCTTTCATCAATGGTATTGATTACTCCGAGACTTTTAGTCCTGTAGTCAAACCCACCACGATTCGGTTAGTTCTCTCTCACATCGTCTCTCATGGTTGGCCACTTCACCACTTGATATTCAGAACTCCTTTCCCCATGGCGATCTCACTGAAACTGTGTACATGTCACAACCTATTGGTTTTGTTCACCCTGAACATCCTAACTATGTATGTCACTTGCAAAAGGCCATTTATGGCCTCAAGCAAGCTTCCCGTGTATGGCTTGCACAGCTTAACTCTCGACTCTATGAATATGGTTTTCTTCCCTCTAAAGTCGATCCCTCTTTGTTTGTTTATTCCTCTCATTATGTTATGATTTATGTGCTAGTCTATGTGGATGAAATTATTGTCGCCAACTCCCATTCTTCCCAAATTGATCATCTCATTCATTTCCTTGGTTCTGTTTTTCCCATCAAGGATTTCGGTAAATTATCCTACTTCCTTAGTCTTGAAATTTCTTATTTACCAAATGGAATCCACATCTCACAATGAAAATACATTCATGATATTCTCTCTCACACGAACATGTTATCTACCAATGGCATCACCTCTCCAATGGCTACCTCCACTCTCCTCTCAATTTCCGATACTCCTTCCTTCTCTGATCCAACTCTCTATCGTTTTGTTGTGGGGAGTCTAAAATATTTGTCTTTAACTCGACCTGATCTTACCTTTGCAATCAACAAAATTTCTCAATTCATGCACAATCCAAAAAACTCTCATTGGCAAGCTGTTAAGCAATTACTTACTTCGGTACCTCAAACAAACCTTAAATTTTGGTCTCCTTATTCACAAATCCTCTTCTCTTCAGCTTCAAGCATTTTTCGATGCCGATTGGGCAGGTTGCCTAGATGACCGCCGCTCTACCGGTGGCTTTTGTATTTTTCTTGGTCGAAACCTAGTGTCATGGAGTTCTCGCAAGCAACGCACTGTTGCTCGCTCCAGCACGGAGACCGAATATAATGCCCTTGCTAATGCCACTGCTGAGTTACTTTGGGTTCAATCTCTTCTTAAAGAATTATGCATTTTTCTTCCAAAATTACCAATTTTCTGGTGTGACAACTTTGGTGCAACTTACATATCAGTCAATCTCATTCTCCATTCCCGCACAAAACACATGAAAATTGATTTCCATTTTGTGAGTGACAGGGTCACGGCCAAAACACTTCAAGTTGTCTTCCTTCCATCCAAAGATCAATTGACTGACATCCTTAACAAACCACTTGTCTCCTCTCGGTTTCATTTGCTGCAAACGAGCCTCACTGTCATTGATAAATTGTTCAGCTCGTAGGGGCGTATTGAGCAGTCTACATTATCTTCCACTCCTCAAATGACTCAGCAACACTCCACCACCTCAGCTGCTACTCTAGAATCTTTTGGAATTACTTGGACTAGGTTGGTGCCTACCGGCCTTTGGGTACGGTTGTAGTATTATGGCAGACATTATGTAACAAACTCTGTGTAATGTGCAATGGATAGTAATGCACACCAACCGTTTGAGAATATTTTGTTAGGATCTCTTGTATATATATACGACTTGTACACAGCTATTCAATTAATGAGAAATACAAAACATTCCTTCCTTCTGAACCTACAAGAAATAGGAGCTGGAATGATGGATTTCAAGAAAGATCTCTTAAAGACTGGACGGGACGTTGTTAAAGCCCACGAGTTCCTTAGAAAGAAAGGCTTAGCAAGTGCAGAAGAGAAAGCAAGCAGAGCCACTGCTGAAGGAAGGATAGGGTCATATATCCATTTTAAGGAGCTGCCTGATGAACTAGCCATGCAAGTGGCTGCATGCCCTCAAGTGCAGCATGAGTTTTGAACCAAAACACGGCACAGTGAAAAGAAGTTGATGTTTTATGAGTTCTTATTCATAGTCATGTCAGCAAATGTTTAATAAAATATCTGGAGCAATCAATGCTGTTCACGATCGTTGAAAAATTCCCCAGTTATATAGATCTTTATGGGTCAGCATTTTTGTTGAAAATTATCAGGTGTGACGAACCTTTTTATTCACTTTTCCCAGTTTACATCAGCATGTTTCTTTTCACAAAATGGAAATTCGTCCTCCTTGAAGTAGCTCAATGGCCCAACAAATATATATTGTTTCTTTTTCAGAGTTCACTTGAAAAAGAAGGAAGACATTTTCTTATATTCCTTACGAATGTTAAATTCGTTTTATTTCCTATAGCAGGCCACCAACAGTAACAGTGTCTGCCGCAAATGGTACACATGAGCTACGAGAAGAAACTGGAGCAGGGATGATGGACTGCAAGAAAGCTCTTTTTGAAACTGGAGGGGATCTTGAGAAGGCACAGGAGTACCTTAGAAAGAAGGGTCTTTCAACTGCTGACACGAAATCCAGCTGACCTTTAGCTGAAGGTAAAATGAAATGAGATGAAAGTTGAATAAAATATTATTAAAATATATTTTTTTGATATTATTTTTGTTTTAAGATTTGAAAAAGTTGAATTTTTTATTTTATTTTATTTTATGTGAGAATTTGATAAAATTGTAATGATTAAATAAAATGAGTTGAGAAGTTTTGTGAGAGTGAGCGAGGAAGCCCTACATTCATGATTCCCGCATAGGAGTGCTAATTGAAGTAAACTGCGAGATTAACTTTGTGGGTGTGAGAATTTCAAGGAGCTGCTTGATGATCTGGCAATGCAAGTTGTGACCAGCCCACTTATGCAATTCGTATCCATTGAGGATATTCCTGAGAGCATTCATGTGATCAAGGAAAAAGAGCTTGAGATGCAGAGAGAGGACATCTTATGAAAATCCGAGAACATTAGAGAGAGAATTGTTGAGGGGAGGATATCAAAAAGGCTTGGAGAGATGGCTCTTTTAGAGCAGCCTTTTCATTAAGAATGCCAGCACTTTGCTGAAGGACTTGGTAAAAACAATCTGTAGATGCAATTAGGGAGAACATTAAAGTTATGAGGTTTGTCCTGTTCACCTTTGGGGAAACAGTCGAAAATGCAAAAACAGGAACTGAAGCATCAGAGGGATAAAAACACGTACACCTACTTCAGCAAGAAGCAAAGATGTGAGGAAGCCCATGGAACATGGTTTGGTGGCAGCTACAAGGATATGGAGGTTGGATGAGGATGATCTAATTTAAGATGAGAGTGATCTAATTCTTTTTGTCCTGAAATCAGTTTACATATGCAGCAGGCAACAACCAATGTGTTGTATGTTATCAAAGCTACAAGACACTTGTACTTGCCACTTGCAACATTTTCAAAATCAAAGTGGACATTGTAGTCTGTAAACAAGATTACCATTTCTGTGCACAGTTCGTCTTTACAAGAATACACTAATTGGCATCCTTGGTACACGCATGCAAGTTCCTGAATTGCAAAACGTGGCCATCATGAAAATTGACTCCTATGTTTTCGTGTATAGGTGTATATGCCTGTAAATTTGGCTCTCATTTTGAATATTCCTGTTACAATAGATGGGAATAGGGAGGGTTTAAAAGTTATGAACACGAGAAGACTTGTAACTTTAATTTGCAAGACTTTCCTGTGGAGGTTTAGAGAAAATGCAGGATATAATGCTAGAAAAACTTTTACTTGCAAGCTTGTTTATTGACATACTAAACATATTACTATAAAAATACGACCAACTCATAACTAGCTAAAGCCGTTAAAAGCAGAACTCAAGAAGTAAGGCCATTATAGCCAAAATCTTGTTCCCCACAAATTAGGAACTTTTTTATACATGTAATGATACTTAGTTTGAATAAACCTCTTCCCTGAGATGATCTGTCTCAATTAAACTTAGAGAAGAAAGGTCTGAGTAGTGAGTGGTAAACTTGAGCATAGCCGTTTTAGAAAAACTACTAAAATTAATTTCCCGATATTCTCAAGGGACAGTATAAATTTGGTTATAGAGAAGCTATACAATCTCTAACAAACTTAGGAGCCGAGGGATATAAAACTATAAATGATTTTATTTAATTTGTTTCACAATACATGCATCTAAAGAAACTCAATAAAATTGGAAGGATAAAATTAACACATTGCAGCATCTATGTTACATACATATTCATCCGCTATGATCTAACTTGTGCCTGATTTGAGGTGATGCTCGGTGCCCTTTCCTTGATTACCTTTGGGCACAAATCGCCAGAGATCAACAGCAATGTCTACTTCCTTTTTCTTATGAAACTTGTATAGCTGTGGTACATCAAACCGGAGCTGAAAGAAAGAAAACATAACAAAAATATCACATTCGCACCAACTCATTCTTACCCATCACACTGGCATGACAAAGAATGATATACAGTAATAAAATGTATTCGTAGTATAGAATGGTTTGGTAGAAAATAAGGTTATAACAATTTGCAACATAATTAGTGGAAACATCATCCAGTTATCACTAAACAAAGCCATCTTCACCCACCTCACATAAAACCTCAGCACTGCTAGCGTTTAAGTCCCGCAAGGCTACCCTTTTGATATGCTGCAATGACAAAAGAGAAGTGATGCCACTACATAATACCCGATCCACATTATATGGTCTAAAATATTTTCATTGAGACGTTTAAGGGGCTGATTATACAGTTGATTATGGGGTTTTGAGGTTCAGTTGTAGTTCTTTTCTAGAAGAATCAGATGCAGGCTGCAAAAGGTTAAGAAATTACAAGTAAAAACACATTTGAAGTATGTAGCAATAATTCACTATAGAGAATCATCCTTTCCTTATAACTGGCTACCTTATGGTATACACATACGCCAACATCAGAATTCGTCTCCAACCCCTCCAAGTATCTAATACAGGAAATGCTTCTCTAATAGCACATTAATTAACTGGATGATTACACTACTATCTTCAATCAAGCACAATTTAGGAGAGGATAAATAAAGCCCAATCAACCATGTTAGGTTGGAAAATGATGTTGAGCATTAAATCAAATAGCTGGAATCACAAAAGATATTACTCACATCTCTTGTTGAGGTCTTATGCAAGGAATAAACTGCTTGAGAAGCAACCTGACAGAACAAGCAATATACAGAACATATATTGCTCAGATGCATTTCAAACATAAAAATGGAGGGATCATTCATGATATTTACCTTCAGAGCCACACACAGAAAATCCATATCAGCGCCCTTCTTCCGGGTCCCAAATGGAGGATTCATTACAACGGTATCAACAATTTGACCTAAATAATCAAGAAGATAAGAGGAACAAACAATTCAAGAAAACACTATAATATTTTGTATTATTTTAAAATGTATTATTTTTAAACTAAATTATATTTTTTCATTGTTTCATTCTCAGATGGTGAAATGCTGATCCAAGCTAAGTCCCCAAGTCTTTCAGCTTCCTAATCAGAGGACTGGTCACAGTTGCTCCCTTGCTCCAGTAGCTCTGGTTCAATAGACATAGTTCTCTTTTCCTTCGCTAGGCCTAGATAGAGTGAGTCCTCTTCTATGGGATCGTTATGAGCTAAAAATGTATTATTCAGCAATTAAACTATTTTTCAATGTCGCCACTTTTTTTACAACTTTATTAATTACATCTCCCCCCAACCCAGAGAGAGAGAGAGAGAGTAACGCTAGCTTTCCAGTGCATAACCCGGCCAATAAATAACTACCTACAGAGCCTATTGAGAACATAAAAACAATTCTCAACACATCTCCATCCTGAACTCTAGTAGAAAAATAAACTATGCATGGTGCCACCAATGACAGGCCACACTGTTCTCTCCCAAACTTTTTTTTTTTTATAACTGAACCGTTCTCTCCCAAACTAGTCCAGCAATGTTTCTGCAGGCAGAAGATTATAGCAAAATTTCTACAAGACCAGTTCCTTATACTTTAAGTCATGGAATTCTATATGGAATCCAAAGAAATACTATGTGGAGTTGCAGCACTATAAATAAAACAAAGGCACTCTAGGTGACTGAAACTATTTTGTTGCAAACCTACTAGACTTCAAACTATGGAAACTAGTTGTTTCCAGCAAGAGCAAATGCCAACTGAATTTACATAAAAATAGAAAAGAATATATTTCACTCCATTATTGTTGCATCCTGCAGGAAGAATTTTAGCATATTATAAGTGCTAACCATCACATTTAGCTTCAATTTTCTGTTCATAAAATTGTTACCTCTCCATCCTAAGTTCTTGATGTCGGACTGAATAAAATTAATGTCCAGCTGCAGGTTCAAAATATTATCGAAGCAACAATCCATTAGTTGAATAACCACTAGTGCAAAGCATATCTAATTAAGGAGTTCATAATCTCATTGATAAGCGGTTACAGAAGTACAGACACAACAAAAAGACTGATTTGAAGATAAACAGCTATAAATAAATAAAAAATAGTGGGCTGAGCCCTTTCCATTCTTGCATCTCCTATTCCATGAAGAAACATGTCAAGAAAACAAAACCTATTAACATCACAACCAATCAAAAACAAGAAAATGAAGATACCTCAAGATCCTCTGCATTTAGTGATGCTAATTCAAGAGATTGTGAATCGATGTCGATGCCCATAACATGTCTATTCAAAGCAAAAGAAGTTAAGAGCAGTACAAATCTACACAAATGGAAAAATCATCATCCGGAAGACCAATAGCATTTGCATCAATTTTAATAGTGTCAACGTTCCCTATGATTTCAAATTTCATTCAACTTAAGTGGATTGTGAAGACAACCAGAAGAGGTGAAACAATGTCTCATTCTGGTGGTAACAAAAGAGCAAATGGGGCCTTGATTAATAGAACATACAGCCCAAGATACTACAGAGAGATAACCGAATGGTTAAAAATCGTTTTTTTATAAGGAATGGTTATAAAGGTTTTTTTTATAAGGAATGGTTAAAAAGGATGAGAAAATCCAACCATAAATATTGGCTATATAATATTCATTTACGAATGCATTCCTTAAATCACAGCAAAACCTCAGCAACCAAAATGAATTGAAAAAGGGAAAAACAAAAAGAAGGGATAAGGCTACTCACTCCGCACCCAAGAGAGCTGCTGCCGCACCCAATGTACCACAGCCACAACCGAAATCAGCCACTACCTTGTTGCTCACATCCTCAAAAGAATTCTCGGCCTGATATGTTTCAATCATTTTACAAGCCAAAGCAAAAATAAAAGGCAGAAAATACGATAACAACGTGGAGCCATATTGAATTATACAACAAACAAATGCATATGAAAATCAGTTTTTTCCTTCAATTTCTATTTTAGAACTTGAAAGTTGCTTTTGCCAATCGATTGTGAAATAGCTTTTACTTCAAAAGCAAATAAGCATTATCAACAAAGACCCAGAATAGAAAAAGAACAAGGAATTGTTAGACGCAGAGTTTGAAGCAAAGTAGAGAAAGATAGCGAAGGAACAATGAGCTACTGACATTTTTAGAACAGTTAAAAGGGAAAAGGCGAAGAGGGAGAGAGAATGATACAGTGAAGAGCATGCGAGAGGCAATGTGCGGTCCAGTAGGGTATTGCTCCAGCTCCTTCTACAACGGGGAAATTCACAAGGGATTATCACAAGCGATTGAGATACAGCGCTCTGTTCGTGTTTCAGAGAGAGAGAGAGAGAGACCTTTGGGTTGGAGAACTGTTGAAGCTCACCAAGGAGGCCTTCTAATTGCTTCAGCTTCATATTTCGGGTGGAGAAGAATCCTCCGACGAGACACCCGCACAGGGACAAGCAGGGAAACGGAGAGAGAGAGAGAGAGAGAGAGAGAGTGAAAATATGCTGGCAGTCTGAAGTGGGAAGAAAAAACCTAATTAATGGTAAAATGCAAATTTCTTTAGGTCGTGCAAAAAGTGCCGACTCTGCCTTGTTAGGAGTTTTTTTTTTTTTTTTTTTTTTTTAAATGAGTCCAGATGGTTTTAAATTAATTTAATAAAATATTATTTTTTAATATTATTATTATTTTAAAATTTAAAAAAATTATAATAATAAAATGACTTTTCAATCTAAACGAGCCCTGTCGGTGCTTTTTTTTATATTTTAGTAAGAGTCGAAGCTGTTTTTTAACCGATTTCGGTATTTGTATCCATAAATTATTTATTAATGGTAAAAAATAAATTCTTTAGTTCGTAGCTGCCTATTGATTTCCAAGGCAATGGCCACAAATTTGGACCCGAGATGTCCATTGATTATTACAAATTCCGACAAGTTTTCGTTTCTTTTAAAAGAAAAGAAAAAAAAAAGTTCCAATATTGAAGCTTCATGGCCAAGTAAATTAGCTACCAATAAAATATCCTCCTAGTCTCTCTAGTATTTGAATATATGTTTACTAGCTTTGATTTATTAGGAGTATTTCAATTGACACATCAACATTTGTTACATTAAAATCTAAATAAATCATTTATAAATTATATTCGAAACAATTAGTGGATTTCTTTAAATCCACTTAGTAAATTTAACACAAATAATAAAATTGAAAAAAAAAATTAAAAACAAGCATACAAAAGTCCAATAATTTAAGATGCTTGAAAATACCAACTGAATTACATCCTACCCATCACATACTACCAACTATCAAGTGATCCAGCCGTTTTAACTAAGGCAAAACTCGAGTACAGTTTCGAACCCTTTCCTAATCAGTTGCCAAAGTTGTCAAATATATTTACACAACATATCGGTAAGTGACATATCGACCAGCTGTTTCACTTGGTCGGATGATCTTCACAACTTGTCCACGCTTCAGCCCATAATATCTCGCAACGGGGTCAGTCACTTGCATACGAGGCAGCTGAATTCAATCCAGACATAACATAGACCACAAATATCAGAATGTGATCATATTTGCAACAGAAACAGTATCATACATTTTCAAAAGACAGATATCCCAATCTCGATGTGTTTCTCAAGGACTTCACCAATCTTTCCCCAAGAATGTTGGCTTGCATGCATTAGGTAATTGTAATAGATTAGAGCTAAAGTTTTGGTAACAGGATCCACAAGTAGCCTTTAACCAAAAACCATGTATACGCATTGTCAACATGCCTCAAAATACGCACATCAAATCGTCCATCCTAGATACTAGTTCATAACTTGGTTTTGTTACGTCTACTTTTTGGAGTAGAATTCGGGAGATTTCTACATTTTGGGTATAGAGATTGATCATACCCAGTGGTACCATGCATAGAGAACACTGCAAACAACCAGAGTGAATCTGACTTGGTAGGAACTTAGATGCCCAGAGAACCAAAACTTCAATTTAAAATAATTGGCTCTGCTCTGAACCTAGGATTCCAAAGCAATACTGTATTTCAAACTAATATGGTTGCATACTAACCAATTTCTAGCACAAAATTGATGCTAAAAAACTAATTTTATGCAATAATAGCCATGTCAAACAAACAAGATTTCTAACAATGATACACCCATCATTTCCAAATATCTGCAACTTATAAATGCAATGCCAACATATACTGACCTGTGTTTCTTTCACAGTGTATCTCTCCAGCAAAGTTTTCTTCTCCTCATTTGTAAGCACCTGATGCTCAGGAACAAGAACATGATCTTTGATGTTTATCAACAACTCTGCCTCCTGTATAAAGAGGCTTATTAGCAAACTATCTTCCACTAAGTTCAGGATGAATGCCAATAATTGCAGATGCAATTTGCATTGCTGCATAGTAAAACACTAAATGAAATAAGAATCAGAGGAATATTTACACCAAGCTTGGAAATGTGCCACAGGTAGCAAGCAAATCGAATGCCACCAAGTAACACCTCACAGATATAAAAGGCAACAGTTCATGTGTCATGAAGATCTCTAAACATACTCACTTTTAGAATTAAGCCACCTCTTCAGATTAATAATAACAATGATGCTGATAAAGAAAAGAAATATGACAATGAAGACTATGGCCTATGTTTGGCCAAAATTTCTTCAACAATCAAGTTATAAGAGCAATCAAATTAGTAAGCTTGCCATGTTCACTTTTAAGTACATAAATGATCAGGACCTCAAAGACCTTTTGGAGATGCCTTGAGTAAGACAACAAGTTTATGAATACCAAAATTCCTTGATTAAGAAAACAACATATATGCAAGATGCTAATAAAAAATTGACAGCTGCAGTTCTGTCGTTAAAACATCATCAAAGCAAGCACTTTCACCTGGAAAACCTCGAGGTGGAATTTCGTAGAAATCTCACTTATAGAGCTCCGAGCAAAGGGAGTCAAATTTTGTTGAACCACCAAGATTGCCCTGAAAACATTCTCTGACTTCATGCGCTGGGAATAAGTCTTCATTGTCTTTACACCAACCTTTGGCTCGTCAGGGAAGAAAATATAGATCTGGCACCCAAGAAACAAGCAATAAGACAAACAAAAGAATGCAGCAAAGAATACATGAGAAGCATCTAAGCACTCAAGTATATATTCAAAACATATATAAAGAAACTACGCACATAGGACAGATAAATCATACAAATTGATCTAGCTCTACTTCTCTAAACCTCAACCAGCTACACAAGACTAAAAAAACAAGATTGAAGCATCAACCGGCCATACCAAAACGGATCAAAATGGCAATTGGAAATCTAGCAAACACAGAATAAAACAAGAAAATGTTTGACCAAGTTGACATTGTAGCATATGGCGCACTCATATCTGGAATTTTTTGCTTCCTGGTTATAAAAAGGTCCACAGAATCATTCCTAACCAGAAACCAATTTATATTCAACAATAAAACACATTATAGCCACAACTCTTACACATATCACATCATCCACCCTCTGAACTTTTGATTGTACCATGTGCCATCGGAAATAGGGAAACTACCCCAGCCCCTTCAACCCATTATTAAATATTCCGTTGTGCTTAACCATCAATACCAGATCGAAGTGTGCTTAACAAATGACGAAAGGGTGAAAGGAAGCAGCTGTCAATCACATCTACATTTATGACGTCAAAAAAAGACTAAAGCTACTGCAATAGAAAAAGTGATGCTGTGCAGATGGGCAATTCATGTCACGTTTGATGCTTGGGCGGCTATATTGAAGACTACAAGTTTCCTAGACTAAGATTGGAGGTTGAATTAAGCTATCTAAGTTCATGCGTAGTATAAATACTATTCTCTTAGTAAGTTGTATTTTATGAATAAATTACTACCTAGTACGTTATACCTAGTGTTGAAAATCATAGGATTTTTCTTCATATAAATGGAAGTTGTATAGGAGTTCATGCTCGATGTAGTATACATAGGAGTGGGATTGAAAAATTGCAAATCATTATCCACTTTAGATTTTAGATACCAGGTTGAGTATTGTTCTCCTTTTCCTCTCCTCCTGTTTGAATTGTCCACATTATTCCTTTCTTCCACCTTCCCACCCCTCATCAAAACTCACTCAAAGGCATCAAGAAGAATCATAGTAAGTGACGATCAAATAACAAAGACAGTTGATCAAATAAGTACCTGATCAGAGCTATCATTTCTCTTGGCTTTATTGATAACAAGGTCTTCCCTTTTCATGCTCTCACCATATTTATCCTTGAACTGCTCTTTGGTCATGTCAATCTCAAAGTCCCCAACAAAATAACCCCGGTCCTTCAGCATTTGCATTACTGTTCTTCGGATCCTGAAAAGCCTAGTAATTTCCTCTTCCGACAGCATCATTGCTTCACTGATAAGTTTTGGATGGGAGGTTATTATTAGCAATCATCCACAAAAATCTACATTTATGAAAAAATATTACACGTAATCTCATCGAGCAACATTTCTGAATCCATATACTATTTTTTAGCAATATATGGCAAAGGGTAATTAAAAAAATGACAAATCCAAAAAATCCATTTGACCCTAAAGAGCCTTAAAAAGCACCATCCAACACTTAAGTTATTATTAATGCATAGAGTTGTAAACGTACATAAGTATGTTTATTCAAGTTTTTAGAATAAAGAACCTTACTAGCAACATACAAACCCAATTTTCTCTAACCTACAAACCAAGTCTCAGAGAACTTTTGCCTCCCAGAAACAGAGACAGCGAGAGAGATGCTCAGGAAAAAGAAAAAGAGAGGCAGAGACAGAGGGTATACCCGGACAAACTTTAAAGAATCGGAGCTTTCAACCTCGTCTTTGTCTTGGGTTAGAGAGGAAAAGAGGGTTCTCGGAGTCTGGACAAATAAGGTTTTAGGTTGTGGACAAATGGGTTGGCAAAGCGGGCAATATACATACATATAATTTTTTTTTTAATTGGCACCGGGTGTCTGGGAACACCAGTGCCAAGAACAATGTCCTAACTAATCCCAGGGGTGCACAGGCCCTCGGCAAAGAGTTTCTCGCAAATGCACCTTGGGTAATTCAAGGGGAAAATCCCTAGCCTGATGGTCTCTAAAGATTGTTTGCACCCAGTGGGATTCGAACCTTGGATCTTCGAGAGATCATACCACCAAGACCAAGGCATTTACTACTTAAGTCGACCCCTAGGGGTTAAAGTGGGCAATATACGTGGATTTAGAATAGTCAAATTCACTTGTCAATTTCCTTTTTTTTTTCTTTCTATGGATATGATGATAATTTTATTAACAAACATGCAGTCTTGAAAACATATTGAATTTTTTTTCTCTTCGTACAACCAAAAACTTGATGAAGGAAAATCCTAGTTTTCTCTTCTGGTGATTTTCTGGTGTATGTAGTGGTAGTTAGTGATTGATTTTAGTGAGTTATGGGTACTGTGAAGCAGATTCTCATTGAATCTAAAGTTTTTGAGGTAGTAAGGGATGGGAGGTTTGTTTATTTGATTGAGAAATGATGGAAGGTGGTGAAAGAGATTAGACTGGGGTTAGGCATGGCATGGTGGTTCATCAAAGCGTTGGAGGATTGCTCGAAGACTGTGAGGAAGGAGTTTTATTCGGCACATAGGGAAGGAGATAGGGGCTATGTTGCACAGAGGCGTCACAACTCAAGAGGTTCCTTCATGGCATTGATGGAATATGGCGAAGGTGGGTATCGAAACTTCTTATTCATACCAGAAGATAGGGAGGGAAGGGGGTGGAGGAAGCTGGGGGAGACTATGAGAGAGGCTGCCTGGACAGGTGGTTCTGTGTCTCAGCCACCAAAACAACCACCATTTCGGTCATGCCGGGAGGCACTACTACACAAAGGCAGTACAAGGGGAGGCCATAGTTCTAACACCTTAACATGCTCAAGAGGTGGAGCAGGCCTGCAAAGGAGGGCCACCACTTTTGAGGGAGTGCAGGCTCAAGAGAAAGGTGATAAAGTGGTTGTCGGTTTGTTTGAGGAAAAGGAGTTGCGTGCACTACAGGAGATGAAATGTCAGATAGATTTGTTGCAAGGAAATATCAATGGGTTGTTATAGTGTGTAGAGGAGAAAAGACGAATGGGCTTGGGACTGGGAGTGAGCTGTGGTCCGAGTGATGATAAGAGGGAATTTATTCTAGCTGGGGAAGAAGGTAGCATACGGGAAGAAGTATTTTGTTGGGATCAGTTTGGAAAGAAGAATTTCGTGGGCCATGAAGAAGACTGGAAGGGGAAGAAGATTGCTCATGGGTCGGGCCCAAGTAGAAGCCCACGTAAGGTCTGGAAGCAGAGAGGCCCGGTTTTGGGCAGCGTATGGGTGAACCAGTGGTACCCGATACTCCTACTCCAAGCCCGAGTTTTGGGTTAGGTCTGACACAGAAAGGGCCGACCACTTCTAACGACTCAGCTGGTGGTTCGTCGGTGGTCTTACGGTCACCGGAAGTGGAGGTGGGGGGAAATTGTTGGAGCGGAACTGTGTATTGTTGAAGTGGAAGGCTCGGGGGGTGCTCAGGGAGGGCTGTCTTCTGGTGGGTTGCCACAGACTTTTCCGGCGAGCCTTGTCACAGACCTTGACTTGTCGATTCCCTTGGATCAGGTACAACTAAGGTGGTGGGGGGCAAATATGGCTCACGGTGAGACTATGGTGTGTGGGGGTACGTCGGATAAGGGGGAGTTAGATGAAGGGCAGCAGTTGATGCTTTATGATCCTTGTGTAAACTCAAAAGAGGGAGAGGAGTCAGCAGGAGAGTATCCTACCCCTATAAGTATGATCCCTCCTAGTGTGTCCTCTGATTGGGTGTTGAAAAAGGTAGAAAAATTGCAAAGTTGTATGGGGGTTTCATGTGAGGGCTATGAAGAGCAGTTCAAGGCATTGATTATAGCCATGGAGGTAGGACATCAAGGTGCAGGGTCAAAAAGAGAGAGGGAGTTAAAGAGGTTGACTTGGTCCATTAATTACGATGGAAAGGAGGGGAGTGCAAGTCGTGGTAGAAAGAAGGGGAGGGCTGGAACAGTTGATAAATGAAGCCAAAAATTCTGAGTTGGAATGTTAGGGGACTGAATGAGATTAATAAACGCCTTTGAATAAGAGTCTTATTAAGGCAATGGAAGTTGGACATCATTTGCTTGCAGGAAACAAAGTTGAAGCTTATCAATAGAAGAATTATTCAGAGTATTTGGAGTTGTCAATTTGTAGATTGGGCATACTTACCTTCGAAAGGGGCCTCAGGTAGAGTGTTGGTGATGTGGGATAAGAGGGTGGTGGAGAGCATTGATGAGTTTGTGGGAGAATATTCGGTGAGTGTTTTTATAAAAATATTGAGGATGGCTTCGTATGGGCTTTTGCTGGGGTATATGGCCCTAATTTAGATAGTGAGAGGAGGTTGCTTTGGGATGAGCTAGCTGGCTTATGCTCTTGGTGTATTGGTGGGGGTAGTGTCTATAAGATACTTTCAAAAGTCCTTGCTAATAGGATGAGTTCGGTCATGACGAAGATCATTTCTAAGTCACAAAATGCCTTTGTGAAAGGGAGACAAATTTTGGACTCGGTCCTTATAGCTAATGAATGTTTGGACAGCAGGATCAAGTCAGGAGTTCCAGGCATTATATGCAAATTAGATATGGAAAAGGCCTATGATCATGTTAATTGGGATTTCCTGATTTATATGTTGGGGAGATGTGGTTTTGGGGAAAGATGGAGGAAATGGATGAGGCATTGTGTGTCAACGGCTCGCTTCTCAGTCTTGGTAAATGAGAACCCTGTGGGGTTCTTCAATAGTTCGCGTGAACTACGTCAAGGTGATCCATTGTCACCCCTCTTGTTTGTTCTAGTTATGGAGGCGCTAAGTAGAATGGTGTCGACTGTAGTAGAGGGAGGTTTTTTCTCTGGCTTCTCAGTAGGAGATATCCATGGCTCTACTATTATTTCTCACATTTTGTTTGTAGATGACACATTGCTATTTTGTGAGACAAATGTAGGGTATATTCAATCTTTGAAGGTCATCCTACTTTGTTTCGAAGCGGTATCCGGGTTGAAGATTAGTCTTGCTAAGACGGAGATGGTTGCGTGTGGTGATGTAAACAATATCAGAGGGTTGGCTGACATATTGGGTTGTGTGGTTTCTTCGTTGCCAATGAAGTACCTTGGACTTCCATTGGGGGCTTCCTTCAAAGTTAAAACAATTTGGGAGGTGGTGCTGGAAAAATTTGAGCGGAGGCTGGATGGGTGGAAAAGATTGTATTTATCTAAAGGGGGGCGTATCACTATTATCAAAAGTACTTTATCCAACCTTCCCACATACTACTTATCTTTATTTTCTCTTCCTGTAAGCATTGTAACTAGAATGGAGAAAATTCAACGAGACTTTTTATGGAGTGAAATAGGAGATGAATTTAAATTCCACTTGGTGGGGTGGGACAAGGTATGTTCTCCTTTGAGGGATGGTGGCTTAGGGGTTAGGAATGTGAGGGATTTTAATAAGGCCTTGTTAGGTAAATGGTTGTGGCGTTATAACAATGAGAGGGGAGCCTTATGGAAAGGGGTGATTGACATGAAGTATGGTCGTGAACGGGGGGATTGGGTTTCTAAAGAAGGTAGGGGGTCTTATAGAGTGGGGCTATGGAAATATATACGGAAAGGTTGGTGCTCCTTTGCTAGTAATACTCGGTTGTGTTTGGGGGATGGGAGTAGGATCAGCTTTTTGAAGGATGTGTGGGTGGGAGACACGGCTTTGAAGGATGCTTATCCCACAATTTTCAATATTGCAAGGGAGAAGGAAGCTATGGTGGCTGATTTGCGGGTAATTAACCAGGATTCACAGGAGTGGAATATTAGCCTTACTCGGGATGCACATGATTGGGAAGTGACTAGTTTGGTGGAGTTTCTGAA
This sequence comes from Juglans regia, assembly GCF_001411555.2. Taxonomy (NCBI): domain Eukaryota; kingdom Viridiplantae; phylum Streptophyta; class Magnoliopsida; order Fagales; family Juglandaceae; genus Juglans; species Juglans regia. Next base: position 38,559,927 of record NC_049901.1, read on the forward strand.
CTTGCTGTACAGTACTCCTATTGCGGCCACAACTGAAGATTCGCTGGAATGGAGACCATCTAGGAAAGGGAAGGTCTCGGTACTCTCCTTCTATGACTATTACTATGCAACAAAGGCATAATTTTCCATCGAAGCCATATGGAGGAGTAAAGCACCAACCAAGGCCGCATTCTTTGTTTGGACAGCAGCTCTAGGGAAGATTATGACCATGGATAATCTTAGACGTCGTGGCCTTATCATCACGGACTGGTGCTGTTTGTGCAGAAATAGTGGTGAAACGACGGACTATCTACTCTTACATTGTGATTTTACTCGAGATATTTGGAGTTATTTCTTAAACCACAGATCAAGGCTGTGTGGAAGATGACTCCCATTTGTATGTTTTGGTGTATTTGGTGTGAAAGAAATGAGAGGCTTTTTGAGAATCATGAGCGCTCCATGGAAGAATTTAGGAATTTTTTCTGGAAGACTTTGTTTTTGTGGGCCATTGCTTTAGATTTGAATGGCCTCAGCTTCCATGATTTCCTTGTAACTGTTTCTAGTTCTTAAATAGGTGTATTCACATGTATACTTCCAGTGTACCTGGGCTATGCCTATTTTCTTTATCAATGAAATAATTTATTACTTATCAAAAAAAAAATTTATTAACAAAAAATGTAATGAACATTGAGTGGAAAACCTTAACAAATATAGCAAGTATGCTAATATATCGCAAAAGATAATGAAATAAATAAATAAATGCCTTTTAATTAGTTTTAGTCGGTCTCATATTCCTTGGCATGGCGCCACAAATGTGTCACTACATACATGATTTCTAACACAATATAGAAGAAGACCACAGCTCTTGGAGTAAGACAAAAAAGGAATACAAATTGCAATGGAGCGAGGCGAGGCCATGCATGCTAACCACATGCGCCAGTGTGTGGAAACCATGCACGAGTTAAAAGAAAGATTCTGGTTTGATGGAATGGTGGAGCATAGTGATGAAATTCATTTGATGAGGTGAGTGGGTGGAGATTATTGAATGGCATAATCTAAGCTCCAAAGTTTCTGTAAAAACAAATAAAAGCTCAATAAACATAAGTAAAATAAGCATAAAGAGGATGAATGTATGAGGAAAAAATAGTTAGAATAACCCCTACGGGCTGGCTCAAGTGGTAAAGGCCTTGGTCTTGATGGTATGCTCCCTCCAAGGTCCAAGTTTCGAATCCCACTGGGTGCAAAAAATCTCTAGGGGTCATCAGACTGTGGGATTTTTCTCTTGAATTACTTAAGGTACACTTGAGGGAAACTACTTGCCGGGGGCCTATGCACCCCCAAGATTAGTCGGGATGCTGTTCCCAAACACCCAATGCCAATAAAAAAAAATTGAGAATAGAAGCCAAAATAAACCAACAGTTATAGCATATAGGGGTCACGCATGCTTCACAAGAAAATTCACCCCCAAAAAAATCACTTACCCATGCATGCACAAATTCTCCTCACATGCACACACCTATATACATGTGTGTAGACATATATGTATGAGATTTTCACTTAGGGTAGAAGCATTGAATTAGGAGGTTTTACTTTTTTGGGGGAGATAAAAAATATTGGGATATTAAAAATCCAAAAAGGAACAAGCAAGCAATCCTTGGAAAGTGAGACCTCATCACTAAATATTATAGGATTACCGTATTGTTTTTCTTTCTTTCTTAATTATAAAAAATATCTAAAATAAATCATTATAAAAAAATCTTAATTCCTCACAAGCAAGTCAAAGAAGGGGTAGAATTAGTATTTTTCCATCAAATGCCACGGGATAAGTGAGAAGATCCGAATAAGAAAAATATTGTGATGGTGAGTATCGAAGAGTGTTCTCCGCCATGCACTACATGGCATTTTTTTTCTTTTTACCCAGAAAGCGTGTTCAATAGTTTGCTTCTAATCGATCAATGTATGTGGGTAATAAAAGCTGCATCTTTTACAATATTTTAACTCAAGCATGATATTTTATGTATGCATTTTATGGTTGGAGCTTAAATCATTTTGTGCTCAAGTGCAAATCACTCATGAAGAATCAGTCATATTGCATTCTTGTCAAACGCATAGATTCACAACTTTTCAACAAACAAACAGAGTGCATCATAATTTAGAGCAGCACGTCCAATTCATAAAAGGTGAAAACATGAAACCCACCAAAGTAATGAGGTTCATGTAAATAAAAGCATTTCTCTCTGTGGTACCAAACAGAACCTGCAAGTTTATAAAGCTCGGAAATAGAAAAGAAACACCTTTTATAAAGAGGGGAGACGGGCGGTATAGAGTAAGTACAGGGGGATCTCTTACCTTCAATTGTAGAGATAACAGACCGAGGGAGAGAGAGAGAGAGAGAGATATGGGCATACCGGCAGTGGCAACGCCTCGAGTCGACGATGATTGTAGCAGCAGCGGTTTGAAAATGCAGAAACGGAGGGGAAGGGAGATGTGGGGAAAGGGGCCAAATCAAATTAGGGCCACCGAATAGAATCTTATATACGATGATATTTACTTACGGTAGCGTCGCACAATTTATTTAAAATATAGGGGATGGTATAGACACAAACGGATTTTATAAAGGAATCTCACATATGATGTGTCTCGACTCTCGTCTCCACTTCTCCATGCACTTTTTAAGATTCTATTTAGGTTTTGAAATGATTTTAAATGAATTAAATAAAATATTATTATTATTTTAATATTTAAAAAAATTGAATTATTCATTATATTTTGTATGAAAATTTAAAAAAATTATAATTATGAGATAAATTTCGAATCGAAACTGGATTAAGAACATTGGCATTAGATTAACCAAATGCCTTTTCATCTTTAAATTTAGAAAATATCATTCATATTTACTTCACATTGAATTAATTAAATTGTTTTCATCTAAAATATAAGTTACAGTAAATTTATTCTTATTTTTAAATATGAAAATAAGTATAGCAGGTCTAAAAGTATTTTTTGAAATTATAATATTATAGATTATTGGATTGTGATAATGAAAATGAATATAATTGTTAGAGATTATTGAAGATTATGAAAATAAAATAAATAAGTAATTAAAGAATAAAAATTAAATAAAAATAATAATATTTTATTATTATAAAGAGTGTAATGATTAATCTAATATAAATTTTAACTTTTAAATGGTTAGTTAAAAATAAAAAAATTATATATTAAACAAAATTTAAAAAATAAAATGATCAATCTGATACTAATGATCTCGAGGACAAGCATACCTTTTGTGATTACTGTGTCAACTATTACTCCCATCATTCTGTATATTTGTTACTCTAACACCGTGTGTATGCAGCATTTAAAAGAATGGGACTCTTGGTGATAAGCAGCGGCACTTATTGATATGCAGAGTTAAGGTCATGTGCTTCACACGTGAGCAACCTTTTTTGGCCTCCTGACTTGTGCTCTTCAGCCGCTGGATTAAGGACACGTGCGGCCATCTCTTTAGTGCATATATATATGCCTCTTAGCCGTGTTAGGGTTACGGGATTATTCTCTTGGTGAGCATTTTGTTTTCTGCTGGTTTTCGAAGAGAACAGAGAGAGAGTCTTGTACATATGTGAGGGATTTTAGGGTTTTACTGAGGGAATAAATAAAGCTGTATTGAGGCTTGTATTTTGGCTCAGTATTAGCTTGATCTGTGTATATACATTGGCTTTTGAAGATTGCGCAATAAAGAATAATCTCTGAGGCTGTTCCTGCCGTGGATGTAGGCCATTAGGGCCGAACCACGTAATATCTGTTTGTATTTCTTATCCTTATACTTTTCTTGTTATTTTACTTGTTCTTGTTAATATTCTTGTTTGTTGATCTCCGATTCTTGAGATTTCTTGTTTGGGTCTTGTTTCGTAGTTACTGAGTACCTTCTCAAGTAAAAGGAACTCTGCTTGTGTTTATCACAATTGGTATCAAGAGCTTAGGTTCTATGGGGACCACGAAATTTGATGTTGAGAAATTTACAGGGCTTAATGACTTCGGGTTATGGAGAATAAAGATGAGAGCTTTGTTAGTCCAACAGGGCTTACAGGATGCTCTCACCTTTGAGAAAAGGGGTTTTTCCTCGAAAGAATAAGGAAAGGGAGAAGTCCATAAGGACATTCTCCAAAAGGCCCACAGTGTTCTTATTTTGTCTTGAGGAGATAAAGTTTTGAGGGAAGTAGCAAGTGAGGAAACTGCTGCTGGTATTTGGCTTAAGCTAGAACATCTCTATATGACAAAATCTCTGGCTAACAGACTTTGTAAGAAAACTAGGTTATATATTCTCAAGATGACTCCTGGAACTCAAATAGGGGAACATCTAGATACCTTTAACAAAATTATATTAGACCTAGCTAATATAGATATTAAGGTGGAGGATGAGGATCAAGCAATCCTCCTGCTGAGTTCTTTGGACTCTTCATACCAGAATCTTAAGGAGACCATGATGTATGGTAGAGATACCATGTCTCTAGATGAAGTGCAGTCTGTTCTTCATGCTAGGGAATTACAGAATCAAGAAGATAACAAACGAGATCATGGTGAGGGTTTGTCTGTTAGAGGAAGACCAGAAAAGAGAGGCAAGAAAAACAAATTAGATTTTAAGAAATGAAGGTCTAAGTCAAAAGGAAAACAGTTAAAATGTTTTCTTTGTCATAAAGAATGACATTTCAAGAGAGAATGTCCTGATAGGAAAACTCAGGCAGGTAACAAAATTAAAGAGGATGGAGATGTAGCAGTGGTGTTAGATGGGTATGAAAGTGCTGAGGTACTGAATGTATCTGATGTAGGGTCTGGAAAAGAGTGGATTTTAGATTCTGGTTGCTCTTTTCACATGTGTCCCAACAGGGACTGGTTTGAAACATTTTCTGAATTAGATGGTGGACATGTAATTCTAGGGAATAATAAATCCTGTAAAATCATGGGCATTGGGTGTATAAGACTGAAATTACATGATGGAATGGAGAGACTTTTGAGGGAGGTCAGATTTATACCTGACTTAAAGAGAAATTTGATTTCTCTTGGCACACTTGATAATTCAGGTTATTCCTTTAAGTCTGAAGCAGGGGTCCTTAAAGTTACTAAAGGTTCACTCACTATTATGAAATGGGTAATTAAAAATGGCCTTTACACTCTAATTGGAAAAACCACTGTAGGGGAAGCATCCTCTATGCAGAATGCCATTGAAAATAAATATGTGCTTTGGCACAGGAGGTTAGGGCATGTTAGTCAAAGAGGACTTTCAGAATTACACAAACAAGGATTGTTGACTGATGCTGGTCTGGAAAATTTACCTTTCTGTGAAGACTGTGTTTTTGGAAAGGCTAAAAGAATTAGTTTTAAAAGGGCAACTCATATGACTACTCAGACCCTTGATTATGTACACTCTGACCTTTGGGGACCTTCTAGAGTAGTTTCTCATGGTGGAGGGAATTATTTCCTCTCCATCATTGATGACTACTCTAGGAAGGTATGGATTTACATTCTCAAACACAAGAGTGACACTTTTAAAACTTTCAAGGACTGGAAATCTTTAGTTGAGAATCAGGTTGACAGGAAACTTAAAGTCCTAAGAACTGATAATGGGCTAGAGTTTCTGTCAACTGAGTTTAATGTTTTCTGTCAAAAGGAGGGGATTTTAAGGCACAAAACTGTGAGGGAAACTCCCCAACAGAATGGTCTTGCAGAAAGAATGAATAGGACTATTCTAGAGAGAGTGAGATGCATGTTATCTAATGCTGGGTTACCTAAAACTTTCTGGGCAGAAGCTGCTGCCACTGCAGTACACTTAATTAATAAGTGTCCTTCCTCTGCCATAAATTTCAAAACACCTCAAGAAATGTGGACTGATAAACCACCTAGTTATGATTATCTTAGAATTTTTGGTTGTACAGCTTATGCACACTCAAAAACAGATAAGTTAGACCCTAGGGCTCTCAAGTGTATCTTTGTGGGATATCCTGAGGGTGTGAAGGGGTATAAATTGTGGCTTGATGAACCTGGTAGACATAAGTGCATCATCAGCAGAGATGTGGTTTTTAATGAATCCCAAATGGCTAGGATACCTAAGTCAGAGGTAGATCAAAGGCCTAGTATCACTAGGGAAAAGGTACAATTTGAGGTGGAGAGGGCAAACACCTCAATAGATCCTAAGACTGGGCAAAACAGTAACTCTGAGGACTCAAACTTAGAGGAATTAGATAAACCAGGTTCTGATTCTTACAATTTAGTAAGAGACAAAAGGAAAAGGATTATAAAACCACCTCTAAGGTATGGTCAAGCTGAACTTACAGCTTTTGCTTTGACTGTTGCATATGAGGTTGTTTATCAAGAACCAAGAACCTATAAAGAGGCTATATCCAGCAAGGATGCCACTAAGTGGATACTTGCTATGCATGATGAAATGGAGTTTTTAAATAAAAACAAAACTTGGGAACTAGTTACCAAACCTAATGGGGTTAGACTAGTGGGATCCAAGTGGATCTTTAAAAGAAAGGAAGGCATACCAGGGGTAGAAGGTACTAGGTTCAAGGCAAGGCTAGTGGCTAAAGGTTTCACTCAAAGAGAGGGAATATATTTTAATGAGATATTCTCTCCTGTGGTTAAGCATAGTTCCATTAGATTACTTTTGTCTTACATTGCATATCATGATTTGCACTTAGAACAGCTGGATGTAAAAACTGCTTTTTTACATGGAGAATTAGAAGAGGTTATTTACATGCAACCCCCTGAGGGGTTCATAAAAGACATTAACTCAAATCAAGTTTGTTTACTTAAAAAATCTTTATATGGTCTAAAACAATCTCCTAGACAGTGGTATAAAAGATTTGATAATTACATGCTTGAAAATGATTTTAAAAGAAGCTGTTATGACAGCTGTGCTTACTATAAAGATGTTAATGGAACATTACTATATCTTTTACTGTATGTGGATGATATGTTAGTGGCTTGTAAAGACCCTGCTTTAATCAAACAGGCTAAGTGTATGTTGAAATCTGAATTTGACATGAAGGAACTAGGACCTGCTAGTAGAATTTTAGGAATGGATATTATTAGAGATAGGTCAGAGGGATGTCTGTACCTATCTCAGAAAAATTATTTCTTAAAAATTCTAAAAAGGTTTGGTTTGGACCAAGTTAAACCTACAAGTACACCTCTGGATCAGCATTACAAGTTGTCCTCTAGCCAGGCACCAGAATTAGAATCTGAAATTGAATTCATGCAACAAATTCCCTATGATAGCATGGTGGGAAGTGTGATGTATGCTATGGTATGCACAAGACCTGATCTTACTTATGCTATCAGTGTTGTTAGTAGGTTTATGGGTAATCCTGGTAAGGCTCACTGGCAAGCTATTAAATGGCTCTTAAGGTATATTTCTGGAACTATAAATTTGGGCCTGAAATATGGTTCAAATGTTAAAGAGGGTTGTGAGTTGGAGGGTTTTGTAGATGCTGATTATGCTGGTAATATGGTTACCAGGAAATCCTTAACAGGATATGTTTTTACTGCCTATGGGGGGGCTATTAGTTGGAAGTCAAACTTACAATCTGTTGTGGCCTTGTCTACTACCGAGGCTGAATATATAGCTTTGACAGAAGCTATAAAGGAAGCCATATGGCTAAATGGTATATCACGAGAATTAGGGATTTTCAATGGAAATATTACTGTACATTGTGATAACCAAAGTTCCATATACTTGGCCAAAAATCAAGTATATCATGAAAGGACTAAGCATATAGATATTAGGCTTCATTTTGTAAGAGATGTAATAGAGTCTAAGGAAGTTGGAGTAGAAAAAATTCCAACTGAGGAAAATCCCTCAGACATGATGACTAAGTCCCTTCCGGTAGCTAAGTTCAGACACTGTCTGAACCTTATTAACATGCAGAATGTTAAGGATCCCTAATAGAGGGACATTGCAGGAACAGCCGATATGAGAGTAGGATAGGAGTGATGGTTTTAATATTGTCAAGGTGGAGAATTGTGATTACTGTGTCAACTATTACTCCCATCATTCTGTATATTTGTTACTCTAACACCGTGTGTATGCAGCATTTAAAAGAATGGGACTCTTGGTGATAAGCAGCGGCACTTATTGATATGCAGAGTTGAGGTCATGTGCTTCACACGTGAGCAACCTTTTTTGGCCTCCTGACTTGTGCTCTTCAGCCGCTGGATTAAAGACACGTGCGGCCATCTCTTTAGTGCATATATATATGCCTCTTAGCCGTGTTAGGGTTACGGGATTATTCTCTTGGTGAGCATTTTGTTTTCTGCTGGTTTTCGAAGAGAACAGAGAGAGAGTCTTGTACATATGTGAGGGATTTTAGGGTTTTACTGAGGGAAGAAATAAAGCTGTATTGAGGCTTGTATTTTGGCTCAGTATTAGCTTGATCTGTGTATATACATTGGCTTTTGAAGATTGCGCAATAAAGAATAATCTCTGAGGCTGTTCCTGCCGTGGATGTAGGCCATTAGGGCCGAACCACGTAATATCTGTTTGTATTTCTTATCCTTATACTTTTCTTGTTATTTTACTTGTTCTTGTTAATATTCTTGTTTGTTGATCTCCGATTCTTGAGATTTCTTGTTTGGGTCTTGTTTCGTGGTTACTGAGTACCTTCTCAAGTAAAAGGAACTCTGCTTGTGTTTATCACACCTTTTATGAATTTAGGCCCATCAATTATATCAAGGTTTTTTAATTTGTTAAAATTTTTATATTTCATTTATTAATTCAATTCTTGGGTTACTTTTTTCGGAAATGCTTTTGAGTTTTGAATTTGGGACTTAAAATGTGTCCTGAATTTTTTATTTTATTTTCTTTTTACCGAATGATTAAAAAAATATTTTTTAATGATGTTGTGATTTTTTTATTTTTTTAAAAAATATTTATGATGATAAAAAAAATACATAAAAAAAACTATTCGGGACATATTATGAATCCCAAATTCGAGACCCATAACAGTTATCTTGTTTTGTAGGTGTTATATTAATAATTTAATAGTATTTTGTTTTTTTATTTTTAAATTGAATAATTTAATGGTTTTTTTCTCACTTGTACGGTTTGTAGTTGGAAGCTTCTTCCTCTGTGAGACGTTCGTTGATCTTCTAAAATCTTCGAACTACTTCGTTGATTTTACGCCAAAAAGAATAGCAAAACGATATTGTTGTTTTTATTTTATTTTATAGTTTTGTTTGTACTAAACGTCTTCCCATGCGTTTAGAATATTTGATTGGTGTTCTAAAAGTGAGACATCCACATCCACTGGTTGATTGTAAATTCGTATTTATTATTATTTTATCTTTGAATTGTCACCAACTCAACCAGACCTGCACCTACACGGAGGCTTCGAGTTTTCTGGTTGTTCCTGACGAAAACCAGCTCCTCGTAGCTTTTGATTCTATTTACAGGTCCATATGAATAATATATTATTAAAGTACTTACTCAGTATAATTTTATTTAAAATAAAAAATTTATAATTTAAATCTTATAAATCAAATATTATAATTATATAATAATATATATATATATATATATGTTCTTCGTACCAATTTGATTTGGATTCAGAGATGAGTTGAGATGGTTTGTAAATAGTAAAATAAAAATTAAATTATTTATTATATTTTGTGTAGAAATTTAAAAAATTTGTTTTAAAATTTGAAAAAGTTGAATTGTTTATTATATTTTATGTGAGAATTTAGAAAAGTTGTTTTAAATTTTGAAAAAGTTAAATTATTTATTATATTTTGTGTGAGAATTTGAAAAAATTATAATGATGAAATGAGATAAGTTGAAGTGAATTGATACGAGCTACGAATACAAACGAGGCCTAATATGTTCCCTCAATTTGTTTTCTCTCTGTTTCCCTGCCAATAACCCCATTAGCAGTACATGTCTCCCTTCCACCCCCATATCATTTTCTAATGCTGAGAAGAAAACAAAATGAAAACTGAAAAGTAGGTACTCCTTGAGATTTTGCCTAAACATCTCATGCACCATGGCATGCCTCTCTAGATTTTATGTTGTCTGTAGTTCACCGTGTTGCTTACTTTTTCCTATGAAAATTATTAAAACAACAAACAAGGTTCTTGCGCTTTTAACACAATTTGATTTCTAGTTTTAAGGCATTGTGAAAGTTTTCCTAAGCCTTGAGATGATACGAGCTTACACTAAACTTGATATTCTTTTCTTTTTTTCCTTCACCATCACAGCAATCAAACAAGATTCCAGAGAGAGAGAGCTACAGATCAAAACAAACAATATACATAATACTGTGATCTTAACAAACAGCAATCATATTACACCGACAGCAAGAGACATGAGAGGGAGCAAACCTAAGAAACCTGGAACCATCTAGGGATGATATATCTTTGTCTCTACTACATTGTCTTTCCAATACAATCTTTCAATATTAAGAACCATAAGTAAAAGGGAAAGGGTGGGGCCTAATTTCAAGACCCGTTCATGGCTTTCTGCATCTCGATAGAAACCTCTTCCACATCATATGCTTAACTGGAACATAGTATGCATACTGCAGTAGTGTTGCACTAGTTGCGGTTTTTACACTTCTCCATTGCCCTTGGTGCTGCAAAAAGCAGAGGTTAGAACCATTAGTTCGTGAAGTCGGGTCCAAGGTCCAGTTGTATCTGTTAATGACTTTATCTAGTATAAACAAAAGCAAATGCTAGCTCGTCAAGTCGGATCCAAGGTCCAGTTGTAGCTGTTAATGATCTAGTATAAACAAAAGCAAATGCATAATGTGGATTGCTGGATACAGAAAAAGAGAAATCTGGATATCCTGAAACACAGGATACAAGAATTTGTTATCTCAGAACTCAGCAAAATGTACAATATGAAGCAGCACATACCTAGCCCAATAGCCTCGGAACTCTTCATGATCCTCATCCTCTTACAAGAGTCAGTGAACATCCTGAAAATATGGTAAAGTAATTGGCGTGAATATTCTTTCACCTGCCATATCTGGGTTAATTTAATGATGGAAATAAATCTTCACTGCAAAACAATAAAAATTTCTATATCCAGGTTAAGTTTATGATGGTATGGATTGAGGAGACTCGTCCCTTTACCAAGTAAGATCTATAAAGACCTTTTTGTAATTCTTTGATCTGTAATATTCTATTCTCTAAGAGGTAAGCGAAGATTCAAATTTTGGTTCACTATCGAGTTCATCAGATATGGACGTCCCTCTGGCAGTTTGATCAGATAATTTCACAAGATTTTTTGAGTCAAAGAATAATACTTACTCCCAGGGAACATCACCAACTAACATCCAATCAGAATCCTTGTCTTCATAGGTGAGTACATATTCAGAACCATGGAGGAGGTCCATTAACCGACTCTCGCTCAATCCGTCTCTGCTGGGAACTCCATGTGAGCCACACTGACCTGAACCAGAAATCCATAAACAAATTTTAACTCGCTTCAAAGAGAAAGTGCATGTGCACCTGCATGTCATCCTGATTTTGGTAACATATAATTTCAAGTGTGCAGCCACATGTATGTTTATTTACAATATCACTCTATTAGCACTGGTATAAAAAATCCCATTGCTACCTGATGCAACAGCCACTTCAATGAACTGATTTCTTAGAATGCATTTCTACTTCTGAGATATGCAAACAAACTAGACTGATTAATTATCCGCAACTAGGAAAAAGCTATTTGAATGATGTCATCAGTAGATTACAATAGATCATTTCAACATACAGGAAAGTTGGTTTGTTCTATTATGTTCCAAACACAATATTTAACAATTGTGAATCGTGATTTAGGTGGCTTCAACTAAGATCACCTCATTATTTCAAAAATCGCCTCATTAGTTATTTTGATAAGGGAAAAATCACTTCTTATTAAACTAGCTGAATTTACTATATTGCACCACTGGCTAGTTTGTTCAAATTCTTTCCAAGATGCAGTTCCCTCATTTGGATGACATTATAAGATACCCCGCTGCTTCTCACTCACTGCCCCATCCAAGATTTTCGTTAGCAGAAGTTGCTAGCATATGTTGGTTCTAAGGTAAAAGGTCCTTTACTTTTTTTTTTTTATCACAAAAAATAATAGGGAATGAACGGGGCATATGCTTGTGTAACAAGAAATCAAGAGAGAGTCTATAAAAAAAGGGAAATCAAGACACAGAGAGAGTAGCAAGAAAATAAACTGAAGCAGAAGCACAGGAAACTTTGCACAGAGAAATTACCGATTGTAAAGCAGCTGAACATCTTTTCCAGCGCAGAAGAGAGTTCCCTATAGCTACCGTAAGTTTTGAGATCAACTTTTCTTAGGTACGGAGCACCATCCATGCTGACCTTGACATAAAGACATCCAGATCCCAGCTTGCCCTCTGTGTCATCATCATTCTTTGGAGGATGAGATGCCATTGAATTCTTCCGGTAAGAACGAATTGGTGGCCATCCAACAACTTGTGCCCTGTTACAAGCAATACACACACCAACAGACAACAAAAGGCATTTATTCTGAAGTTCATACAAGTAGCCATAATTAATTTATTGGAGGAACGCAATAGAGATTTTATGATGAGCAGAGAGATTCAATTTCCATCACGAAGAGCCAGAGAGTAGAAATTCTAAAGCAATGAGATTTGGCTAGTAGATCAGAGACAGGTCTCCCCATAATCCAAAATTCTATGCACGGAAACTCTAAATCCATATATATCTATGAGAAACTGCGAAACACAAGTATGTCAGATAAGGGTCTTGAGCTTGAACTTATGCAACGCGCAAAAGCATCCCAAAAAACTGAACTGTCTAATAAACTCTAGGAATAACATCATGCATACAAAATTATCAAATTTCAGAGTAAATAAAAAATAAAAAGAGTTCCTCTCGTTTTCGCCAACTCCAAGTACAAACCCTCTGGGAATTTATCTTTTTCTTTCGTTTCCTTCCTTTTTTTTCAAGAGTAACTGAAAAACAAGCAATAGAACTTGATTACCACTTGCTTCCTAATATTTTTGTAGGAAGGAAATGGACAGCTACCGGAAAACCAAATTCTAAACGAAGAAAAACCGCGAAGAAGTATTCAGGACATAGCAAGTACAATCAATGGAAAATAAAATGAAAAATCAGCTACCGCGACTCCCTCCAAAGAAAAAAAAAGAAAAGTAGAGGGAAAGAAAACTAAGAGAAAGAGACTGACTTTGCCGCAGGAGCAGAGAGCTGGGGCTTCTTCTCCTGCGACGGCTTAGGTGACTGAGGAACAACACCATCTTTCAGAATCGGACCGCCCAAACCCGTATTCTGATTTGCACCCTCGGACCCACCCACAAGACCACCTTTCCCTGCGCCATTAACACCTCTGGGAGAGAACAAGTTGCCACCTTTACCCGACTCAGCCTCAGATCCGCCACTCCCAGAGAAAACCCACTTCCCAGAGCCTCCATCAATGGCGTCAGAGAAGCCCCTCTTGGCACCAGACACCACTAACAAGCTCTTCAGCACCCCAAGCGGGTACCCGGCCTTGTCCTCTGCCACCATGCCCTTATCTCTTTCGGGTGAGTCGGAGCCCGGCAGGCCAAGTCTTAACTCAGTCGCCTTGAGGTTCAAGCCACCACTGGTCCTCTCAGAGGGCCTCTCAGAGCCTTCCATTGAAGGAGGAGCCTCCGATAAGCCTATGTAATCATGCTCCAAAGGCACAGACATCAAAGCTTCACCAGAGCTTAAGTTTTCAGTTATAAACACTTACAAAAGCGCAAAATGCCTAAGAAGAGGAAGAAGAAGAAGCTGTTTAGAACAGAGTCTCAGGGATACAGAGTGTAAAAGTATATGGGGTTGGTGATGATCATGAAGACGAAGAAAAGTGAAGCTTCTTTGGGCTTTTGCCACCCTATCTCTCTCTCTCTCTCTCTCTGAACTGTAACTAAGAAATGGATATAAAAACGAATACATTTGCGAATGAGATTGTGTATAAAGAGAAAAAATGGAACTGTTTCGCTTTATTTATTTATTTAAATATGTTTGCTTCTTTTCAGGATTTTTTTCTGAGTTTTTAAAATTTTATGAACTTTTTGTGGGCAACCACTCCGACAAGTCACAGAAAGTCACCCAGAAGACTTTCCCAATACTACCCTTTCTTTAATCGGAAAGATGGTGATTATTTTTTCTAATATCTTTCTGGCATATTCTTAGGGAAAATAGTCAAAATACTAACGTGAACAGGAAAAATGCTAACGTGCACCGGAGAAACCGGTAAGACTGGAAACAGAGAGAACCCACGGATTGGGCATTGCACGGTATTGCAGAAAGATCAGGACGGACCGTGTCGCTGTGGAATTGCCAAAACTGTTCGGACTTTCAAGCCGTAAGGGGCAACGATCGCTGCGAAGCCAAAAAAATGGTCTAAGATTCTGTGGCGGATATGGTGTTTGGACGCTCGGAAAAGTTTGCAAGGGGCTGGAAAGCGAGGGAATTTTGAGAAAGCTGACAGGGGAGACAAAAATGCCTTGTAAACCTCGAATCCTAAACGCATCAGAGGGAAAGATATCCAAAACAGAAAACAAAAGGCAACACAAATGGTAGTTTGAGGAACTAAAAAGAGAGCTGTGCATGAAAGAGCTCTGACTGTCTGTGTGAGAACACCGGCTGTGTTGTTTGGGTCTCAGAATTGTTGGGATTTTCCTGGAAGATTTGCCATTTTTTATTGGTTACTTTGGAGACGGCAAAAATATTACCGGATTATATGTGAATTTTTTTTTTTTAGTAACATTGATATATGTCTCTTAATTTATATTATTCATTATGTCAAACGTCAGATCCGAAACACAAGAAAAAAAATTAAAATTTTAGATTTTTTTATCTTTTTATGTTTATACTTTTAATTTTTTTTTAATTTTTTAATAAATTATGTTTTATTGTGTCACAAAATGAGTTTTTTTTTTCTTCTAAATCATATCACATATTTTTATTTAATTATATAGTAATTTTTTTCTATCCATAAAACTGCATATTTATAATGTTTAAAAACCTACTAACTTAGTACAAATATGTCAGAGAAAAAAAAATCAGTACAATTATAGTAACTATAACTTCATGAAAAACTATATACCCATCCAGCCAGGAGAACCATTGAGAAATTGCGTCCTACGTGGCAAATTGAAACGACGTCGTTTTCATCTTTTATAAAATTTTCTCTATTTTATTTTCGTTTTCTCTCTTTCCATTGAAATATCCTTTCCCCTTCGTTTTCCAGAACTCCTTCGAAATCTTTATTTTCTCATTCATCTTCGTCTTCCACCTTCTCACGCAACAATTTCCCTTTCCTCAAAATATCTTAGATCTTTTTTATTTTAGACTTTGCTTTTGAAACCCCACTCCACTTTGACCATAAAATTCACTAAAGAAATGAGTAATCAACAAAAACCTAAGTAACCAGCAATTACCTATATAAGATAACTAAAAAGGAGAGAGATAAATGGAAAATGATTTTTGGTTATGCTAGATTAGAGAAGTGACAGAAGACCCGATGTTTCTCGGATCATTCAAACCACCAAAATATTGGTTACATTCCAATAATGGGAAGGATCTAATAGGCTGATTTGCTCCATTTGGTTCTAGCAAGAATCATTCCAATTTAACCTGTATTTTCTGTTTTTTACTTTCACTTCTTTCATGGCAATTTGATGAGCTTCACTATTACCCACTATTTGCAAGCTTTCAAATGGCGTTGAGCTTTGGAAATGATTGGGTGCGCAAGTTTCTTTGATACCACCATTGATGAAATTTTATTACTGAAAGCGAGAGGCAAACAATGAAGTGATGGTTGGAGAGTGATGGTTGGAGTAGTGGTAGTAGTAGAATCTGAGGAGTCGAAAATGGAATAGCTTGAGAGGAGCTGCATCAATGGAGTTGTACCAAAAAAATTCTGAAACTTTCTAAACTTATCCCATGGTATTATACACGTATCGAAGATAAAAATAGGGAAGTCGTGGTGGGTCTCCTCTCTTTTTGGTGGGTCCCCTCTTTTTCAAGAAATGAAATAAACAACACATGTTGTATTGCGGTTCCGTAGACCTGTTATACCTAACAGAGCTGTTATAATGTAGTGATAATTAGTAAGTCATATCGTAAATTAATATATATATATATTACGCTCTTACACTACTTTTATCTGATATTCTTTTTAATAAAATTATTTGTATGATTCTAAAATATGCAAATTTTGCATAGTTTTTATTTTTTTTCAGAAAAACAGTGGTGCGTATTCACATGAAAAAATTCTTTCTTTTAGCCCCACTTTTATTTAAAAAGACTATGTGAAGCTTTTCGTACTCTAAAATTGCATCAAACATTATTCTTCAATTTATCATTTTAACATAATATATTTTTAAATTATTGAAAAAATAGAATTTCCATCTATTGTTAAAAAAATGATTTTAATTTTGTCACATCACTTATTTTTATGACTTAAAGTAGAATTACGCCTTTTCTCGTGTAAGCATAGTATGTGTGATTGGATAATTTGTATTCAAAATAGATAAAATTAATAAAAAGAAATTCTATTTTTAAGTTGGTGTGAACAAACGTAATAAAGTGATTATATAGCATAATTTAATTTAAAAGAAATATTTTAAAATTTGAATCTTACAAATCAAATCTTATTATTTAAGTAATGAGAAAAACTTATAACCGGTCAGTCAAATAACCCCCAAATAACAGCCTTCCAATATGAGAGTGACACGTAGACATCATAGGATACATTTGGCTACACATCAAGGAATTTGAAATTCTCATTCATCCCCTCGCCTTCCTCTTGCACGAAGATAAGAATTTCCTCCCTTCCTCCAAAGCAAAGCACCCATCTTGTACGACATTCTCCATACCACAAACCCCCCTCTCGCGATGGTCTAAGAAGAATAACTGTGGTGACTCACCCTCTCACATGGCCTGGTATCCTGAGAAAAGCATCTCTCTTGTGACGATAGCACTTCACCCTCCCCTGTGAAATTTCTGGTCAATCGTCACCCTCCCCTGTCTTTCTCAAAGTTGTGATCGAATGTGGTCATTTTGGAGTTGGTAACTGGTAGGCTCCCAACTGATCCTAAGTTTGGAGAGAAAGAATTGGTAAAATGGGTATGTACCCCATTAGACTAGAAATGAGTCGACCATGTAATTGATAGTAATCTCGATTCCAAATACAAGAAAGAGATAGGCAAAGTTCTCGACCAGAAAGGAGTCGACCATGTATAGTTTAAATACCTCACTTGAAATGAAAAATGATTCCAATGAGTTCTAAAATTCTCATGGTCTTGTGTTTGGTTTCATAATAGGAAAAGAACAGATTGCAACTGATGATAAAGAGATGGAAATGGAGATTTCTACATGACCGAAAAATCTAAGACTGTGATCAGTATGGATTATTGTTCCGAGAAACCCATAGATATCTCATAACCTTTTTTTTGTATGGATATTTTAAAACTCTCTTATCATCTCCTACTTGAATATTTTGAATTTGTTCTATCACCTTTGGAACATATGTGAACACATCTCTTACCCGAGAAGTACCCATAGGAAAAAATCCAAATTGGAAATTACCATGTAAGTGGCTGAAGGGATGGCGGCAATGGACAGACGGTGACAAACGACGGTGATAAAGTTGCTGAAGTACACTCTTGCGATGGCTTGAACGATAGATGGTTGTTGAATGATTCATCTTCCATCAGGTGTGGTAAGGGGCTCTCTAATTGATCTGGTGTGATAAGCTTCTTATGGTTTTGATAGACTTGTTGATGTGGCAGATTCTCATTGAAGGCTGTTAAGGCCAAAAAAGCAGTCGTGCCACTCCAAAGTGGTTTTGTTAAGGATGAGTTTGGATGTTGAAGTGAGTTGAGTTGAGTTGAGTTGAGATGACAAAATATTATTAGAATATTATTTTTTAATATTATTATTATTTTGAGATTTGAAAAAGTTGAATTGTTTATTATATTTTATATTAGAATTTAAAAAAATTATAATAATGAATTGAGATGAGTTGAGAGTAGTTGATGATCCAAACGAAACCTAAGTAATAAGGATGGTGTGTTCTATACAATGACTTAAAAGTAAAATAACTTAAAACTAATTATTATATTGAGAATAATAGTCTAGGTAGACAAAATTTATAGATAAAATATATTTTTCATGAAATAAAAATAAGAAAATAAATAAAATAAAAATCAAGTAAAGAATTTGGCTTTAATACTAGAGAGGAAAAAAAAGGCACCTGAGAAATATGTGGAAAGACATTTATTACCCCCCACAATTTTTTTCTATTTATTTTTTATTTTTTTAAAGATACAAACATAATAATAAATAAAGTTTGCACGGTTTTAAAGAAGTCCACGCATAGAGATGGGTTGGTGGGAGACAAAACGGCGTTATGTTGTGAAGTGGACGGCATTACGGAACAACCGGTAACCTATACCCCAAGATGCTTGACTTAAGCATTAAATGTAGATTATTCCTCCATTTCTTTTGTAAAGTTGCCCCCACAAGATTATTATTCTGTGAATTACCCTTATAATTATATATATATATATATCAACTATAAATGATAGAGATAGAAAATACCTGTGGATTTTATAATTCTAAATGTAATTATAATTTTATTTATAAGATTTATTTTATTATTTTTTTAAATTTTATAATTTTTAATATATTTATAAGACTTATTTTATTATTTTTTTAAAATTTTAAAATTTTTAATGTATTTATAAGATTTATTTATTATTTTTTTAAATTTTATAATTTTTAATGTATCATAACTGACAAGTGAAAAGTTAAATTTTTTTATAATTTTTTTTAAATACATTTAGTATTTCTCTTTTATTAATTTATAATTTAGTATTATCCAAAAATTTTATTCAAACAACTATAAATACTATCTCTCTTATTTCGAATGGGTTGGATTTTCAAACTTAATTTTTGGGAGTCCAAATGTTATAAAATATCTGACTGTCAACATGCGTTAACTTTATTTTTGTTAAGATCCAATAATGTTTTTAACTTTCGAGGAAAATGAATTTGTCTGTTGTACATCCCTCTTGGACCGATGCTCTAGTCTATCAATAATTTTATTAAGTCGGATTTGGATAAAAGAAGTGTTTTATCTTATTATTATAATTTTTAAAAATTTTTATATAAAATAAAATAAAATAAATAATTCAAATTTTGTAAATTTTAAAATAATAATAATATTAAAAAATAATATTTTATTTAACTTTCATCTCAATTTACTATCTAAATGGCACTTAAGGCTTTCACATCATATATTATTCACGTTGTATAATTTAATTTGAAAGATAAATTTTAAAATTTAAATATTATAAATAAAATTATACAATGTGAATGATGTGTGGTGTAAAAATTTTAAATTAGTACATCTCTTAGTGTAATGTTCAGATTAATTGACGATAGCAAATCAATATTTGTACGTCGTTTTGCTCCAAAATCCATAGTAAGATTAAAACTTCTTTCTTTCTCTTTTATCATGTTCGCATATGTTATAAGATCATCTTAATTAAGTGACTGTTTTCACATTGTAGGATTTTTTTTGTATAGATGCTAATGATCTTACACAAAGTAATCTTATTTTTAACACTATGGAAGAAATATATTGGAGGTTATGATTTATTTTTAAATTTTAAATTTTTAAATGATTAATACAAGATTTGGATTTTCCTAGAGTTGTCGTTTGAGCTCTATGCCTTAAAATTTAAGATACATCTCACAATATTTATTGAACATTCACTTTATATTTCTATCTCTCTCATACTCTAGCATTGAAGTTTTTTGTTCGGAGAGGCTCCATTAAAAAGCCTACTATTCCACTTACAACCAAAACTTAATTTTGATTTGCTCTTAAAATCTATTGATCAAAACTTGAAAGGAATTGTCTTGAAGAGGTACAAAGATTATCGTAGAGACCTTCATGCAAAAATTTTGCGCGACCCAATAAGGTAGTTCAGCCCCAAGTAAGGGATAATTGTGTTTGAGATTGAGATTTTACTATATATTAGTCTACCTAGAAATGACAAATTTGCAATGAGTTAATCTTATAACCGGCCCATATGTTTTTCTCCAAATAGCAGCCCTCCAATGGATGAGTTCCACGTAGCTCCTCACTTTATCTATCATGCGCTCCCGCTGCATGAGATCACACATGCTGACCCTCTCCATTCTCTCCCACGGAACCCAGATGACAAACTCTTCCCTCTTCGCCATGACCGACGACGGCCCCCCTTTCTGCCACTCTCCCTTCCCTCTTTGCTGATTCTCGCATGGGAACCCCCTTTGTAGAAACCTCATCATTGAAATTTCTACAAAAGGCCATAAATAGAGGAAAAGTCTTCAATTTGGAATTTTTTCAAAGAGAAAAGGATCCAAATGCAATTTGATTGTCGCAGGGAGAGAGAGAGAGAGAGAGAAGTCATGAAAATGACCATTACCGGAGAATTATCAACTTTGATTAAGAAGATAAAAGCCCAAAATCAGAATTATTTTCCCAACTCTGTATGTAATAAAGATGATGCCATGAAATATGTCACACTTCATTCTTTTTCGTGATTCACTCGACTGGCATCTTTTTTCCTTTTTCTTTTACATAATCATATCTCTTCTTAGATCTTCTTTAGCTGTGAGCGATTTCAAGGGTGTTCTAGAAATGTAAGTAGCTAGCTAGTTAGGTCCCTCGTCAATGTCATGAATTATGACCCTCCACAGCTCCACTATTTGCAGTTCTCAGTTACATTACCTTTTAATTGTTACTATTTTTCACAACATATATATTTGAGGCAGTTTCACGTGAAAGCCAGAGATATAGGCGGATGAGATTTTGACAAGGCTTGGAACTGGGTGGGATTAGGCAAGCCAGAAATATATCTAAAATGTATCTGCAAAACAGAAACTGAACACAAAAAAAGAACATCTCAGATGATAAATCCCATGAAAACAAGAAGAAATCAAAGTCTATTTCAAAGTGGAGACCTCTAAACTCGAAACTCTCAATTGTCTCTCTGTAATCTTCAATGAAATGAACTCGATCTTTGCAATCAGCAACGCAAATAAGAACCAAATCCACTTAGAATTCCTTATAAGGAACCCCATCCAAAAGCTCTTCAAATTTTATCTGGTAAAACAAATTAACCTAGCAAATGACGGCAGGAAGGCAACGGAGATGGAGATGGGCAACAACAGGGATGGTGGGCGACAGAAATGGGTGACAATGATAGAAGAAGAGGTGATTCAGAACTTTTCGAACGTGAGGGGTCTAGGGCTTAGTAGTCATGCAGATCAATAATCCGGTGTAATGTACCTCTTTTAGCTTAATATGGAATATGTGATATGTCAAAATGTCATTAGTGTCTATTATTGGCTCAATACCAGACGGATTGCTCCAAATCGATTATGATTTGCAATTCTCTTATAATCAATTAATGTAATAATTCGTTTGATAAAAAAGGGTTAAGTTTTCTTGATTTAAATATCTCGATTTTAAATTATAGGATTCAAATTAGTAAAAGAAGAATAAATAAAAGTTTCATTGATATATTATTATTCGTAGTCTATATTCACCTCGGTTAAAAACATTGCCGGGAGAATTAAGGTCAAAACAAAAGGTTAGGTACTCTTAAAAACAGTAAAATATGTAAAGAAAAATAATTTAGTTACAAATAAATTATATAAAAATAATCTTATAAATTAATATAATTTAATATAATTTGCCAGATTGTAAAGTAACTTTTATATAAAATAAATATAATGGATAGTAAGAAATGCGTCAGTTTGTAAAATTATTTTTATATAATTCCGTTATAGTTGTAACACAGACAAGTAAACTAAAATAAAATTGTAAAAAAATAAAAGTTTTACTGTCACAAATAAATATCATAAAAATAAATCAATTAACATGTGACATTATTTACCATAAAAATAATTTTATAATATATGGTAACAAATTATTTTCCACTTAGAACCCCCTCTCTCCAAATCTTATAGGTAATCTTGTCATGCCAGCTCGCACGTTGGTTCCATCTCTCTGCCTATATAACCTCATGTCACTCGCCATCCCTTTGTCTTGTCACAACCACTCCCATCTCATTGCCACGGGTTTTGATTTCTACTTCAATTCAATTCTCTTCCTCTCTGCCTTCCTTCTCATCTTGACAATATCTAATCCCCTTCATGTTTGATGTTCAAAACCTTGTCGGCACTCCACCACCATCCATGACTCAAATCCTTGCTCTCAAATGACCCTTTGATTGTTTTATTTTTATTTTTTTCAAAAAAATAAAAAGCCAGCTAAAGATATTAAGTTGAGTTTAATATGAAAATATCAAACTCTTAAATCACTAAACTCATATCAACTCAAAATCTCTTTACACGTGAGAGTCATAATCTTTTTCAACTTAACACTTTTTATACGTGACACCCACAACCTTTTTCAACTTCTAATAAATATATTTAAATTTATCTTAACATCCAAACACATCTAAACTCATTTTAGGTGGACTCTACAAAACTCACTCCACCATCTCAACTCACTACTATTCATAAAGAATTCAACTCAACTCAACATCCAAACATAATCTCTTTTACTTTTTGAGACTATTAGCTTTAATATTAATAAATTTTGTAAAAGTTTAATTGGACATCTCTCTAATGATTCCGTCTATTAATGATTCCTTATCATGGTGAGAGCATACCTTATAGATTAATTAAGGTCCTCATAACTAATTATTACAAATCATAGTATAATTAATGGTTATTATTTTGAAATTAAAAACAAAATGCATTTTATAAAGATATCTCACGAACTGTAAAGTTGGTTCATTTTATTATAAAGTTGAATAATTTATAAAATTTATTTATAAGTCCTACTATTTATGTGTTTTTTTTTTTTAAAAAAACTAAATACATGAGTGCAAATTTGTAAGTTGACATATATAGCTAAACCAAACAAACGCTCGAGAATGCAGTAGTTATCAAGCTTTTGCAAGTCTGCAACTACTCCAAGTTCCATAAGTAGCAGGGCTCATCAAAATGATGAACTTGGAGAAAGAGGAATCTCCCAAGGAGAGAGGACCCCACAAGAGAGAAAGTGAGGGCCATAGTACCAAATTCTTGCCTCTTGTTGGTGGGACCCCAAAGGCAGTAGCTTATAGCTAGTACCCATGCAAGCAGCAGTGTTTTATGGATCAGTGCTTCAAAAAAGAGTGTTTTGGTGGCAACCATACTTTCTTCCTCCTTCTTCACTAGTTTCTATACCAATACCAATAAATATATATATATATATATATATATATAAATATATATATATCCTCCTCTGCCTTCCTCAGTCTCTCTTTTAATTTGATGTTTGGCCAAGCTCAACTCATCCTAATCCTATGTTTTGGGTGGTGGCTTTTGGTGGGTCCTTTGTGCTCTGCACTTTTTTTAAAATTTTTTATCACACTCATCCCACGTGGTTAACAGGATAATAAGATAAGCTGAGCTTTTAAACCCCACTAGCATTGTGGATTCTAATCTTTTTTCCCTCTGCACTCAAGCATGGCATCCATTTTCAGGATAGTGGACTGTAACTACTGGTCATAATCACAGGGAATTTTGATTTGACACTGCCATGCCCCCCTCACTTGCGAATATCATGCATAGGTTTGGTTTTCTACCATTTGTTCATTTTTCTGTCAAAAGTTTTCTCATTCTACTTTCAAAGTTTTCGATTTGAAGGATTAATTTTCACGACGACTTGAGAGTAGAATAACTCTTTTTCTTAACGTTAAGCTGAAATCCGAGTTCTGTTTGATTGTAGTCATTTGTGCAAATTGCTAATGTGTATTGGACACTTTATTCAATTATTTCCTGCATGATCATATTTCCATGCATTGCAACCCATGTTGAAACAAACTTCTGTTCCACACCAAACAGACCAGCTGATTTGAATACAGTGTTGGAATAGTATAGCCAGGAATTCTACAACCAAAATACAGATCCCCTAGGTTGGTTTATCTTCTCTACCAAAACCTCTAGTGTTGCAGATGCATAAACCCAAAAATTGCCAAACTCCTAGAATTTTTTTCTGCAGTTTTCGCTAGGAAGGAGGAAAAGAAAATGACATGAAAAAAAGAAAACCACATCCCATGAAAAGGAGCACCAAACAGGACAAAGATATATAAAAGAAAAATGAGAAGTTACTGAAACCAAACGGAGGACTAAACAAGTGTCCAACTCCAAACATGTGAAATGGTTGTCATAATCGGACCAAAGACTTTCAGGTAAGGAGTAGGAGACAGCATGAATCTTGACAACAGCTCGAGCTGACCCCATGAAGGATTTGATTAAACACCAAGAGGAATCATAGCCTTTTTTTTTTGTAATTTTTTTTTTATACTCACAAACTGACCATCATGGCCCTGTATGAATAATACCTCATCTGCACATCAGACACACTTGATCAGGCTGCCATGGACCCCGCCATCCACCACATATTTTCATTTTATTTTTGGCCATACACCACCATTTAGAAATTATATTACTTCTTAAGATCATAGTACTTTGTCACAAATTCATATACACATACGTACCATTTATATTCATTACAAGAAAATTATTTGTATATGGCAAATTATTTCTTGTAAAGATGAATATTTCTTGTTAAAATGAGTTTTCTTTCATTGCAAATATTCATTCTCGTCGTAAATAATCGTCACAAATACTTATTTTTCTTGTAATGATTATGAAAAAAGAAGAAAATCCTTAGTCTCAACACAAATCCAACAAATTTAATTTTGTGTTGTACCCTTCGATAAATCCTTATACCAAGGCGTTCATACATTAACCCTGCACAAAAAGAGTTATAAATAAATCTACTTGTGAATTCGCAAATAAATTATGCTTTTTCTTATAACTAGACAGTCAGAAAGTTATTTATGTATGTTTCATTTATTTTAAATTTTCTATCGAGTTGAGTCAGAAGCCATATTGTTAGTTGAGTAACATCTTGAATCTAAACACTTAATTGAAAGCACACTGGTGGTTACAAATGCAAGGAAGATGCATGGGATATATATAAATCTGTCAAAGCCTTTTAGCAAATCAAACTAAAAGCAACCTACCTAGGTGCATGCATGGATCTAGCTAGCAAAGAGCATCATTTTGCTGAGTACGTCTCACTGTATATGTCATATAGGCTACGTCATACAGATACGTGAAGTGTGAGTTACTACATTATTTAATAATGATTGAAATATTTATAACAATATATGTTCCATGGTTCATATATCTGTCTCTCTCATTTATGTCAGAACTTTGTGAGTTACCGATTATTATTTTAAAATTGTTAGTTGTTATTTTTATTAAAAAAAAAAAACAAAAAAAAAAAGAGATGAAAACACGATAGAATCATCAGAAAGAACTAAAACGAAGAGAGTGGATGATAGAAACATCAGTAAAACACGATAGAAACATAAAAAAGAACACGATAGCAACGGTCTTCTTCCCTATTAGACGACTATTTTTCTCAATTGTCCTTGATTTTCTTTGTCGACTGTCTCAAGTACTCCATCTTTCTTTGGCTCTATTTTACAAATTTGAAATAGGTTTTTAGAGTTAGTGAAGAATCGAAAATGGGAAGAAGATCGGTAAACTGGGTTAAAAATAGGAAAATGAATTTTTCGGGAAAAATGACAAATGAATTTTTCGGGAAAAATGACAAATGAATTTTTTGGGAAAAAATTGAAAATGAGTTTTTAGAGTTAGTGAAGAATGTGAGTTTTGGTGAGTGGATAAAACCGGTGAACAAGCCATGAAGTGTTTGCTCTTTTGTGGTTTATTCGAAATTAAGACTCTAAATCCATGGTTAGTAAAAATTCATGGACTTGAAAACAGAGCTAAAAACAAGATACTAGATTCAGAGGTTTTCGATTTCTGTAGACCTGATGAGGTGGGACAATGAGTATGCATTGTATTTCTTGAGACGTTGGTACATGCAACTTGTGAATTTGCTTAGTTTATGGCTTTGGAAAAAAGATGTTGGGTGGTTTCACTTTTTTGAATATATGCAAAAGAAAATATATATACTTGCAAACATATC
Source organism: Juglans regia (assembly GCF_001411555.2). Classification (NCBI taxonomy): domain Eukaryota; kingdom Viridiplantae; phylum Streptophyta; class Magnoliopsida; order Fagales; family Juglandaceae; genus Juglans; species Juglans regia. The sequence continues at coordinate 38,586,049 of NC_049901.1, forward strand.
TTTCCAGTGTTGATATAGTCAGAGGGAAATGATGGAAGGCTTAAAATTTTCTTGTAATACTCTGTTCCTTTAGGTAGTTGTTATAGATTCTAATGGGCTGAGTTTTAATTATTTCTGTGTTTATTTTTCTATTGTTTATTGTTCTAAAATATTGGTAAATATTATGTAGATGGAGAAAGGGAAAGAACACACATCTCATATCACACCACACATCTCATATCACACCTCATACCATAGACCCATCAACAAATCTATCAAATCATGTGATACCAAGACCATTTTATACATATTTGTCAACACCTCCTAACACAAATCCATCTATCAATCTAACAACCCAGATATTTTGAATATTAATTCGACACGATAGTTATATTAATGTCTATATTTATTATTACAACTTTGTTTAATTGTCATTATTGGTCTATATGCATAAGGGCCATGTACCAATGCCACATGCTTGGTTACGACCATTCTTAGCTCGTCTTGATGCCAACCCATCTTCGTGGACTTGTCAGGTGATGAGTTCGTTTTTTAAGTAGCGTGTGTATTTTTTAAAATGCTTCTATTAATTTAAATATTAGTTGTTATTGTTGTAAACTACATGTAAATCTTATTTCGGGATTTCAGTCATGAGCCTCCTCTCCGATTAGTTTAAACTCTGCAAGCTCAAGCTATGTGGAAGAAATTCAGGAGTCTACACCTGACTCGATCGAGGGAGGTTGAAACTTTGTCTACGCCCTCTGAATCCAAAGATGGCAATGAGTTCAGTACATAAATTACAATGCATACTGAGGGGGTCGATATAATTGAGAAGCCAAAGTTGGAGATGATGTTTAAATATGAAAAATAGTTTGTTTTTTACTATAAAAGATATGGGGAACAATGCAGTTTTGGAATAATGACACAAATGAGTCATAGGTTTGAGGATGGGAGGCTTAGATATGTCATGCTGAGTTGTGCTCCTGGTGGGAAGGCACAGAACTAGACAAAAAATGTCGCGAGGCCACGTCTGACATCAAAGACAGATTGTAATGCAAAGATAAATGCTACGTTCATTGAAGGATTGTTCAAGTTGTTGACTATTTACAATCCTCACAGTCATGAACTAAGTCCACAAAAGTCAAGGTTCTTTTGCTACAATAGAGAAGTGAGTGAATCTGTTAAGAGAATATTAGATACAAATGATCAGCCTAGCATCAGAATGAACAAGAGTTTAGAAATATCCAAATGGAAAACATCACCGAAAAGGACATTTGTACAAATATCTACTGAAGGGGCAACAACATTTGGCGAATACGCCAACCAACCTGCCAACAACATTTTTTTTCCATATATTTTTCTCCCAAATTTTATTACCTGAGAACTCAGAATTAATCAATCAACTTCTACTGAGAGAGAGAGAGAGAGAGAGAGAGAGAGACGAATAGACGTTTGCCTCGACGACAAATTACGGAGAAGAAAACAACGGCTTAGGATTAGGGCTCGGACCAAGAAATGGGAGTTAAACGAAAAAGAGAAGAGAAAGCGTCATGGGAGCTTTTAGGTGGAAGAGAGAATGAGAATCTACGACCTGAGAAGGCATGTGGAGAGAAGAGAATGGAACCGGTAGTGACGGAAGAGAGAAGATAATGGAGGAGTCTTCGGTACAAAGAAGGTATGAAGAGATGTAGATACTTTGTTTCACAAAACGAAGTGTTTGAGCCAATTTTCATTTAATTTGAGATTCCGCCCAAAACTCATCAGAAAGAACTAAAAATAATACGAGCCATTTTATTAAACATGTCAGTAGTCGGTGCACTTTGATGCGCAAACTCGCATGAAACAAGAGTTTTCCATAGTTATATACTGCAAAGCAATTTCAGTAGGTATAAATATAGACCAAGATCATATTGAATAGGAAAGAAATTTCACATGAAGGCAAACTAGTTCCATAAGTTTTGAAGTTCATTTTACCGTGAAAAACTGCATGGACTAAAAGAGGGAATTAAATCTAGCCTCACTTATTGATGAGGTATAATTTATATGAGAATTAAGGAATTTCTTAACTAGTTTTACTGTCATCATGACTTATAAAGCGATCCAACAACATTTTTAGCTGTTCCTTTCTCGGTGTTTTGAGTGCGCGTGCTTTTTCGATCGTTTATTTATACAGATAAAATGAAATGTAATAAAAATAAAATAAAATATTATTAAAATATAATTTTTATTTTAAAATTTAAAAAAATTAAATTATTTATTATATTTTATATAAAAATTTAAAAAAATTATAATGATGAGATGATACGAAATGATTTATATAAACAAATGAGCCCTAGTTATTAATAAGCAGCTTAAATCATGTACTGTGAGACTTTGAAAAACTAAATATTTCAAGACCAAAACCCTTAATTAATTTTAATTAAGGAGTAGAAATTCCCATTCCACGACGTGCATGCATATGCAAGGAAATTTGTTAGTGAAATTACCTCACTGATCAGTGAGCCACTTTGAGCATTTGCATTGCCTTTCTTATAAGAAAATAACAATTTCAGTCAAATTTTAAATTAATTAATGAATAAGAACGTCATCCACATTAATCTCCATAAAATAAAGAACTTTTAACTTTGTTAATTAGTCAATTAAATTTCTTAATTAATTTTGATTTTTTTGTCATCAATTTTGTTATATTTCTATAATTATAAGTTGGTATATTAACGGCCACTACAATCTGTGACCTATTATAATTATAAAAAAAGGACGAAATATAAATAATTTTTTTTTTTAGTGACTGACGTAGCTAGCAGACACGCATTAATGATCTGTTTAGCGTGTCAAATTAGCATATCATTTTATGTTGGTACATAGATTTTTTATTTATTTTATTTTTAAAAATTTATCCACCACTAGTTATATATCCGTGATATAAATCGTACGTGTCATGCTGAATCCATTAATTAATGCTTCTACTACAGCTAGAAGTAGGTCTCAAAAGGTTTGAAGAGGACAAGATTCAAAGATGAAAGATCGATGATCTTCACACAGCTATAAGCTAGTAAATGAGACTCATTAACATATGTGAAAGTGCATGCATGCAGCAGGTTCATTGTACTGCAAACTTGCATCCACCAACTAATGGGTCCATGAAATTAATTATTGATGAAGCTTTCAGTACTACGTACGTACATCATCGTGACATGTACTATATAGCAATCCATCTGTTCACTACTTGATCATAAATATTTTGAAGGCCAATTATATATATATATATATATATGCTTTAATATGGTTTCCAGCATATATATATATATATATATATATATATATTATATGCATGCTACAGCTTGCCATGCATGAGTCCTAGTATTTCCATGATGCATGGAAGTTAAAAATCAGAGTATTCTAGGCATGCATAGTTGAACAGAACTCGTCCTAATTAATTTTCTAACGAATTCTAAACTTATAGTAAGAAGAGAATATAATTATTTTGATTGGCATGTATACGGCCGACAAGAGTGAAATTTCATGGACTAATTTCCACAAATTACTCAAAGAAACCGAGAAAATATTCTTTTGAAATTAAAGAACTGTCTGACCTAGTATTACTGCTGCTGCAAAAGTGGAAATATTAGACCCATATAGTAATTAATAGGAGTAATATTCTTCCCAATTATTGCATGCCCTGCATACATATATATATATATATATAGAAATTAAAGATGAGGGAAAATGCTATATATATATATATATATATATATATATATGAGCTATAAATTAAAGCCATTCACAGTGGTTTCTGATATCTGTCCATATATATGATCTCTAAGGCCATAATGAAAACGTACAAAGTCTTTTTGACAATGGAAGAACCTCTGCTCTCCGCCCCGTGGACATACTGCATGGGTAGTTGGAATCTATTAATTATGGCTTGCAGGAATTTTGAAGAACATGGTAGGCTGGCGTTCCACTTTCAGGAAGATCGCCCAATCAATATTTATTCAGCCTGCTGTCATATTCCAGATCGATTAACAGAAAACAACAATATGAGTTATATTATTTAAGCTAATTTATTATATCCAGCAGCCAAGCTTTTGGATTTCTATTTTGAATTCTACAGCAAAATAGATATTTTTTTTTTATTATCTTATCGAATTGGATGATCCAATTTTATATAAAGATAAATAAATTATTTGAATCATATGAGCACTACTACACGGATGATAGATCAATGAATCTGCATTGTATGATCTATATGATCTCGATCGGTGTTCACTCGTACTTTATTTTTTGGATGGAACACTTCCAAATGCCTAGTCATGAGTCACTTTTCAAAACAGTAGTGGAACTCACAATTAAACTCGATGGCAGTGCTAGTTACTACTGGGAGATCTCTAGGGAATTAGTTGTGTATGAAAGTAGTACTACATGTCATGATTTACAACGAACACCAACAAATTATTAAGGTCATACTATATTCCCAGAAGGTTTAACTTTAGACCGGATTTTGAGGGACTTTTGCAGAGAAATTTCAGGTAATTAATTCAGACTTGAACAAGTCCAGTATTCCTCAAGAGGAAAGCCATTTCCAGAAAACCAGCTAAATTGGGCAATCTATATGTAGTGGAGGCCATATATTTAGTTGGATCCTTCTTGATCAGGTGCAACAAATGTCACGCCGATGTGACACTCATGCAGAGCCTAAAGAAAGAGCTTCGGAAATTTCAATCCTCCCATGATGAAATACACCATAAAGTCTACGCATTTTCGAAGGAGAAATAAGACTTGGAGCAGCTGCTGCTGCTGCTGCTGCTGATGATGATGATCACTATCACGAAGATGACAGCTTTTGCAAAGTGCTTGGCATTGAAAAAAACTTGCGTGGGGTTTGACTTTTTTACACAAAAATATTTACCTAAAACCGGTTGTAAACCTGACTTTGTGCTCGAGAAAACTGACTAAATTTGAGCAGCTTATGACATTAATGGAATCAAATAATTAAAGATTCTTTCCGGTTCTGAAAAGAATATGAAAAGATGCATGCAGGCCTTACATGCCATAGTAATTATAATACATGCAGAGTGAAAGAAAGGCTAAAGATGATGAAATCATGGAAGCAAAAACATTGAATTCAAAACCAAATATTGAAGAGTTGACAATTTGAATGTAAGACACTCGTGCAAACATCAACAACATTGGCAGCCAAGAATGTCAACTAAGATATATATTTTATATATATATATATATATATTTATATATATAGCCCTTGATATTGATATATTAATCTAATTTGTTTGGTTCTTTAACTGCACCAAGCTCAATTGAATTCGGTTCAGATTTAAACTTCTTTTAATATTTAAATACTCAACTCTCAAATCTCTAAACTCATATCAAGTCAACACCTCTTTACACGTGGAATCCATAACATTTTTCAATTTTTCATAAATACATTTAAACTCATCTTAATATCTAAACACATCTAAACTCATTGTAGGTGAGCCCCACAAAACTTATTCAACCATTTCAACTCACTACTATTCATAAATAATTCAACCCAGATCAACTCAGATCAACATCTAAACGTAACCTAAATCTACTGAATTAATTACTTTGACCACCTCCATGAATATGTACGGTACATGAATTGTATTTGAGAAAGTGCACGTAGGTACGTGTAAAGTTGTGAAGCAAGTCCACTACAACAAACATAGTTTTTTGTTGTGATTTTTATTTCTGATGACTATTTTTGGTCGCAACAAGGCAACAATTACAGTTCATGCATATATTTGCTGTCGAGTTATTGCTACACTGCAAATTATTAGTTTTATCAGTGGAATCTAAGCGCCGCAAATAGTATTGTAACAAATAGAGGAGATATATGCGACTAGGGGTGAAAATCGACCCATTCGGCGCGATTTTTGGACAAAACAGACACCGACTGATGCTTCATTTTTGGGGGAGAAAGTTGGCCGAAATCGGTCGATGGGGAGGAGAAACACCGGCCGTCTCGACACCGGCAGTTCTTTGGGGGCTCAAGGTCGGTTCATCGGTGAGTTTTGTCTAAGAGAGTGTTGTAGAGGGGGAGAGAGAGAGAGGATGAGAACTGAGATCGGGGAAAAAGAAGTGAGGAAGAAGACGACCTAATTTCGAAACGATGCCGTTTGGTTTAATACCAAATGACATCGTTTCAATTGTGTTTAAAACAAAACTACATGCTTAAAACGACGCCGTTCCACTGAAACTTAAGTAGAACGACATTTTTTTGAGTACATAATATATAAAAAAATATAATTTCTTTAATTAGCCAGTTTAGCAGTTTGAACTAGGTTTGAACCGACACCAAATCGGTCGATATCGATTTTCTCTATTTTCTACCGCACGCCGACCAGTTCTCCACCAATTTCGACCAGTTTTGAGCTCCGACGACCAATCTTAGTCGGTTTAGGTTGGTTTCTCGGTTTCTTGTACAGCCCTATATGTGACGCTTTGGGAACCGTCACCTAATGACATATTTGGGGCAAAAAATTATTGTCGCAAATATACTTTATTTTTTTAGACGTGCATAAAATCATGGCAAAAAATAGTGGCGGCGAAAATATGTATGGCAAACAAGTCATCTCAAAAGAGGCTTCTATTGCGGCGAGAATATTAATCACCAGGGTTTTATAGGGCTTTTGTGTCGATTTATACTTGAAGCAAAAAATGCCTAGCGGGGAGATCCACGACGAAACAGAATGCTGTTAAATTGCTTATTGCGATGAGATGAAATCGCCGCAATAAGTTTGTATATAACGGAAATAAATCGACGACTCCAATGTACGTGCGTAATTTTTTACCTAATTTTATCCATCGCTTTTGTGATTTTTTTGGTATGAGTTTATGAAATTGGTTCTGCCGCTCTTGCCACCTTGAGCCTGCTACTGTGCCGTGGCCTTCCGGTAAAAATCCTTCAGTCTTTCTCTCCTCCATCTGATCTGATCTTGATCTTCTCTCTCTCTCTCTCTCTCTCGCTCTTTATCTATAACTCTCACTCTGACCCTTTCTCCCCCTAGGCTTCCCCACTGTGATTCGGCAGCCCCACCATGTCGCCATACCAGCCCGTGCTTTCAGAGTGGCACCTCCTGCTAATAGCTCTCCCCTTTTTCATAGTATATAAGCTCTATCCTTCAATGTAAATGGGTATGTACATAGATCTATATACAAACCCATTTCTTCTAGTATTTTTTTCCAATATGTACCCATACGCTTCAAAGAGGCCAATTTCTTTGAAGCAATTTGTTTAGCTATTGACTCACTATTTGAGATAATTTAGACCATGTTGATACTAATTTCTGTTGAGGCATATTGATTGTATCCTAGATCTATACTCTTGCAATGACATCTTATCAATGTGAAGTACCATAGATGAATTGTCATTAAACGCATGTAAAGACTTGTGTTCTGTGAATGCCACCGATGAATTGACAGTTTCCAATGTGATCAAAAGAATTTCATTCACATTGAAATAGAGGAAGGGGTTAACTAACTAATGTGGTCACAAGTTTTTGCATGTGTGTCTTGATGATAGACTGAAATACAACCCAAATATGCAGCTGGCATGTCAGTTTGCCTTTGGGGGCACAAACAACTCAAGTTTTTTAATTATATATGATGAAATAATTAAAGTATTCCTTTTTCTTTGGCTAATAGCTTTTTATACTCTGTTTCCCTACTTTAACAATACATAAACTTGAGTGGTTCGCTAATACGTAGTGTCAACACAGTTTAAATGAACACCCTTCATACATATATTTGTGGATAAATATATATATATATATATATTTATATATATTTGATGACACTTTCAAATCTATTGATTATAATGGCCAACTGTTCTTATTGCATTCCCCAAATACAAAATGTTTGTTTATATGGAATGAATATGATACTAAACTTATTCCATTTAGCTGGAGCGTTGTTGCGTCAAAGACAACCAAATTATCAGTGATGTGTATGTAGTTTTCTTAGGGTGTTTGAAACCATTAATTTCCTTATTATGATATTGGTTAATTAATCGTTTTTAGCAAACTAGCTTAATTATTTCATTGTTTTGCTTAAGGTTTCATTCATTTCCCTTAATACATTGAGGTTCAGATGGACAAGACTTGGATGCACGTGTCAAACATGTTTACCTCACGCAAATACGGTGAAGGGATTAAAGTCTCCTCACAATGGCAAAAGCCCATGCTCCTGGAAGAACTAACTTCAGGTGTCCATGTCGGAGATGCCGTAATAACCTATTCCTACCAATCAATGAAGTCGAAGATCATCTATTCACGATAGGTATTGATCCAAATTATACACATTGGATATTTCATGAGAGGGTGAAAGTTGGAGTGTGAATTCGTTAGACGGTGATGAAGATACATTTAATGAATGTCATAATTTTGTTGATGATGTGGATGAGATGATAGATGACACTCAGGCTGCATCATTCACTTACTATGCATTTGGCGAACATGGGTACTACTTCACAGCCCACCATGAATGATTGGCAATCCAAAACATTTAACCAATTGTTCGAGGATGCGGGACACCCACTTTATCCAAGTTATGAGAAGTTTTCTAAGCTCTCATTTAATGTCAAGCTGCTTCATATCAAAGCAATTGGTGGATGGACTATCAAGTCATTTCACATGATTTTACATTTTTTAAAGACAACTTTTCCATATATTGGGATACCTAACTCATACCACGAGGCCCGACACTTAGAGCATGGTTTGAGTTTTAATTTTTGAAGATAGACGCTTGCCCAAATGACTGCATGCTATTTCGGAAGCATGATGCAGACAAATAAGCTTGTTCTAAATGTGAGGAGCCAAGGTGGGTGTCAACGAGAGGGAAAAAAGGAAAGATTCCCCAAAAAGTATTGCGATACTCTCCTCTAAGGCTAAGGTTATAAAGACTATTTATGTCGAAGAATATAACAAAATCCATGAAATGACATAGAGAACATCAAGTTGATGACCATAATACTTTAAGGCATCCTGTTGATTCTAAGATGTGGAGACAATTTGATAAAGACCACAGTTGGTTTGCCTAAGATGCTCGCAATGTCAAACTGGGACTAGCAAGTGATGGATTCAACCCATTCAATAATATGAGCAAACCTTATAACATATGGCCAGTGATACTCGTGCCATACAACTTGCCCCTTCGGTTATGCATGAAAGAACCGTACTTAATGCTATCCTTGCTCATTCTTGGCCCAAAAGTACCAGGAAATGATATCGATGTTTATTTGCAATCTTTAGTCAATAAACTAAAAGAGTTATGGGAGGACGGTGTAGATATCTATGATGCATCAAAGTCTAAACACTTTCGCTTACATGTTGCACTACTGTGGACTATTAATGATTTTCTTGCATATGTCAATCTTTCTAGGTGAAGCACAAAGGGAAAGATAGTTTGTCTGTTATGCAACAAGGATACCAATTCAATGTGGTTGAAACATGGGAGAAAACACTGTTACATGTGCCATCTTCGCTTCTTGCCATCTGCTCACCCTTGGAGAAAGCAAAAAGGCTCGATTCAATGGAAATGAGGATCATCGGTTGGCTCCTCCAGAGCTCATGGCTTCTTCTGTCCTCCAGCAACTACTGCAGGTAGGTAATGTAGAATTTGGCAAAAGTTCTCGAAAGAAAAAATGCAGACCAAATGAATTGAATTGGACTAAACAAATATATTCTTCAAATTACCTTACTGGTCAACATTGCCACTACGACACAATCTCGATGTCATGCACATTGGAAAAAATTATGCGACAATATATTAGGAACGTTGATGGATATTGAAGGAAAAACTAAAGACACTGTTAATGCAAGTAAGGATTTTGAAGAGATTGGGTTAAGAAAGGAATTACATCTACAACCTTCATCTAGTGGGTACTTGATGTTGCTTGGCACCTACACGTCGGATTTAGATCAGAAGAGACGTTTCTATGAATGGCTTGCAGCTGTAAAATTTTCAGATGGTTTTGCCTTGAACATTTCTGGATGTGTTTCAGTTGGTGATGGAAAGATATCAAGAATGAAAAGTCATGAATGTCACGTGTTCATGCAAAGATTACTTCTAGTTGCAGTTGGTGGGTTTTTCCAACCTGGTATACAGCTTGTATTGATCGAGTTAAGTTAATTCTCCAAGGCTTTGTGCGCATGAACGTTGACGTTGGAAGTATTGAAACAACTACAATACGACATTGTAGTCATCCTCTGCAAGCTTGAGATGATTTTCCCACCTGGCTTCTTTAATATAATGGTACACCTTGCTATTCATTTACCCTGCGAGGCTTCCTTGCGAGGACAGTTCTATATAAGTGAATGTATCATTTTGAGTGATATTTGGAAAAATTCAAGCGTTATGTTAGAAATAAGACTCATCTGGAAGGCTCAATTGCTGAAACCTATGTTCATCTTGAATGCTTGACCTTCTGCTTCTTGTATATCCATGATGTTGAGACTATTTTCTCACTGTCTGATCCAATTGATTGGATCAGACTGTACTTGCAAAGACAATATGGTATGTGCTCAATAATTGTGCAAAGATTAGTCAGTACCTAGAGTAAGTACTTGGATTTTCCCATTACATCTACCTTATAAATATAGTTGAAATTGAGTATGTATGGACCAACCTAATATTTGTTTTTCTAGATTTCCAGTGAGTACTATACGAAGATGAAAGAAATTTTCTCAGATAATGTAGAATGTAGACATCAAAAGGAATTCCCAACTTGGTTTCACACACGAGTAGGTTTCTTTCACTCATTAAGATTCACCTCTAATTTCCAACTTGGTTTTGAAATGGAATTTCTTACCTTTTGCAGACAGATTCAAGAATTGCGTTCAAAAAGTCCTAATGACGTATCTGATGACATATATGCATTTTCTTATGGACCAGACCCATGGGTTGCATCATTTTCTGCTTGCATCATGAATGGCACTAGATTCTGCACACTGTCTCGTGGAGAACATGGCCAAACTCAGAATAGTGGGGTGATTGTTAAACGAGAACACAAATCAAAGCGTATTGATTTCTATGGTGTTTTGATTGATATATTGCAATTATGCTAGATGGGTTGGCATCATGTATATTTGTTTAGATGTGACCGGTTTGATGTCGGTGATATAAAGAGAGGAATACATGTTGGGGATCACATAACTAGTGTCAACACTTCCCGCAAATGGTATAGAGATGAGCCATTCGCCCTTGCCTGTCAAGTATGCCAAGTGTTTTACCTTAAAGACAATAGTAAACGTGGTAATTGGTTCGTCGTGCAAAGGGTGACTAATAGGAACATGTATGATGTTCCAACTATACCATTGGCCAATGATGAGCATAATCTGAACGATGCTACTTTCCAAGATAATGAACCCTCGTATGTAGAAGTAGAACCTGAATATGATTATAATGGCATCAAGAACCCCTTGCATAGGTCCGACGTAAAACCAATCTATGTTTGCTGCTGATACAACATTGGAAGACGCAATATCCCTTCCTGATAATGAAGACTTCATTGATGACGATTTAGATGAAAACGACGATGCCCAGACTGGCAGCAGTGAAGATCTTGAATCTAATTGTGGGACTTCGTCTAATGAAGGTGTGCATTGACCCCCCCCCCCCCCCATTACTATTTAATACATTTGTTTAAGATAGTACTGTGAATTATATCTTGACCCTATTAATTTCATGCTCTTACTTAATATTTCAAGTTTTTGTAATTTATAGGTGACTAAGGGTAGCTGTGATGTTGGAATAGCTACATGATGCCAACTGGTATCTCTCTTCACTACTCCATGCCATTAAGTCTTGCATATGTTGTCCTGTTGAAGATTGTTGATTATTTATTAGTGCACATATACTTTTTTATGACGTTGGAAGGTGCTTAACTGCTTCTATAGTATTTCCTAGATGTAAGCAAGATTATCGTAAGATACTGTTGTTTGGAATTTGTCTAACTTGGTGATATCAGCAATGAACTTATGAAATTTTCTATTTATAAGTAACAGTAGGAGAACTATTTGTTTTATCTCGCAAATATATGCAATGCCTCCTCTTCCTTATTTTATAAACCAATATTTACTTGCTGACTTTGGGGGTGTTGATTTTCTTTGAAGGATATCGGTGGGATGCTTTTAGATGTGGTGCCTCATTCTGTATGACAGCATGCATTGGTCTGATTTCCATAACTAGTTGATTTTCTATTTTTTACGTGAAGGCCTTTAACTGTCTGATGAATTTAGGTGCCTCTTGGTGGTTGACATGATGCTATATATATATTGTAAGAATTTGGGAGAATATTTAATAATAAGAGAATCGTTAGAACACTAACCTCTGGCCATCGTTGATCAAGTATTCGTTGGAACCAATTGTTTATGGATTGTGAACTCTAAAAAATTTCTATATGGAGAGTATTGGGTAGGGGTTTTCAGTCTATCTTTCTTTATGATAATGAATTGTAGGAGAAACACAGGCCTTTATATATAGATAGGCCAAGACCCTTATCCAGAGTTTTCTAAGTGTTGCTTACTTCCATGAATGAATGTAACTGTTGGTTTTATTAAATGAGTAGTATCTTTATTTTTTAATTACCCAAAGTTTTTAATATAAATATAAAAATAATAAAATAAATATATATAATATATTTGAAAGGGTGTGGCATGTAAGGCACCTTTAAGTCTCCCACGAGGAGACATGTTCTTTCATTCTCCCACTTGGCTTATGTGACAGTCATTTAAAATCATTTGGGTAACCAAAACTGCATATGGCCATAAATAAAACTACTCAAACCATAACCTTTAGAAGAAAGATATAATACATGAATCATGGCGGTTATGTTATTATATTAACAATTCCTTCCATGTATTACACTGTATTAGTCTTTCTAAATAAATTTCCATATGTGATATATCTCTTTATGAATGGCTTCCTATAAGTCATTCTGGGTCTATGCATCATAGATTAGGAGCAAATACTTTATGTGCACAAATAAAAATATTATTCTTGACAACAACAAGTACTGTATGCAATAATTAAATCAAACATAAAATGAGCTCATTAATCCCATGCTCTCTACATGTTTCAAAAACATTTTTATTGAGAGCCATTTTGTCATGGGATCTGCAATCATAAAAGATGTACTTGTATGCTTTATTGAGACTTATTGTTCCTTGACTCTCTCTCTGACAGCAAGATACTTTATGTCACTATGTTTACTTTTGCTCCCACTCTTGTTATTCTTAGAAAAGAAAATTGTTGCCAAATTATCAAAGTAGATTCTTAAAGGCTTAGATATTGAATCCACAACTTGAAGCCCTGTGATAAAACTCATCAACCATTTCGCTTATGAAGTTGCTTCAAAGCATGCTATAAACTCTGCCTCCATAGTAGATGATCCAACGATTGTCTGTTTAGTGCTCTTCCATGATATGACACCTTCTGCTAACATGAAGACATACCCTGAAGTGGACTTTCTAGAATTTCAACAACCCGCAAAATCTGAGTCTGAATATCCAACTACTTCTAGACAATCAACATGCTTATAAGTAAGCATATGATTCTTGGTTCCTTGTAAATATCTCATAACCTTTTTAGCAGCCTTCCAATGTTCTATTCCAAGATTGCTTTGGAATCTTCCCAACATTCCCACAACATATGTAATATCAGGTCTTATACAAACTTGTGCATGCATTAAACTACCAACAACATATGCATATAGAAAGTTCACTACTTCTTTATTTTCCAAAGCATTTTTCGGACACTGGTTTAAATTGAATTTATCACCCTTTAATATGGGTGCTGCATTGAGTATACATTCGTTCATTCTAAATTTTTCCAACAACTTTTCAATGTAGGCTTTATGAGAAAGTCATAAAATTCTTTTAAACCTATCTCGATGAATCTCTATGCCCAAAACATAAGAGGATTCACCTAAATTCTTCATTTCAAAGCTTTGGAATAGAAATTTTTTGGTGTCATGTAGTAGACCCAAATCATTAGTTGCAAGCAAAATATCATAACATATAGGACTAAGAAAATAAACTTACTTCCACTAAATTTATGGTATATGCAGTTATCCACGATGTTCTCTGTAAAACCAAATGAAGTAATAACATCGTGAAATTTTGAATACCATTGATGAGATGCTTGCTTTAGTTCATAAATTGATTTCTTTAACTTGCAAACTAAATGACTACCTTTATCAGAATGAAACCCTTCAGGTTGCTTCATGTATACCTCTTCTTCTAGAGTCACATTTCAAAAAGTTGTTTTCACATCCATTTGATGTAGCTCTAAATCAAAGTGAGCAACTAATGCCATGATCACTCTAAAGGAATCCTTTTTAGAAACTGGAGAGAAAGTATCGTGATAGTCAATACCTTCTCTTTGTGTAAATCTTTTATCTACAAGTTTGGCTTTATATCTATCGATATTACCATTTGAGTCTCTCTTGGTTTTATAAACCCATTTACAACCAATGACTTTAACTCCTTTAGATAACTCGAAAATTTTCCAAACTTGATTTTTATCCATGGATTCTATTTCTTCTATCATAGTATCATGCCAGAATTTTGAATTTTCTCCACTCATGGCACGTGAAAATGAGATGGATCATCTTTAGGTCCCACATCAAAGTTGGACTCTAGTAGTTACACATAGTAATCATCAGAAATAGCAGCTTCCTTATTCTAGAGGATCTTCTTTATTCTACAGTTTCATCCATATTATGTGGATGTTGAACTATAGATTCAAAGTTGGTATGTTCCTCATGAGGTGGTAGTGGTTCTTGAATTGATTGAGTTTCAAAGGTATTAGATTGATTTCCTTGAATGATAATGATTTCATTTTCATTCACGGATGTAATATCTGAATTTCGTGTTTCTTCCTACTCTATCTTTCGAGGAACATTACTCCCACTTATTCAAAAACCCTCAATATATTTTGCATTTCTGGCTTTCACAATTCTAGGTGTATGTGAGGAACAATAAAATCTGTAGCCCTTAGAATTTTCTGCATAGCTAATGAAATAACAGCTGACTGTCCTCGGATCCAATTTCTTTAGTTGTGGATTATAGACCCTAACTTCAACTTGACAACCCCATATGCGCATATTCCTTAAACTAGGTTTCCATCCTTTCCATAATTCAAATGGTGTTTTGGAAACAACCTTAGATGGAACCCTATTTAAGATATACACTGCAGTTTTTAAAGCCTCACTTCACAAAGATAAAGGAAGATTGCAATTACTGAGCATAGTTTTTGTTATATCCATATGGGTACGGTTTCTTTGCCTTTTAGCAACACCATTTTGGTGAGGTGAACCTGACATTGTATACTGAGAAATAATGCATTCTTCTTTGAGAAAATTTGCAAATGGACCCGGTTGTTGCCCTGATTTTGTATATCTACCATAATATTCTCTACCCCTGTCAGATCTTACGATCTTTATTTTCTTTTCCAATTGTCTTTCTTCTTCCTTTTTATATATTTTGCAAGCATTTAGTGCTTCAGATTTATAAAAAATGAGGTAAAGATACATAAATCGTGAATAGTCATCAATAAATGAGATAAAATATCTCTGACCATTCATACAAGGGGTACTAAATGGTCCACAGATGTCAGTGTGTATGATTTCAAGAATTTCCTCACTCCTCTTGGCACCTTTACTGGTTTTGTTGGCTTGCTTACCCTTTATGCAATCCACACAAATACCAAAATCAGAAAAGTCTGAAGTTTTTAAGACTATCATTAACTAATCTTTTAATTCTCTCTATGGAGATATGTCCTAATCTCCTATGCCATAATATAGAGGAGGACTCATCAATAATATTACGTTTAGTGCCAACTTCATCATGCATAGTTAATAGACTATTTTCAAAAACATAATCTAAAGTTAATTTATACAAACCATCAATCAAGGTCCCAGAGCCTACAAATGTGGAGTTTTTAAATACAGAAACATTTGAATTCACAAAATTAAATTCAAATCCCAAATGTACTGATCTAGATATAGAGACCAAGTTTCTAGAAAATGAAGGTACATTAAATGTGTTTTCAAGATCCAAAATATAACCATTATTTAAAATAAGTCTAAAAGTTCCTACAGCCTCGACATGCAAACGCATCCCATTTCCTGAGTAGATGCCTTGTTCACTTTCCATCGGTTTCCTTAGGCTGAGAAACCCCTGCATGATATTGACAACATGAATTGAGGTACCCGAATCAATCCATCATCTATTATGATGAGAGTCTACAAAATTAGACTCATAGCACACAAGAGAATTGAGATTACCTTTCCTTTCAAGCCATAATTTATATTTTATGCAATCTTTCTTTTTGTACCATTTTTTCTTACAAAAGAAGCATGTATCATTGTCTCCATAGCGTTTAAATGGCACTTTTGTCTCCATAGCGTTTAAATGGCGCTTTAACATCCTTCTTCCACTTATTAACACCGACACTTTTGCCTTTCTTCCATTGTCCATTCCTTTGAGTAACAAAATGAGCACTCTCAATATTTTCATGTTTCAATCTCTCTTCTTCTTGTACACACATGGTTAAAATTTCATTAATGGACCATTTTTCCTTATGTGTTGTAGGAATCTTAAATGGTTCATATTCTGTAGGAAGAGAGTTGAGTATGAAATGGACAAGGAATGAATCTGAGATCTGAATCTCTAAAGACTTTAGTTGGGCTGCAATATCCCTCATTTTCATTATGTGCTCACACACGCTTTTGGATTTTCCATGTTTCATAACTGATAATTTGTTCATTAGGGTGCTAGCCAATGCCTTATCAGAACTAACAAATTGCTCTTCAATAGCCTTTTTGTAGTCCTTTACTTTATCACACTCTGGGATTGAACCTCTAATGTTCTTACACACATGTGACTTGATGAGCATTAAACTTAATCGGTTAGACCGCTCCCACCTTTCATAGGTATTATTATCTACCAATGAACTTGATTCAGTGGGTATTAGAGGTTCATCAACACGAAGTGCCAAGTCCAAGTCCATATACCCTAATGTTAAAAGATTAGAAGTCATAGTAGCTGTAATAACATAACCAAGAACATACATCAATGCTTTGAATCAAACAATAACCATAGTTTGAATCGACCAATGTCTAAGTTAAAAAACAAATCTAAATCTTCCTGTGGGTAAAGATTGCAATATGCATAAGATTTGCTTGTATTTTTCTTTATAATAAGACTAGTGTTTTACAAATATTTAAGAAAAAAGAGATCCTGCACCTATGGGTATATGAAATCTCCTTTACCTAATATTAATTTCACTATCTTATTCCAATTAAATCAACATTTGTTCTTAATAATTACCTCCATGCAAGGCCAAGTAATTACTATAATGATTTAATTGCAATATAAAATGCCATTATAACAACATAAAATCAAATATATTAAAATATTATTGTATCTTAAGATGCCTTGGCGATTCTTAATATACAATAATATTTATACTCTAATATGGCATTTTTATTTAATTAATAAATTCCCTATAACGTATTCATTTATGATGATATTACATCAACTAATAATCAAACATCAAGATAATTCAAAATATATATTACTAATTTCTGTACACAAATCTAATTATAAGTCTTTGATTTGTGTAAAGTAACCAAACAAATTAATAACCATAATTTTGCTGACCTAATGGTTAGACAAACATATATATTAATTAATACAATTAAATAGGACGTTTTATATATGCATTGTCCTTTTCACCAAATTAATGTTTTATTATTTTATACAAACAAAAAATCAAATCACCTTCTCACTAACTGAGACTCAATCATCCAATGGTCAAGCATCCATACGTACGTGTCATTTGGTTTAAGGGATTCAATTGAATCAAGTCGCTACCCCACAGCCACAGGACCAAAAGATACAAGCCAGAAAAATCGTAATCTTTTCAAATAAAAACCACTGCAAATGCCTCAAGGGGCGTGATTTGAAAAGGCACTAAAATGGTTTAGAAAAACACTTGGTTCATGCCTAACGGATAGGACTATCCGTTGCAAGCGCCGTGAGTCGGCACGCAAGCAGATGAAAAATTCATCCCTAACCTTTATCCAGAAATGAAAAAAAAAAAAAATCTCGTTTTCTTGCAGAAAAAAAAATTTCATGAAAATCATACAAAATAACAGATAAGATGTTGAACGTAAATCTCGTTTCATCAACAAATTCACTAGGATTTTTGATTTACAAAGTCAAAAACATTTCAGATCTCTCTGAAAATAAAAACAAATTAAAATAAACAATGATGAATAAAACATGTCTGGGTAAAAAAACGAAAATGATAAACTCTAACAAATAACAACAACCCACATATTGATATCAACACAGATCATATCCAAATCACATGTGTTTTAACGAACAATCCACGTAACAATCGAAATTTATACTAAACAACGTAGCACAAGAGTTGGCTTTGATACCACTATTGTAAGAATTTAGGAGAATATCTAATAATAAAAGAATTGTTAGATTAATACTAACTTCTGGCCATCGTTGATCAAGTATTCGTTGGAATCAATTGTTTTTGGATTGTGAACTCTCACAAATTTCTATATGGAGAGTATTGGATATGGATTTTCAGCCTATCTTTCTTTATGATAATGAATTGTAGTGACTGATGGAAAATCACAGACCTTTATATATAAATTGGCCAAGACGCTTATCCACAATTTTCTAAGTGTTGCTTCATTCCATCAAGAAATGTAACTGTTGGTTTTATTAAATGAGTAATATTTTTATTTTTTAATTATCTAGAGTTTTTAATATAAATATAAAACTAATAATATATATATATATATATAATATTTGAAAGGGTGTCACGTAAACTACCTTTAAGTCTCCCATAAGGAGACGTGTTCTTTCAATATATATATAAAGAGCTTTGCTACACAACCTCCACCACACTCTACACTCCACATTTTTTTAAATTTTTTAAATTTTTAATATTTTTTTTAAATTCTTTTTTGAGTTTATTTTTTTTAAATTATTTCAAATTTTTTATTCATTATTCATATAATAAATATTTAATAAAAGAAAAAAATAATAAAAATTAAAAATAATGTGGAGTGTGGAGGTTGTGTGAATAGTAGGAGGTTGAGTAGATTTTTTGATATATAAAACGTACGTGCTTCTTTTATGTTTTTTGACTCGTGTAAATAATTTGGGGACAAATTTGTACATGATTTTTCATGGTTCACAGTCTGCATCTATCGGCAATTGAAAGCACATGCGAAATAAAATAGATAAATACAGTTTGCAACGAGAGGCAATTTTTCTTCGAGTGTTGTCGATGATCGAGACTAGTCTTTATCTCTAGCTATTTAATTTTTTTAATTGAATAGAGAAGTTGTGGATGTTACCAACTGACCCAACTCCTATATTAATGTTGATTATACATTATGCATTCTACTTTTTAAATTATGCACCCTAAGCCTCGTTTTAAATCAAGAAGATGATTTTAAATGAGTCAATTTTATTAAAATTATTTTAGAATTTTTAAAGTTTATAAATATAATATTTTAAACTAAACTTGTTCAATTTCGAAGCCATACAAATAAAATGATTTTCAATACTCTATTTTGAGAAACTGATTCAAATTCACTTGAGGACTTATATAGAACCTAATATTTTGTCAAAACATTATCCCAATAATGTAAATTATAAAGTTTTAATTTAGTTTTGATCTATCTCCACCATCCATTAAAAATTGAGGACCCAACTGAATGATTAGAATAATTATTCTTTGTTTTTCTCCTCAATCATATAACATAGTCTGGTATAGCCTCTTGGCAATTGTCATTAACACTTGTCTTTCAATACATGACATGTATTCCCCACAATTGGCACATGTTGATAAGTGTGATTCTTATTACTCTTTTATTTATGAAAAATGTCAGTTTTCCTTCAATACTATTGATTTTATTTATACATATTTTTCTTTATTTTCTTGGATTTGAAGGAATGTGAAGATTTAGTACAAAATGAGAGCATTTTGGTACAAAAGAAGAGATTACGGTTCCAGACCGACGAGAGGCAATGAGATCTTAAGAGAGTCGGGAAGATTTAGGCGAGGAGACTCAATTGCGACCAAAATTGACGACAATAGTTAGGAGATGAGCGAGATATTTTACCTCCTAGGAGAGAAGACTTTGCGACAAAGCTCTGAGTAATTAGATTGGGCGAATAGTCTAACCGATTAACTTAAAAGACCAACCTAAACGATATCATGGACAACAATTAGCAAAGAGTTTGAAAGCTGTAATTTTGATCAAGAACAAGCAAAAGAAATCAAAGAAGGAATCCCCAAGAAGTCTACCCACAAGAAGTCTAATCACAGTTAGGAATACACTAGGAGACAGCCTGGACATGCTTGAGTGTTTCGATTATAACTTTCTACTCACATATTCGATTAATGTGGTTCTGGATGTGTTGGAAAGTTCTCTTAAAGAGATACAACTTTATCTATTATAAGGATTTCTAAATTCTGACTCCTGGAGTGCGTAAAAGGCTGTCAATATAAGTCATAAAAGTTAGGCATTTTTTAGGTAGAAATCATGAAAATATTAGGGTTTATTTTCTACCCTATATAAGCATATCATTAGCACGAAATTAAGGGAGGAGGGTTTGAGTTTTAGAGTCCAATATTCCAGAGTTTATTTTTTAAGTTTCTTTCAAGGAGACGAATATGGGAAGAAGAGGCAAGAGCCGCATGCTTCATCAACCGACTCTACAAAGAACATTAGTTTTATTCTTCTTCTTTTCAATTTCATTATTAACTAATTTTATTTTCTAGAGTTTTGATGTAGTCTAGTATTGAACACACAATTTACATTCTAAGTTATTTTATTTTCAATATGTCCATGATTGAGTGTTTATTTTTTGTTCATAATGATTGTAATTTTCTATCTAATTATTGTTTGATCTATTGAATCACAATGAGACCGAGAGATGATTTGTGATTAAAGCTCTAAGATTAAGCACTATTAGTTGAGCGAAACTAGATATACTTTACCGCGATTAGTGTGATTTTCAAGAAAAATCTAAAAAACTTAATGAGTCTCCAATTAGTTAAATTTACATAGAGATATAGAGTTATTAATTGAAGATATTTTTAGTATTGTTCGAGAGAAAATATTGAATAGTTAAGGGATTTTTATCATCAACTTGAGATAGTTGCAATTTTATAATAAAGAAAAATAAATTGTGTGGGATTTGTTAGGTGAAATCAAACGCTTTAGATCTAGTTTTATGATCTTTAAAAATCTAAATTTTAATATTCTTTTCTTCAGTTTAATTTAGATAACCTATTCTTTCAGTTTCAGTTTTTCAAATAGTAATTAATTTAGTAAATTTCAGTACTCAATAACATAATTAATATCTGTGGGTTTGACATCTGTTTTCTTTAAAACAATTTACTACTTGTTACGATTCTGTGCACTTGTAGATATTTTTAGCATAACACGTGAAAATAGTTGTTCATAAAAAAGTAATATATGAAAGATATGATGGCTCCTGTTGTTGATACCTGTCAATTGGAGTCAAAGATTGTATACAAAATCCCACCTTAACCCATTGAGCATACTTTTCTGTATAGAAGGTGCGGGAGAAGTGGCCAATTTAAGCCGGATTATGGTTTTTCATTACAAAGGCATGAAATCTCTATCAGGCCCTCTCATCAGTGTTCATCAAACCAATTTAAAAGCTAACCAATCTTGCTCCTCCATTTCTACTGGCCAATACTTCTAGAAATTATCCATCAGCTTGTTATACCTAGCACCTAAGCTGTATATTTGAAAAGGTAACCCCATTTGTGCAGCCTCCCAACTTGGTTTTTGCATTTCTTGCAACACCCATTTTGCCTATCATGGAGTACATACTGCAGAAAACAGTCTAAACTAGTGTTCAACCTTCATATTCTTCATTTAACTTGCTTCCTAACTTGGTTTGCGTTATTTTGGTTTGACCATAGTGCAGTAGAAATGATTCAGTCAAATAGAGAGAGAGAGGCCGATGAGCTATTGGACCAGGGCAATGGGTGTTGCCTCCTACTGAACGAAACCCATAGCTAGAACTAGCAAGTTGGACTTTGAGAGATAAAGCTACCGTGGACTCTAATGACTCCACTCAACCCCAGATGATGTACATTCATCGTTTTTGCCTCTCAATACTCTTGTAGACGTGAATACAACAGGCAAGGGTAAGTATAATGTTTTCATCTGCTCGTTATGGTATTTCATAAACAATACCTTATGAGAGGGTTTATACATGGTTTTGCACCAAAATCTGAAATAAAGTGTTGCTGGTATAGTACCAAACATTAGTAAATGTGGTAGGGGTGTAGCCAAAGGGACATAGTTTGAGATGATGTGAAAGTATGGCAAGATACCACTTGAGATCTAAGATGGGAAGATAGGTCCATCATGCAACAATAGAACAGTCTACACAACGAGAGTGACGTGGATTGTGAAGCACTATGTAGAAATAGCGCATGTTAGCTAAAGTGTTGTCGACGAAAAGGAGAACGGGGAGCTTATTCATTGTGTTCAAGTATGGCTTTCATCTTGAATGATTGATATGTATGCAGTGTTGAGTAATAACTTTAGATAAGTTCAATATAGATTTTTGCTGGTAAAGGAATTACATCTGTATATTGTATGTGTGAATCTTAATTTTAAACACAATTGAATGCTTTATTATAACTTGCTTGCTTAGTTGTAATGGTACATGGGATTTTAGGAAATATAATATAGCTTACATTATGAGTTTTCGACGGAATCTCATTGGATATATACTTAAATAAAATACATGAGTTGTTAACACAATTGTGCTAAAAAATCTACAATATGGTACATGGGTTTTAATGCAATGGCATTGATGGGCTGATTTTGTTTTGGATTGGACTAAGAAAAATCATCGTTGGAGAGTCAAAAGTCAACTATCTCGTGCATATAATGCTTTTCATTATAAGTTACACATTAAATACTTGAGTTATGCAACACATGAGGAGGCACTGGCTAATGAAGGTGCGTTCGTAGAGCAATCAGTTTGGGAGTGGTTATGCACTCAGTAGGGGAGTGATTCATTCAAGGTAAGCCTATCATTTTCGTGTAGGTTTCATATGTCATAAGGTAAAATGATTAATTGTAAGCATATCATTCATGGTAAGCATATCATTCAAGGTAAGCATATCATGTTTAAGTTAATTGTCAAAAATAGTAAAATGATTAGTTGTAGCTAAAACAGATACATAATTTCAATTAAATGGATAGTTCTACAGGACTAGTAACATGGAAAAACCATTTTGTAAATATCAATTTGGAGAAGTTACTTTATAATTCCCCAAAATAACATAACCATTTTAATACAAACCCTTTTCCTACTGGCAATTGATGACAAATGAAAAAGTTGAAGAATTTTTTGTTTTATTGTAGAAAATGTCCACCCAAAACAAAGAAAATAGACATAAACAAAGGGTCAATTACACAAGTGAGAGGACATCTTTTGTTGTACTAATGGAAAGAAAGGTATGTGACATTAAATCAGTTAACCTGGATGTTGTGGCCAAAACTAATTGCTCAATATTTGGAATACTATGAAAAAGGCTGATTGGTATGGCTATGTTCATGTAGAAGGATAAGAATCTGATTGATTTCTACAAAGATGTGCATTGGTCAAACAAAAAGGGGAGATTTATCACACCAACTACAAAAGAAAATTATGTGATCATATATTTGTTTAAACAACTGTACTGCATGCTAGTACTATTTTTACTTGAGTTTTTCATGCCACAAAATCAGATGGTTCAAAAGATGAATGACAAAGAGCCAGAGGCTCGCACAGATGAAGCAACAACAATCATATTTAGAGAGGTTTTAGGACATAGACCAGGGTATTCCAGAGGGCTGGGCCACTATGTTATGCCCGAATTGACTAAAGTACCTGGAGTACCCAATGAGGAGTACGAACGACTTGCTGAGGAAAATGAACAAAATTGAAAAAATGC
Organism: Juglans regia; assembly: GCF_001411555.2. NCBI lineage: Eukaryota > Viridiplantae > Streptophyta > Magnoliopsida > Fagales > Juglandaceae > Juglans > Juglans regia. Next base: position 38,610,100 of record NC_049901.1, read on the forward strand.
AGAGTATTATCAAAATCGGTTTGAAGAGATTGAAAGTGGTTTCATGGCTATGAGGGAGCATATGCGAGATTATGAGATACTTGTAAACATGAGAATGTTAGAAGTTGAGACATGATTAGAGTCTACAAGAGAGACTCAAACTGCAGTTCCTTAGGCATCAGGTGTTTGCTAGTAGTAACTACTTTTGTATTTTGACCTACACTTTTACTTACCTTTAGATGAAGTTGTCGTGGGGAGGATGAAGTACTAGCAGTAATACTTTTGTCCATTTTACAGTGTTGTATTCTACTCTTGTTAGAAAGGGTGAAGGATACATGAAAGGTATTGTGGTTTCTTGCTCTATTATAAATTTAGTAAAATAAATTTAGTTCTGGTCACAACACAGTTTCCATGTGTGTTCATCTCAAAAGTAGTACATGATATTTTATAAAGTGTAAAAGGGAGGGAGGGATACTACTATTTTAATCTCCTAATCGTGGTTATCTAGCTTTGATAGGTCATATCTGACTTATTCATATATGATTATTTTATTAGAAACAAAGTGATTTTCTGAAAATTTTCCTATTTTTCGTTGTTTGTTCAAGATACCCTTGCAATACCTAACATGTTGTAGACTGTGTTAAATCAATGTTGTTGGGAGTTTCATAATATAACATGGTTGACCTACTGCATGAATTTAAATTATGACCTTAATATTGAATGCATGCTATTTAAAAATATAGGTTTAAACTAAATTGGCCAGCTTCCAATTTAAATTATAATCTACTGCATTGTGAAAAGGTTTTTCTGCATTAATACTTTCATTTGTAGACAAGTGTTTCCTTATAGAACAATTGTTATAGTGCTTTAGTGACTGAGTTAAAGAAAATATCCTTTCGCAAATTGGGTAAAACCAAAGTTTAAAAGAACTTAGCTTTTTCATACACAGAGTTCTCGAGCTACAGGGGGCACATATGCAACTGATTGGAATTCTAGGCAAGATGGGAATTGAAGAGGTTGTTCATGGCCCTGTCAATGTAATGTACACAAAAACCATCAGCTTCAAATGTCATCATAATATGGATTAGGGAAATGCCTATCTTTTTAAGCTTGTATATAAACCATTAGCTTCAACATTGACATATGAACCACAAATATATCCCATCTAAACTACAAAGTTTAAATGAAGGAAAAATGAGATAGGTGATGGAGGGATTTTTGTAGCCTATTTTAAGCTGAAGGATAAATGACACATTTTTGTACGAGTTTGGCCATTGCAAGTACTGCATGATGCATGATTTAACATTCAGTATTGCTAATGGTATAAGAATTTTAATAACTTATTCTAGGTTGGTGGTTATGCAGGAATGCATGCTATGGTTTGATTTTATGTCATTGTTGTGTATTGCAACATGTCAATTCACCTTCCAAGGGCCAAGACGTTTTTTGGATGTGCTAGCCAATACCCCAAATAACAACTTTTCATTGTAAAATTTCCTATGTGGAGTATGTACATGTACATGTAGAGATAGTAGGATTGCTGGCATGTTGAAATAGCAATTATGGATGCATTGTGGGACGTCTGCTAAACTAAGTTATAACCTATGCAATTTTAAAGAGTAATTTCTAGTTGAGCTGAATGACAGACTGCAAACAATTTATATATAGCATCATTTCTAGTCTTATATAGCATTTTTTCTATCATTGGTTGTCTAATGGTTTTATATGCAGTTTAATGGAATAATGTTATACACACACTTTCATATATACGATGTGAAAGCTCTATCATGTGCAAAAAACCAGATGCAGGCATACAAAACCAAATGACAACCAAATTGATCAGGATATATATGTGTGTGTCTCTGTGTGTGTGTGAAAACCCCATCATAATGTGCAAACCCATTGGATTTTCAAAATTCAGAAAAACAGAGAAATTGGTTCCTCATGAAAGTGCCAAATTAACCTTGAATGTTTATGATGCCAATTAATTGATTTGTAATCCATCCAGCGCAAATCATGATCAAACACCAATATGCATTCACAATCTCATCAGTTGGGAGATCCAATTTCCACATATGAACGAAGGAACTCTTAGGTCTGTTTGAGAATGCACACTCTCAAATATTGGGCCTAAAGTTGCATGCCTAAATTATCAGCTGCCCTAGATAAATTTACAAGATCCAAATTTTATGTAAGCATGTAAAAACAATTTTGATGGTGGAAAACAAAAAGGCCGGTAAATTCATCCCCATTGCCACAAAAAACCTTAATAATTCATACCTGGGAAATTTTCATCTACAATTTGGGGAAACGCCATAATGGCCTTTTGCATCGCAGACTTCATTTTCTCCGGCAATCGATTACATTGCAGGAAACTTGACTAGCGGATCTCGAATCGCAGAGATGAAGATACAGCTTTGTTTCGACAAACAAATAATTGTAGAGAATACCCATGGATTTTGCGGTGCACAAATGGATTTGGTGGAAGGCAATAGAGGCAGCAACGACCCTTGACTTTCTCGGCGTGTAAATCAATGGAAATAGCATCCTTTGTGCGGCGGCGAGAAACAGAGCATATGTCAAGCATATTTTGTGACGTTTAGGCTGCGATGGAAAAATCGTGGCTTAAGTTATTTTCCCAGAGTTTTTGCCCTTTTTACGGCGAGAATAAGGCGCTACAAAAAGCATGCCCTCTTGTAGTGAGGGACAAACTCAGTTTTTATTAAATGTATATTTCAACTTGGCGTTAAATCACATACGTGGATGGTGACTCACTAAAAAATGAGTAGCAAAAAAGCTATCTCAAGCGCAGGAGGGTGTCGCGTAATAATTAGGAATGAATTCATAGATCGTCTCCTCAGAAAAAGTTACTTAAAATCAAACTCGTTTAAAATGGTGAAAATATTCACAAAGAGAAAATAAAAGTTGTGGTATATGAAATGAATAGAAGAGTGCAACGAGAATAAAAAAAAAGACACTAATCATGGACTAGATTCATATTTTTAGATTTTTTAGTATCGAAATGAAATGTAAAAGACTAAGAAATTAAAATTAACAATCAATGAATCAACTAAGCTAAACAATCTTAATTAATCTAAAAATTAAATAATAAAACTGAAATTATTTAAGTCTTAACTAAGTTTTAATTAATCTAATATGCAATGGAACTAAGAGATTAATAGAACTAAGCTACAAATTAAATTAGATTAGAAAATAATTGACAAAATACGAGCTGAAAATTGAAAAGCCCTAAAATTAAAATTCTAGGGTTCTTCCTTATATTCAAATCACAAATTCTCAAAATCAATCTATAGAAATTGTAAACAGTTAAATGAAAGCTTAAAAGAGTAAGGAAAATAACGACAATAGGTAAAATAAATAGCAAATAAAATGCCCAAAAGTCTAAGCCAAATATCTCAAAAATACATAATAAACTTTAAACTAAAATTAAATAAATAGTAGAGAGTGGAAAGAGCAAACTAAATGGATGGAGATGGAGGTGGTAGCAATGGAGGAGGCTGGGCAGTAGTAGTGGACCCTTCAAGGTTCTTCAAAGACGCTGCTGTGCTGTGTGCGTCCGAATGAAAATAAACCTCAATTCCCTTTTTTCGTCACCGAACAAACGTGAAAGAAAAAAAATATAAAACCCTACTGCCCTTAGTCTCCCAAAAAAGCCCTTTTTTTTTTTCCTTTTTCGTGCGTGTTGCAGGTTTTGAGAGATAAAGTTTTTTTTTTTTTTTTTCTTGTTGCTTCCGTCCAATATCCAAACACCATGAGATTGGTGCATTTTTTACTTTTCTTATGCTTTTGCATTTCTTGACTCGGAAAGATAAATAAATAAATAAAAATAGGAATCAGAAAAAAATAAAATAAAATAAAATAAAATAAAAAGAAAGAATAGAATATAAAAAATGTGTTGTGCATGTGAAGAAATATTGTCCAATTAAATCACAAGTTATAAAATTAAGCATTAACTATGCTATAAATCAATTTAAATCACAACTCGGATTTTTCTGTCTAAAACCAATAATAATGAAATGAAATAATTCAAATATATAGGTTCTAGATGTATAAAATATACAATAATTTACCTTAATCAGATGGACAGTTCATTGTGATCAACCATGAAGAGAATTTGATCTTTTGATTAAGAGTGATATATTTGAATGCAATACATTTTCTGCATTAAAGAAAGTTATCGTCAGTGATATATATAAAATTAACCTCATCAATTTTCATGGATTAACCTCATCCATGAACAACCAAGCCAAGAAAAAGCCCACAGCAAAAAGTCAGACATAAAGAAGATAAATTAATTGGACAAGGGATCACTAGGTTAGAACAAAAGCCATATGTAAGACTGTTCATCCGGGCCAGATTTTTTCCCGGCCCGATCCGGAACCAGGATAACCGGGTTTCAGTTACGGGTTCCAGCAGGGATTTTATCTGGGCCGGTACTCGGATGACTAAACCCAGATATATCCAGGATGAGTACCAGATTTAAAACTCGGTACCCGGGTTTATTTTTTAATTTATCAACCTACCGTAAAATCAACCCCGGACTGTCTTCTTCCCATTCCTTGTAACCCCCATCTCTCTCTCACTCAATCTGAAGAAACACTAGCCTCCCTCCCTCAATGCTGACGAAGAAGTGCTAGCCTACCACCCTCAGTGCCGACAAAGAAACCCTAGCCTTTCCCCTCAGTGCCCATCGAAGAAACCTTGTCATCCTTGTGACCCCATCATTGTCGTTGCTGACTCGCCTCATCCTTGTGACCCAAGGTTTGTTCTCTGTAATTTGGGTTCGTTTTATTTTGATTTGGGTCTGTTTTATTACGATAAGAAAATGCTATATGCTGATGTTTATTCTCACCTCGATCTCTCTCGCTTCTCACCCTCTCTATCTCGCGTCGTCGGATACCTTGGAATGATGATGATGAAATACTATGGCTTGTGTAGCTTTTGTTCAGGTAAGGTCTATGCTACGACATTCTACGCTAGCTTCCTTCTTCTTCTACTACGGCTACGACATTATGTGCAAGATTTGGATTTTTTTTGTTATTTTGTTAAACATGGGTATAAAGTATATGCTGTTAGTTTGATAGATCTTTTTTTTTTTTTTTGTTATTTTGCTAGTAAAATGGCCTAGAGATTAGAACGTATTTTCGTTAGGTGGAAGTGCTGCTCTATCTCATTTGCGATGCCAAACGATGGAAGTGCTTAAGCTTGGGATCCAAGAGATTAGAACATATTTTCATTTGGGTATGTTTCCTTTCCTTCTGTTTTGTTCTCTCTTTGTTGATTTTGGATTTTTTTTTTTACAAGAATGTTTGAAAGTTTCAGTAGTATTTTTATGGGTTAGATCTGTTTGAATGTTTGAGGAGTATCTGTTTAGATCTGGTTAGCTGCAAAATGCTAGAGCTGTGGGTTCTTATTATTTGGAAGATTCGTTTATATCTGTTTAGATTTGTTTAGATCTGTTATATCCGAAAACATATATATATATATATATATATATATATATATTGAAGATTTGTTATGATTTAGAAGAAATTGTTTTTAGGATGTTGTATCTTTGATTTTTCTAGATTTCTTTTTTAAAAAATTAGTTGTGTTTCTTGATGGAGTTTGGAAAAAAAATTGGGGCCTTTGGGTTCCAAATTATTTTTAGGAAAAACAAAGACTTTAGAGAGTTAAACCAGGTTCAACCTAGTTTCAGACTTTAGAAGTTGTAGCCTTCCGCTTGTGGTCCATTCCCATTGCATGTTTTGGTTCATTGACCTGGTAGTTCTGTTTAGGAGGGAAGATCTACATTGGCTTACATTTTTTAAAGCTTAATGTTTCCATTAAGCTGATTCATTATCTTTGGTGAAGGAGCTAGTCCTCTAATCATGTTTCTATATTTAATTGTGAATATCTGTTACAAGTTTCAACCTCATGCATATATTTTTCTTGTTAAATATCCACTTTGAGGCCAACTCTGGGGATTAGCAACAATTTCTTAGGGTCATGGTACCGCACCAACTATTTGAACTATAGTTTGTATAAAAATACTTGCAAAAAAAAGATTTGAAATTGTATGCTTCAATGAAACAAAGAGGATGTGCATCAGTCAGGTTTTGTTGCATGCTTCAATGAAACAAAGTTGAGTACGTACTAGCACAAGTACTACTGTATTAAGCATTTTGATATTCATATTTTAAGCGAGTGAGGACAGAGAATGTGTAGCTTTTTGATAGTTGAGTACTACTTTGTTTTATGTTCTTGTTTATTTATTTTGTTAAGAGAAGTGGCTATCTAAGGATATCTAATTGAATGAAAACTCTACAAAATATTTGTTAATGTGGGTGTATTTGGAAAAAATAAAAATTAAGAATCCATTCTCATCTTAATCTTTAATTTATTAAGTGGAATTTGTCTTAGTCCTTGTATATAATCATTGTTCAAAACTTTGTGTGTTTTGCAGGATCTCAGTCAAATTACTTGAAGTTGCTATTTGGTATGGAGATTATATCATTGATGGACATGATACTGATTTTGCAATTCATATATATTGTAATTTTATATATTGTAATGTAATGTATAAATATTAAATAATGTAATAGGTAATGGATTGCATTGTGATGCATGCATGGATGAATTTATGTATTTAGTAAATAGAACACATTATGTGTTCCAACTTGACTTCTTTAAGAAAATTTTTAAAAAAATAAAGGCTTTTGTATAAAAAATAATTCAGGTTTGAAATTTTTTGTGTTTTGCTAATTGAGCTTTTAGAACACAAATATTATGCCTTTTATGAACTTGACTTCTTAGAAAAAAAAAAAAAAATCAGGGTAAAACTCGGAACCCATATTTTCGAGTTTCAAAAATCCGAATCCACTCGGGTTTCGGCTGGGGTCTGACCCAGACCACCAATCCGGTCCAGATTTCGATCCGGGTATAACCGAATTCCTAAGTCAGAACCCGGATGAACACCACTAGCCATGCATGGCCTTAATTTGGAAAACCAGGCCTACCAATCAATGGATCAGTACATTGTATTTGATGCTAACTACCACGTACGGTTCATGACAATAATGGTGAGGAAGAACCTCGAAACAACTAAAAATCTATATTTATTAATAAAATCAGGAAGATGATATTCTATCTGATCGAGCTGGAGTGGCTTAATGAGATATCATGCAAACAACATCTACCATACACTCGGGGTGTGTTTACAACATCGCTTTCTGCGATCGTTAATCTTAAAAAATAAATTTGCAAAGTGCTATATATATTAATTAATGCTATACGAAAAAGTTTGACATTAATTTCATGAAAGAAATATATATATATATATATATTTATATATATAAGAAAACACTATTATGCCCATTTTGTTTGACACCTCTATTTGACTGCTGGTCAATTTTTTTTTTTTTTTTAACTTAATAATTAAGGAAGTGATTTTAAATGTATTGATATATATTTTTTTATTTTTTAAATATATTTAAATATGTAAAAAAAAAAAAAAAACTTATACCCAACAGTCAAGTTGGGCGGCAGAGTAGCCGCACATATATATATATATATATATAGTTAGCATGACCTCATGATTTCAGTGACCTGGATTGAAGAGATGCATGCATGGTAGACGTACATGCAGCTTAAATATTTGTTCACTAAATTTATAGGGAATAATATTGGAATTCCTCCATATTGTAGATCGAGATATATGTTAGATGATTTTCTTTTTGTGGCACAGCATCTCCTCTGAATTCGATTGACTTTCCTTTGATTCTTCCTTTGCCAAATGACAGCAATTAATCAAATTAGAAGAGAGAAAATTAATTCGAAGCTGGACCAAGTATAATATATATATATTAAAAGTAAAATAAAAATTAAGAAAAATCCTTAACACCGATCGGTTTAATATTTCCTAACTAATAGCCCACTACTAATTAAGTGACACCTAACCTTTCCACCACAACCTTCTTTTATATCCACTACATCTGATTAATAACTCAACTTTTGGTAGATTAATGTAATCCGAAAAGCACCATCTCTCTCTCTCTCTCTCTCTCTCTCTCTCTCTCTCTCTCTCTCTCTCTCTCTCTCTCTCTCTCTCTCTCTCTCCCTTCTCTAGGGCTGTACAGGAACCGCCGGAACCGACCGTGAACCGATCAGACCGACCGCCGGAGTACGGAACCGGCCGGAACCGGCAAAGAACCGGTCGGCGGTCGAGAGAAATGGAAGGAAAACCGATATCGGCGGTTCGGCGTCGGTTTGAACCCCTGGAAAACCGCTGAACCGGCCGATCCGGTCTATTTATATATTTTTTTAAATATATGTATATAAAACGGCGCCGTTTCACTTATTATAAGTGAAACGGCGCCGTTTTAAAGCTTGAAAGTTAAAAAAATAAAATAGAACGGCACCGTTTGGCTTAAAAGCCAAACGGCGCCGTTTTAAGATGATATGATCGGTTTTTTATCCCCAAACCATCGGTTTCGGCCGGTTCAACCGACCCATAGCAGACGTCGGTGGTGTCTCGGTTTTGCACCGAAACCGACACCGAACCCATCGGTGTACAGCCCTACCCCTACCCCTCTCCCTCTGTCTCCTTCATCGGTCTTCTTCCCCCCGCTTCTTACTTTCCTTTTTTCAATTTTCTGGTCTTCCTTCTAGTCTCTCTCCCATCTCCTTCCAAGCAACGTCTCCTTGCCAGCTTGTATTTATCCTCACTACTACACTTTCCCACCCACTTCACTACAGACGAAGCGAAGAAGACTTGTAATTTTTGGTTTTTCGGTTGACTCCCTCAACCATGGTTGTTGGTGATCCCAGTCCACATTTGAGACCGATTGGGATCCGGGAGGTCTGGGTGGCTAACTTGGACTCTAATATTGGTTAGAAAATTTTTCTAAGTTCAACTTAGGAAATTTGATGTTTGTTGTTGAGGGCTTTTATACGGTCAAATCAGATTTGAATGCCTTTAACGAAGTATTGATTTTTTTGGTTCTTTGTATTCAGCATGTCCAATTCTAGATTTTTTTTTTTTTTTTTTGGGAAATAATTCAGATTTTGGACTTCTATCTTTTGAATCAGAGTTGATAATTCTCTGATAATGGTCATTTCTATGGCTTTCCTATCTCTCTTTCTCAACTCTTATGTCTCTCTCTGTCTCTGTCTCTCTCTATGACTATCGGATTGCATTTGGGTCCTTCTCTCTCTGAAAAGGACTTTTCCTCCATCTATGACCTTTTGCATAAGACTCTTGAACTAGTTGTCAAATGGGTTAAAGTTAATGGAAGCCATTTGGGTAGAGAATGGAGGAGGGTTTAGCAAAAGGTTGAGAAATGGACAAAGAATTGAGTGAGAAGAGAGTTTTTCCTAAAAGCTAGATCATTGAAAGCCTCAATTCGTGTGGTTGCTTAGAATGGTTTCTGTACAGTGAAACCAATTTATCTTATTGTGTTTTTTCTTACGTGGTAACTACTGAATAGAGGGTTGCTCTTGGGCATTTATTAGCCCGACCGTTGCAAAGCGGACCTCAAAAATTAAGTGTTGCAAACAATGTTTGTGGCATGCATGCATTTTTATGTTATCGATATTAATGATGTTCTATCTTGTCCTAGCTTGTTCCTTTGGTAGCATACATAGTCTAATCAATTTTAATTTGTACGTGAAAAGTGTTAGTGAAATACATAATAATATAATAAAAATTACAATTAAATTAAAATGAAAACGAAATCAGTTTGGACTGAGGCACGGAAATATCGCTCTCTTTAAAGAAGTTCAAGTCATCTGCGGTATACAAAGTCTCAAATTAACAGGTGTAGCAGAACTCATCTTGACTTGACTCATCCGGGATACAACAGCCTAACTGATCGTCGTATGACTCAAGCCTACTCTGTACAAGTGATTGAATCCAAAGCTCCATTCAAAATAACACATTTCTTTTATCTAGAAACACTCTGATCAAAAGTATCTATGTACACTTCTACTAATTTTTTCTATAATATTGTATGTAGGAAAACAACACCATACTGGAATGAAAAGACCGGACGCCAACCTCCATCAATATTTAAAAAAAATCAAATACACTCGTAATTGTGCAATGAAATGACGAATAAAGTAACGTATTTCCAAGAAACGGCACAATGAACAATCAGCCACTACCAAATTAAAAAGAAAAAACCAACGGCTGAAATTAAAGTTCACTGATAAAATTAAAGTTCAAACGGCTTGGTTGTAAAACGGACGATAATGAACATTTAAAAAAACAATTGAGCAACTGAAACATGAAAATCAACCAATTTAAAGAGATAAACCTTATTGATAAATAATATTTATTAAAAAATACCAACAAAAAGCACACAGAAATAACCGATCGAGAGCAGAGATATACATGCAAGTGCAATTTGAAGGGGATGCAAAGGTTGTGATCGATTCTTTAAATGCAAGTTGAGATATTATTTGGTCTTGATCAGATCAGATTTGTGATGATATCAAGTTGATTATGTCTTTGCATCCGAGATCGATGGTCTTTATCATTTTCTGGAATAGAAAGAAACAAATTAAGCTGCTCATGCAGCTGCTAAGTTTGCTTATGAGAAAATATATATAGACTAGTGTTACATGCAGTATGAATAACTTCATGCACAGCATTATATGTATTAAGTGCTAAACCTCATTTTTTCAGTTTTTTTTTTTTTTTTAATTCGAAATTCGAATTTTAGATTTTAAAATATTCACAATTTCAATAGGTCACATATCAGCACTTATGATTTTGTAAGTAAAATTGTAAGTATAATAGCATTTTTCATATATATATTAAATGGTGTGATTATAAAACAGAAGATTGTTTTGTACTGTTGGAAACATGGGCTCAGAGGCTCATTGTATTTGTGTGTGGGCGGATATTAGGCCCATTTTAGGATGTCTCTCACCTTGGGAGTACCGAGCCTACACTAGTTCAGCAGTATTTAGGATCTAAGAATTGACTAGGAAGGAAGAATGAGATTAGTTATAAATGACTTTTTAGATTTTGGGGGATCAAATAAACTATATGGTAAAAGTTTGTTTTTTCTTTTTTTAATTTGGAGGAATACTCTGACAAGGAAAATTCCTCCAAATCAATCTATTCAATTAACATGTGTCATTTGAGAATGTGAAATACAATTTTTTTTTTTTTTTAAAATATGCGGCTCCGTTTGGTTTCACAGATGGTCTTAACCCATCTCATCGCATCTCATCTCAACATCCAAACAACATTCAAACATAAAAACTTTAGTTTTTAATTTTTAACTTTTTTATCTAATCATTACCTAATCATTACAACTTTTCAAAACTTCCAAACAAAACATAAATAATAATTTAACTTTTTCAAATCCTAAAATAAAAAGATAATATTAAAAAGATAATATTATAACAATATTTTAAATTTATAATATTTTATTTTTTCTATCTGATCATTTCTCAAAATCTCATAAAACATCTTAGCTTAAATAATTTTACTACTATTCACAAACTATCCCACTACTATGCACAAAATTTTCATCTCATATCATCTGTGTAACCAAACGAAGCCTTAATTAATGTTAGATTTAATAGAGAGAATAATTACTAGATTTTAAAGGAAAGAAAAATGTTAATGGTGGACTAACACCCTTAATCCTATTAAAAAAATGGAAGTCAAGAAATTGCATCTTATTTCACCAAATAGTACATTTAAAAATATGGGAGTTGCACTTAAATACATACCATTAATGTCAAGAATAAATGAAGACAAATATATATGTATATATATATTAAGAGTTCTTCTACATATAAGCATTTTTGCGGATGAATCCGAGCACCAAGATGACATGGCGTGCTGCCATGTCAGGACTTTAAAGAACAAAAAAGAAGAAGAAAGAAAAATACGAAGAGAAGAAGAAGAAACACTCTCCTTCGTCTCCCTTGTTCTAAATAGCTTATCATCCATATCGTTTGGAGTTGTTTTACTTCGTCTTTTGATTACAGAATAATATTATTCCGATGCCTTAACTTTATATCTATTCTGCATTAAATTAAATATTTGGCAAACCTCATCAACAAGTCTAGCTTGATCACAAATAGACAAAACTACTTTGAAAGTGAAATTGTTTGTGTTAATGTAAAAATGAGTGTGTTGACATATTCTTCTGAAAACTTTTGTAAAATTGTGTTGTAACAAGTGTGAAGTGTATCAAAGTGAAAAAGGGAGGGTCAACTAAATTCAAAGAGTTCGCTCGACATCTCGATTGAGCGAACTTCTAGTTAGAGAGTTCTTTCGACATGGTTCGACACTTTGCTCGAGCTACATTCAAGTCAGAGAGTTCGCTTGACTCGGCTTGACACTTCGCTCGAGCGAAATTCAAGTTTGCTCGACTATGCTCGACACTTCGCTCGAGTCAATGTTCTGAAACCCTAATTTTCTTAGGTTTGAGCGCCTATTTCTTAGTATGTATAAAATGGAGCTTTTTATACTTCCCTTTGGGTGGAAAATTAGAGCAAAAACACAACCCCTTTCAGAGAGCATTTGAGAGAAACTTTTCCCACATTCAAAGTTGAATCTCTTGGAAAATATACCTCAACCAAATCACACTCAAGATAAAAACAACGTTGAGTCCACTGGAGTGGACGTGTTCATTGGCTGGAAGATTTTCGGAGCTGCTGTTACTGTAGAGATTGAAAGGTTCTCGTGGGATGCTATAGAAAGGTCAGAGTTCTGGCAATACATGCGTGTAGAGACCGAGTGGGTCGCTCGTGGAGTTGCAAGCCAAGTTTTAGCTACTAAAAAAGTTTTGTGAGTGTTTCTAAATTGGTTGTAACAAACTCATATTTCTATAGTGGATTTGTGGTGGTGACATACACCCGGAGTGGTTTTTTATTTTGAATAAGTTCTTCAAATGAGTTTCTACTTCGTGAACAAATCTCTGCTTTGATTATTTGTGTGATGTGTATGTTTGGTTAATTGTATGGTTATCAATATTTTTATTAGACTAGAGAAAAATTGAACTACACCTATTCACCCTCCCTCTAGGTGTTGTGTTGGGTAGAACCACTGCATTTTCAGTTGGTATCAGAGTGGGTTCACTCCGCTAGGATTTAGTTCTTGAGTGTGATCCTGTTGTAATGGTTTAAATGGATTGGTCCCAATCTCTCACATCGCCACTATATTTTAATAGTAGCAACTATGCTTATTGGAAAGTTTGAATGAGAGCTTTCCTGAAATCTATAGATGAATGAGTGTGGGTTTCCCCAACAAGAGAATGGAAACAACCGGTTACAATCGTTGATGGAGTTGAAATTCCCAGAGATGTGGAAGAATACTCTAAGGATGAAGTCAACGAGTGTAGTTGGAATAGTAAAGACCTGAATGCGATTTTCATGACCGTGTCCCAGGAAGAGTTCAAGCGAATCTCCATGTGTGAAATCTGCAAAGAGGCATGAGACATTCTTGAAAGTACACACGAAGGTACGAATGTTGTTAAGAATTCTAAACTTCAAATGTTGACCACTAACTTTGAAGAACTTAGAATGAAATACGATGAAACATTTGATTTATTCTATGCTAAACTAAATGATGTTGTCAATTCTCAATTTAATTTAGGGGACAAACTCCCGTAAAACAGGATTGTGAGAAAAGTCCTCAGATATCTTCCTGAGAGATTTCGGCCCAAAGTTACTGCTATTGAAGAAATCAAAGATTTAGACACTATGAGGATTGAAGAGCTGGTGGGTTCTCTACAAACCTATGAACATACTCTTCCTGTGGATAAGAAAAACAAGTCCATAGCCCTCAATACCATTAGAGAGGACTCAGATGAGTCTTCAGATGAGTTGGCTATGAGTGACAAAGAAATAGTTTTTTATGCTAAGAAATTCAGGAAAATTTTTGTGACTAGAAATAACAAGAATCAGAGATAAGAGAAGAAAAAGTTTGAAAGATACAATGGAGACTCGAGTTCAGGGAACAAGAAGAGGAGCTCTAAAAAATACACTAATGCTAACAAAGACTATGCAATCAAAGGTACAATGTCATGAATGTTATGGATTTGGACACATTCGCTTAGAATGTGAGAATTACAAAAAGGCCAAAGAAAGAGCTAAAATTGCGTCCCTGAGTGAGAGTGAGTCAGAGTCAAGTGACTCATCAGAGAACTCTTCTCCGAAAAGAAGCCTCAACTACATGACATTCACTTCTGCTGTTGGTGACAAAAGTCAATGTAGTGAACAAGTGTTTAATGATGAGAGTATATCTGGAAATAAATCCGGGTATGAAGATCAGTTGCAAGAAATATACGAGAAGTTGTACAAGGAGTGTGTTAAATTAAGAAAACTCAACAAAGCAAACATTGAGAAGATAGATTTCTGCAAATGTGAAAATGAAAGGCTTCAAGACAAATTAAATGAAGCCATTAGTCTATCAGATCAATTACAAATGAAGAATGCAACTCTGGAAGATAAGTTGAGAACTCAGGAAAGTGAGATGATTTTGTTAAATGATAGATTGAAAACCTTTTCTACTGGGAAACAGAATCTTAAAAAAATCCTAATCTTAGGAAAGTCCTTGGGTGACAAGAGTGGTCTGGGATATGTCAAAGGGGAATCTGATGTGGCTACAACCTCCTATAAAAATGTGGGAAGGACTGTGTTTGTTCGTGAATCAACTGCCAATAGGAATGCCGACATATCTGAAAGGGGTAAGAAATAATTACATGTGCAACAATTTGCTCCACCTCCTGAAAGACAAAGAGCTCGCAATACAAGCCCTATATGTCATTACTGTGGAAAGATGGGTCATGTTAGAACATATTGTTCTAAATTGAAAAGATATACTATGCATGATCCTACATCCTCTAAGAGTAGAAATTTGGATTTTTCAAAAAGGAGTGAGAATCTCATGAATGCCCCTAAGTATGCCTCACCCTTCATGGGACAGAGAGATCACAAAGAAAACTATATGTGCCATAATTGTGGTAAGATTGGTCACATCCGACCAAACTGTTATCAGCTTAGGAGGCATCGCAGGAGAGATGAGAAGAACCATTTAAGAAGAGGGCATCTAAATCTGTAGAGTCAAGTCATGGCCTTAACTAGACAAAAATAATATACTCAATGTCAAGTTAGACCAACTGACTACTAGCCAAAAGGCTAGGAAGGCTAACTCTCCAAAAATCAGAAACGTATGGGTCAAAAAGGGAGAAAGAAACACATGTCATGTTGCACATATTGCTCTAAAACCAGGGATACTTCTTTGTGGTACCTTGATGGCGGGTATTCTCGTCATATATATGGTGATAGAACCCTATTTAAAACTGTTGAAGAGTACAAATGAGAAACGGTTACATTTGGAGATGGGGGAAAAACCAATATAATTGGAAGGGGTGAAATTGAAATACTTGGACTACCTGTCTTAAAGGAAGTCTTGTTTGTTGATGAATTAAGAGCAAATCTACTCAGTATAAGACAGATGTGTGATAACGGTGCTGAAGTCCGTTTTTCAAAAGAAATGTTTACTGTTTCAGATAATGATGAAAATTGTGTGGTGCAGCGAATCAAGACATCTGATAATTGTTATGGCATCGCTCCTAGCTCACAGTACAATTGCAATAGCGCTAAGAGTGAGACTACTGATCTTTGCCATCAAAGACTTAGACATGTGAATCACAGAAATCTATCTAAGATTGCCAAGAAAGAGATGGTGGTAGGATTGCCTGAGCTGGGTAAAGTGAAAACTTCTGTTTGTGGGTCATGCCAATTGGGAAAAAAATTCAGAACAGCTCACAAGAATACTACCGCTATCCTAATCAAATGACCATTAGAGTTGTTGTACATTGATCTCATGGGACCCTCTAGAACTGAGAGCCTGAGAGAAAATAAATACATACTGGTGATGGTAGATGATTTCACCAGATGCTATTGGATAGAGTTTTTGAGAGAAAAGGGTGAAGCTCCTGACGTGATTAGAATATTGTGTAAGAAACTTCAAAATGAACAAGGGAAATCAATAGTCAAAATTAGGAGCGACCATGGAAAATAGTTTGAAAATTCCAGTCTTGAGAGATTTTGTGATGAAGAGGATATAAGTCAATAATCTTCTGCTCCTATCACTCCATAACAAAATGGAGTGGTTGAAAGAAAGAATATAGTCATTCAAGAAATGGCTCGAGTTATGATGCATAGTAAAAGTGTACCTACCCATTGTTGGGGGGAAGCTGTGAACACATCTTGTCACATTATGAATAGAGTTTATCCAAGACCAAGTACTTCTAAAACACCATATGAATTGTGGAAAGGGAAGAAACCAAATGTGAAGTATTTCAGGGTGTTTGGAAGCAAATGCTATATTTTGAGAGATAAGGAAAACTTGGCTAAGTTTGACCCTAAGAATGATGAGGGAATCTTTCTCGGTTATTATAGAAACAGTCGTACTTATATGAGTTACAATCTACGCACCCAAACTGTTATGGAATCAATAAATGTGGTGGTGGATGATACTCCTAGAGAGGAATTGAACAGCGAAGAACAAGTTCACACATCAAGTGAAACTGAAAAATTGGGTGTTGATGAGCACAATGAAAACTTAGAGACATTTCCTAGTGAAAAGGTAATTGTTCACAATGAGCCTTTGTCAAGAGTAAAGTTAACTCATCACCGGGATAACATTATATGGAAGATAGAGGAATGAATGAGACCGAGGAGGAAAGTAATAAATCAATTGGCTCGCTCGAGCTACATCTCACAGATTGAACAAAAAAAAGTTGAAGAAGACTTAAATGATGAGAGTTGGTTAAATGCTATGCATGAAGAAATAAATCAGTTTGTGAGGAATGATGTATGGCACTTGGTGCCAAAACCTGAAAATTATAATGTAGTTGGTACTAAGTAGATTTTCAAGAATAAGTCGGACGAGAATGATACGATTGTGCGAAATAAGGCAAAACTAGTTGCTCAAGGGTATGCCCAGATGGAAGGATTAGATTTTGATGAGACATTTACACCAGTTGCCAGACTTGAATCAATCTGGATATTGTTGAGCATTGCTTGCCAGACTTCCTCCTTACCAAGCTTCAACGTTTTTGCTTCCCTACAAACACTCAAGGTCCTTGCCATTATAATTGAAGCTGGCCTGTGCTTTGACAAGTACTGCATTGACTAAAACACACCAAGTGCTTCATTTAGATACCCATGTTCTCTATATGTATCAATCGTGGTTGTCCACAAGATCACGTTCCTCCGTTCCATGCCATCGAACAATTTTGTAGAATATTCCAAGATACCACACTTCGAGTATGGTATTCATAATATTAAAGAGGTCCAACAAATAGTATTCCTCTTTGTTGAGCCATAAAAGACCCTCCCTGATCCCGCGTACCCCCAAAACTCAATTTTGGGGAGACAAAGGAGAGTGTTTTTTTTCCTCCCAAAACTCAATTCACTACCCCAAAATAAAAACGTACAGTTTCATTAAACGGTATAGGTGGGATTGGTGTGCAATCCATCCCGCAACTTGCCTTCATTCAAACTTTTCCATATATTAATATATGTGGTGAAGAGAGTAATAATAATGTTTGATCAAGTTGGGATAGACTAATAAAAATGGATTAGACACTGACTTATATAGGTCAACGTAGTCTTCAAGTGCAAAATACTCCAACTAAGTTATGTTTGCTGTTTTACCAAACGCATGTTCTACCAAGTCAAAGCAGACCATCATATTTATCAGTAAGTAATTTGAAATCAAGTTTATCCCAAGAATATTACAGCCTAAGACTTTCATATCTTTCTTTGGGTTAAAGCAAGTGACATGTTTGGTCTTTTTCTTGTTGGTTTTGAGTTTATGATTCCGTTTGTATCTATATACATTGTCTCTACTTATATATATAAATATATATATATATATATATATATAGATATAATGGGGATGGCTATTGGGAAAGAAGCACCCATGATTGTTATTACTAAGTTTTATTATTAAAATATAATTTTTTAATATAATTTTAAATTTAAATTTAAAAAAATTATAATAATTAGATAAAATGAGATAAGATAATTCGTAAAAATAAACCAAACTTAAAAGGTGACAATTATGACGATTGCTGTGTATATAGAGTAACAAAGTTAAAAGGTCACAGCTTATTAGAGGAAAAGAAAAGAAAAAAGAAAGGTCGACAAACTTGACTAATGGGTTTTGAAAGTTTGATGCGTGTCTTTTTTACACTCAACTACTAAACCCAGAGGTCAACTGCAGTTTGAATTTGCATGCGCATTTCTTTTAAGAGTAATTCTACATACAATCGTGAAGTGCGTAACCGCCACGTAATCGTTTTGAAAAAGAGTGAGGTCTACTATTAAAAAATTAATTTTTTTCATGCGGATCCCATGTTTTATTTATTTTTTTCAAAGCGATTACGCGGCGGTTACGCAATTCACGGTTGTAAGTATCTTTTCTATTCTTTTAAAAATATATAGAAATACATATAAAAAAAAATTTATTTCACTATTTTTAAAGGTAATGCGCGAATATTATATATTCTATAATTATATTTAACATTATTTTAAAATTAAATCTCTCACTAAAAAACATAAAAAAATAAAAAATAAAAGTAATGAATATCTCTTTAAATTAAACCCACGCCAAGGCAACTTTTTAAATAAAAAGCCTTTTCACGAGAGTTCTAAAATCCTAAGCTACTGAAAGAATCACTTTATAATCGATCTCTCTCCATATATCTCTGTCTAGCCAATATGCATCGATCGAAGAGGGAGGCTTTGGGCGTTTGGTTAAATAGGCGTTATATATATATATATATATATATATATATATATATATATTGCAAGATTTTTACATAACTATTTAAAAAGATTTGTAAAATCAAACGGGACATTTTAAAATATATAAAAAACTATACTATTATAGCTTTTCAACTTTTTATCTAATCTTTACCAAAAATATAAAAATTAAAACAACTTTTAAAAAATTCTAAACAAAAACTACTATACTCATAAAAAGAAATGATTTATACAAGTCTCAAATAGGCAAGTCTGATACAAACTCTTGTAAAAAAGTGTAAAAAAACCTATTCTTTATTAGTGGGACCTATTGTTTTACAAGAGACTTGTATGTGACTTGTCTATTTGAGACTTGTCTCTAGCATTAATCATTCACAAAATCCATTAAACAATACATCTAAGAATTTTCTTATAAATTTTCTCAAAAAATAGGAAAACCAAACATGTCCATAAGCTTGTCCTTGACTTGACTTCACCATTCAAGCATATTTGCTTGTCATTCTTTAATAAACGATCACTATGAGTTAAACTCGATGGAATTTGATCAAATTAATCTTTTTGTTTTCTTATTGTTAAAGTGGAGAATTGAGCCAATAGTTTTTTGTTTTTTCCTATCATTAATATTCAAGTCATTGTTAAAGACCCAATTTTATATTTGATCTCCAATTCAATCACCATTCACTTCAAATGTGACATGTGTCACAACAAACAAAATAAACGAGTTTTGAATATGAGTAATGATACATACACAACTTTTTTTTATGACCTTTTATATAACTATATTTTATAATAAAAATATTTATCTAAAGTAATATTATTTTTTAAAATTATTTTGTAAAATTATCCTTCACTTAAAATTAGCATAGTTTTATAATGAGTTGTAAAAATGATCGTGTGTATATCATTTTCCATGATTACCTTTTCTATTGAATCCCAGAAATTGGACTAAAAAACAAATCTTATTATTTATGTACTTGTATTTTAATTTATTTTTCTTAAAAAAAGATAATTTATAAGTCTTATTTTTTACACAACAAACACATTGCTGAAAAGCTAAAAAGGTATCTATATTGGCTAATAAATATATATTTTTTATTTAATATTTAAAAATGTAACGGCAGTTCTATTTATGATGATAAAGACATTAACTAGCAAACTAAAAACACTTGTTTAGTTTATCACGTTGTCCATTCAGTTATGTCCAACACGAATTCCTTTCATGTTTGTCATGAATTTCCTTAATTGGAAATTAATCTATTAAAAATGATTTTTTTTCTTTTTTTAAGCTGAGTAATACTACATATAGTCGTACACTACGTAAAAGTCGTACGGTAATTTTAAAAAAGAGTAAAATCTATTATTAAAAAATTAATTTTTTTTATATAAATTTTATATTTATTTATTTTTTTTAAAACGATTATACGATACTTATACACTTACTATTATAAACATCAATTCGTTTTCAAGAGTAGAATCGAGATTTAATGCCAATGTGACCGAAGACCATTGGCAAGTGGCAAATTTTGTGAGCATGAGCCCAGCCCAATCCTTATTATTATTTATTTATTTATTATAAATGTGCAAGCATGAGAGGTCATAATTGACGTGTACATGACGTTGCAAAATGATATTTAGAGGGGAAAAAATAAAATAAAAAGGAAAAAATAAAGTGGAGGGGGGGGAGAAAAATAATGTGATGGGTGGGCCCTAGGGTTGGGTAGAGGTGGGCGTGGGTGGGGACAGTCGCTTTGCATATGGGGGAAGGCAAAAAGGCTGAAAGTGGACCCCACAAGTTTGGGCCCACCACACAGTCCAAAACAACTTTAGGTCCCTTTCAAATAAAAAGCCCCCAAAGGGAAAGAAAAATAGTTCCGTTCGTATTGAGAACTCCTACGGACTGGACCATCACGGGGGCGACCTGCCCAGGCCCCACAAACCGTCTCTCTCTCTTCTTAACTTCGTAACACGTGGTATTCTTTTATTGGTGTAATCCGACCTCTGTTCACCACCTTTTTAAGGTCGGAAAAATTATATTTATAATTTAAATTACGTAAATCTCGTATATTATTTTTTAAAAAAATTATTTAAAATTAAAAGTTATATAAAAAAATATTTTTTTAATGATAGATTTCATTTTTTTTAAAAAAAATATTTAAAATTTATACATTATAAGATTGTATTTAATATTACTCTTAAGATTGTCTATCCTAAATTTCTAATTTGCAACTTGCTTAATGAATAATGGGTTATTCAAAAAATTTGAAAAATTTATTCCAATAATTATTTTTGTATGTCTAACATTCCTTCGAAAATAATTAACTACATAAAATTATTTATGTTTTATTTAAATAATACAGAAAAATTAAACTGAAAGTCATAATTCTTTATTCAAAATTATGTACCGAATAATAAATTCCTAATTGTCTCTTGGGATCATAACGATTGATGCATGGGTGTTTTTTGTTTTGGATTGTCAATCAAGATTTGATCGTTTTGGATGTGTAGAAATTACGTACCTACCTATGGTACAAACTATAATTGGTTCAGTTTACGTTAAATTAACATCTTGTCAGGTAAAAGCGTCTCATCATACTTATGTATTGATTAGGCTTATTTGTTTTTATTCCATTTTGAAAAAAATTATTTATATAGTCCGTGTAAATTTTGGTATTTTTTTTTTGATAAAAATTAATAAATTTAAAATCCATATAAAAATTCTATGAGATTTGATATTTATCTTTCAGATTCTACACACCACATTTTTATTTTTATTTTTTTGAATTTTTTTAAAATTAATTGAATTCTTCTACTCATTAACTATACATCATATATTTAAAAGTTTTGCTACAGAACCTCCACCACACTCTACATTTTACATTTTTTAAAATTTTTAAACTTTTTAATATTTTTTTTAAAATTTTTGTTGAGTTTATTATTCTATTCTTTTTCCCTCTAACCAAACACATTTTCCTACTTTTTCTTTCTTTGATCATTTTTCTGAATCAAATATAACAATGCATTAGGGTACGTAGAAACGTAAGTTTCACTCCAATTTGGTAGTTGGGACATATAGTTCTTCCCTTCTCTTCTCAGCCATCACTAGGGTTTCATTTTTAATTGGGCAGGAGATGGGTGGAGAAAAGGAATTAAACACATCATGACCTATTAACATTTCAAATTTAAACATATATATATATATATAGTATATTTTTGTAAAAGAAAATCGTAAGAATATCATTATTATTTCATTTTATAACAATATTATCCTCCTCTATTTAAAAAAATTGTAAAAAAATTATAAAAATAACGCGTTTCAATCATTATAGATCTTTCCTCAAATATTTGAAAAAATTCTTCATCTCAAATAACGTGTTTGACGAAACTAAAGTCAAGTAAATTGAAGTATTGGTAAAGACTCCGTCCATTAATTGGTTACGGATGTCAAAACCATAGTCTTTAAATCTGACTTCACAAAATTTTGGTTCAAAGGAATATGAATAAAAATATATATAATCGAGTTGACTCCAAATTACATAATTAAGCTAGAATGTTATATATTAGTTATTATTTATTTTCACATTTTATATTTATAATTTTTATTTTTATTTTTTCATAAAATGTGAGAATATTTTTCATATATAAAATATGGAGTGTAGAGTAATGAATAATGACTGATGAGAAGAATTTTCATCTAACTAATCCTCATTAATTTTTTTTTTTTGAAAATATAATCCTCATTAATTTTAAGACATCGAATTCCTTTTTATTCAAAACTTTTAAAGTTTTGAGTGCACATATTATAGGAAATAATTTTATTTGAATAATTTTATATCATATATTATAAATTTGATATAATTTAATTTAAACAATAAGTTTTAAATTTTAAATTTTATAAATTAAATTATGTAATGTCAGATATAAAAAATCTTTAAACAACACTTCATAAGGATGAGATTCTTAAAATTTAATTTTAGGATTTAGTTTTTTTTTTCTTTCTTTCTTTCTTTTGGGGTCAAATCAATTGGCCTTTCTATCAACGTCAGTGACTCATTTGGGGTGTTCCAGCACAATAAATATTGAGTCCAAACTAATTATCTTTGGTAGAAATTTTACAAACAATAATTTAAATGGGAGATGAAACAGAGTCATTGTATTGGTGATGAATGATGAATTAATTAATGAATATGTATAAATATTATTTAATTGTATAACATCGTCTCTGTATATAATCATGGAAATTGTGAAATTAAATTGACTTTTCCCAAATGTAATTATGCTAATTAAGCAAATGGAGACCTTCATTTGTATTTGCTTAATCATCGTTTTCCAAGAATAATTATATTAATTACTATCAAATGGTCAAAATTAGCAAAAATTAGGAGATGACCGCCGAAGTTGTTGTTATTATTATTATTAATTTCTTTTTGCTGATCTTATTCAAAGCTTACTTTACCTGTGTACAGGAATCTGGTAGGGGTGCTCAAAGCAAACATAAAGTTCTTCTTGGTTGCCATTTGAGTGGGTGGTTGATTTTTTTCCTTTTCTTTTAAAAAAGAGTTAATTACGTGTCCAATATAAATTTCTGTTTGTTTAATAAATATCTTTTTTTTTTTTTTTAAATTAAGATTTTAGGCATTCAATTTTTTTTCGTAATTTAGAATTTGTATATTGGGAATAAAATGTTTCTTTCACGATATTTAAGAATTAATTCATGTGACACATTTTAAATAACTTCATCCACCGTCTTAATTTTTTATTATTATGCAATATTAGGAATTAGCTTTTTTCTTTTTTAATTTTTGTAATTTTATAATTAAAGAAATGATAGTTGCAATCGTGAGGGCACAAGCGCGGCGCATGAGATCTATGTGAAAAAAAATATTTTTTTAATAATGAATCTCACTTTTTTTAAAATGATTATATAGTACTTGTACACTCTACAATTATACATAGCATTACACAATTCTTATATTTATCTGACTTTGATTTGGTTCATATTCTCAATATTAATGAAAGAGTAATTGTTAACTAACTTTTATTTTTTTTGCAAGTAATTAGCGTGGAGAATATACCTTCTCCACTATTGACATGCATGATTTGATTGCACTGTAAATTAAATTAAATTAGATTGTTTTGCAAATTAAATAATGACGTGTTAACAAAATGTGCTAAACGAGTCATTTTAGTACTCATCATTCGTAATCTAACGGTAGACAATATCATACATAAATTTTTATTTATTTTTGCTAAACTAAAGAATTAATTCTTTTAATCATCATCCATATAGTACTACCACACATTTGATAAGGAAAAAAATAAAAAATGAAAAAATCATGTGTGACGTAAGGATATATGATGAGTAGGATTTTTACACCTATTACACTTTTTTTTTTTAAGAAAAAAATATATTACATTCATTAATAACGGACATTACAAACTGAACCTGAAATATACATTATAAGCCAACTATAACATTAATAGCTCTCCAGCACACATTCGTGACTGACATGGTATAGTTCAAACTGTAAATCTCTACATATCTAAAGTCTGAGAGACAGCACAATTCTACTCAAGACAGAGCTAACTAAATCCCATACTCCGTCTAAGAAGGAGTACAGTTAACCAAACCCCGCACTCCGTCTAAGACGGAGTTAATGACACACTCTACGAACAAAAGTTTAAGAGACTGTGTTTTTTTTTATTTTTATTTTTCTAAAAACAAAAGACATTACAGAAACCAAAAAAATGAGAAAATAACAGATTACATCTTGGAATGATATACATATGTATTTTCAACCTTGGAGGAGAAAAAAAATTTAAACATCAGCCACTGTGATGGCACGTGAGAGCCACGCGCCACCCTAGGGGTATGGTGGACGATTAGGTCTGAAGTAGCCGGTGGTCCTAGACCCAGAAAGGCCGCGGCAGAAGGGCACCCTGAGTCCTTCTTTGGGCTGCCCATGTGGCATCGCTCGCTCCGTTCAGCGAAGTTCTTCGCCCATCTGAAAGATTGGCGTCTCAGGAAGTCTGTGGTGGGGCACGTGGTGGTCGCCAGACACCGGAGAGTAACAGATCGACCTTCGTCCATACTTAATCCTAAAAAACACCCAAAAATAAAAAAGAAAAGAAAAAAACTAGAGATGAGAGTAAGGAGAGATGAGGGAGGGAGGGAGGAGCCTTGCGCCGTTTCTGATCTGGTGGGGTTTCTAGAGTGAAGGAGGAGTCTCTCTGTCTAAGAAACTAGGGCCGGCTCCCTCCCCCGCTAGCCTACACCTATTACACCTACTACAAATAGAACTATTAGTTCAACTTTTACCGAATGATCTATTGGACAAGCTGATTTTTGGTCCGTCTTAGAATGCCACATTGTTAGCTATTAAAAGTCAATTTTAACGATTATTGTGTATTAAGACCAACGATTAATATTGTCGTGACACACGACAATCAGCTATCAAGAGGGTGGCTGGTCTTGCTCAGCTCCTAATTTGGATGATATATTTCTCTTTCTTTAAAATATTATCTTTTTAGTTATTAATTTTTAATTATTTATTTGTTTGTAGGCTGATGTCACACTTAAGAATATTATGTGCACTGATTATGTCTGTTTAAATAATATGATAAGATGTTTTGGATCAGATGGTATAAGGTCTGATTTTCAAATGAAAGAATCAGGTTCGAAATTAATGTCATACACAACGATTTGATAAATAAATTTAGTAATAATTAGTCTTTCATAAGTTTAACGTTTTCCGAATTGAAAATATTTTGTTTATTCTTCGATCGTAATGAGCAGATACAATCAACATTTGAGAATAGACATGAATATTGATTTGAAAGTGATAGTCGACCCAGCTAGCTAGCTGTAACGATATGTAGTACTTGTATTAATTTCAACCTAAAAAGAGTATAAACAATTGTATGGATTAACTCCGAAAGAATCAAACAGCTCGATCGTCAAGTCCTAATTAATATTTTATCAATTACTTAATCAACAATAATGTTTTTGACATA
This sequence comes from Juglans regia, assembly GCF_001411555.2. NCBI lineage: Eukaryota > Viridiplantae > Streptophyta > Magnoliopsida > Fagales > Juglandaceae > Juglans > Juglans regia. Next base: position 38,635,897 of record NC_049901.1, read on the forward strand.
AGTGTATTTTATATAAATACTATTCATGATCATTCTATGTTATCTTATATATGTTGATGTGATATTAATTAAATAGAATAAATATAGATAGAAGTCACTATTGAAAGCATTCATTTTACACATATGATGTAGCATCATGTAGACCACACATCTCCCCAAGTGAGTGTTAGGAATAATTAACTAGAAGCAGTCACGTAGTGAGTGCAAAGTGTGCACTGCTATAATAGCTTTTCTCTAATATTAATCTATTAAATAATTAAAATTTATTTGATACCACGTAATAAGATCGACCGACGATGATACAAGAAAAATTAAAAACAAGATAGATAACAGTTTTCTTTTCTACAAATACTGATCATTAATCATAATTATTTAGAAAAAAAAAAACAAAGTTTTCATCCAAGCGAATTTAAGTTAAATCCATTAATAAAACACACAAAAAAGGTATAAATATATAATCAGGTAGAATTCAGGCCTACTTATAATAATTCCTGTATATAATTTTTTTTTGGGCCTTTTTTTTTTGCCGGTATTAATAATAAGATTAAGGGCTGGTTTGGTTATACAAAAACAAACTCTCTCATCTCATTTTATATAATCAATATTATAATTTTTTCAAACTTTCGTATAAAATATAATAAATAATTAAATTTTTTTAAATTTAAAAATAAAAATAATATTAAAAAATTATACTATAATAATATTTTATTTAACTTTCAATAAAATATCTCATCTCCTCTCGTATCATCTAAACTGTGACATCAAACGGACTAAAACTTAAGGTACCACAGAATCTAGCATATACACATGAGGATAATATTGTAGATGCTATTTTGTGCAACATTAAATAATTGTAATGATTTGGACTGGACTAGCTATTAAATAATGGATTAGCTCAAAATGATTTAATTTTTAATTCTCTGTCATTTGACTTCTTTACTTTTGAAATAAAGGGGCACGAAGGCAACAAAAGTTAGCGTAGAAATAATCACCCTTTAATTACTAATTAAAAGCATAAAATACAATATAGGTGTATGAGTGGGGGGGAAAAACTGGAAAGTGGGAATTATTATTATTAGTTTTTGTGTGTGTGTATGATACATAAGAAGACAAAAGAATAAGAGAGTCATTTTAGAGAAAGCATGATGTGAGGGGTATTGGGATCTGTATTAAATTAAGTTTTATTTGTGAGGAAATATCTGATTATTTTTTTCGAATGATTGAGGGATTTTTTTAATAATCTACTGAGATATGGTCTCTTTCTTGTCTGCCAAATAATTAGGTTAATCTTTTTCTTTAATTAATACACTTATTTATAATTTATTCACATATTTTAACATTAAATTGCATTATTTGTCTAGCTAGCTAGCTGTGGCCATAGTCATTGATTAAATTTAAGAGCAGCTAATTATGCTATTCATTTAAAATTTTAAAAAAAATTTAATTATAAACAATTCTGCGCACTAATATGCGAATTAATTCAATATAATTGGTCAGAAAGTAGATTTTATTAAAAGCAGTATTAATTTGAATTTATAATAATGAGGACAATAACATTAATACACAAATTGATACACTTGCGCGTATATAGCAAAACTCAAAATTTTATCATCATTAGTCACACTTAGTGAAAATTAAATGACATGCTTTTTTAATTAAGATGAAGAATAACATTTTTCAAAACCAAATTAATATATAGATATGACGTAATTTAATATTACCAAGATTTTTCCCTTCCACATTTAATATATATATATTTATAGGTAGGAGAGAAATTATATGGAAGATGAAGGGTAAAGTTAATTCATGAATGATTGGAATAGCCAATATTTATAATAAAACTGAAGTATATATATTGGATAAGATTGATGATAGGATATTAATGCTAATTAATTCCAAATGCGTGCACACACGAAGCCAATAAGTTGGAATGGAAGATCAAGTCATAAATAACCTCAAGAATATTTATTTATGATTAAATTGTGACGTCAAAACGTTGGAATTAACAGATGATGATCATATTATATATACCATCGATCAATCATTTTAAGTACAGTACCATATATCAATTCCGATTTTAACAACTCATGATCATGATCAACATCATGATCGATCGGATCCTATATATATGTATATTGCATCAATTTAATTTTGTGGTTATAAGACTTGATCATCATGTATAATATCCTTTCAGTACTTATAATTAATGAATGTTTACAATTCAATGCTCTATAATTAACAAGAAATAGCAATTAATTATATCCTTCAATTTAAATGAAGTATTGTGACTAATTATAATCTGCTGTTGATAGGATCGAGATGAGATGAGTTGAGTTGTGAATAATATTATTTTATGAGTCCCATTGAGATGGATTTAAATTTTTTAGATTGAGATGAGTTAACTTTTTTAGATTGAGATGAGTTTAACTTTTTAGATTAAAATGTATGAAGTAGGTTGAGATAAGTTGAACTTTTTACGAAAAGTTAAAAAAATAGTGGATCCCATCAATAATTGGTTTGAGATGAGTTGAGTTTGGTTCAAAAACCAAACACAACCTTAATTTTTCTTGAATTTAGTCACACACACATATATTTTGGTGCTGATAAATATATTTATATTCGAATGCTCTGTTTTATTGCAACAGTTTTTTCAATATTGTGAGGGCCGGCAGCCACTACAACAGAAATACTTTTATTAGATCATATTTTTTGTCCTAAAAACACTGCATACAAGAAAACTATTTATTTACTGCCAGTTATTTCACGTTATGAAAATGTTTATTTTCTGTCAAAATGAGTATATTATCGTAACAAATAGTCATTTTTATCGTAAATAATTCGGCATTAATTCTCATTTTTAGACCAAAATGATTTTTGTACTGTCATTTTCACATAATTTTTTTGTTGTTTTCTTTCCGTAAATATGCTGTTTTCCTATATATAACTACATGATGACACTTGACAGTCAAATTAAGTGTAACATCATATGATTCTATTAATACAGAAACATCGATGATAATATTGTTGTTGTTGTTTTCTTTCCATATATTATATGCTGTTAATTTCCTATATCGATGATCATGTTGTCTACTTAGCCAAGACAATATTGACATTACTCTGATAGTTTGTTATGATCCAAAGGGTTAAATACTTAACCAAATTAGAATCCAAACGTCCTAGTATTGTCAAATAGTAATTAATTTGGTTAAGACCCAACCATTGATACATACAAAAACCCTAGAACTATTAGATACCAATTTGATTAGGTCTTTAACCCTCAGGATCTAACAGAGTTTAAGGTTTCTTGTGTCTTTTTTATACGCACGACATTGATTGACTCCAAACAGCTTTAAAAAAATCTTGAGGATATTACAATTCATCCATTGTAAAGGCAGTGATATTTTATTTTATCTATAACGCCACTTTATTTTCTTTTTACCTAATATATATAGCTTTTATTATAAATTGGTCTGATACAGATCACATGAGTGCAAGGTGAATGCAATATTTGTGCCAACCCTAGAACTCTATAGTTCTCAACTAACAAAGATCTAGAAAGTGGAAGGGAGGCAAGTGGAGGTTCTTTTTAACAATATATAATTACAAAACGAAAAGGAAGTTGATCAGATAGGTTCACAATTTCCATGTGCTCATCGATCTATGGCATACACACACACACACACATATATATATATATATATATATATATATTGGCTTATTTTTCCAAGCACGGATTCTTCATCGATCCAAATTAAAAAATTAAGAAACCATGAGATGCGTCTAAACAAAGTAATTATATTCATAAACTAAGCAATGAGCTGCCTTGTGATAGTACATGAGTACTAGTGGCTATAAATGTTGGACAAATGATCGAGGGAGTTGAGTAGCATGTGATGGGGAATCCAATGAAAAAACAGATATGAACAAGTCTGGCTAGGTGACATTCTCGGGTCCAAGAAAGACGACATATATGGCGAGTTTCAAAAATGTCGGTTTCATTAAAAAATAAATAGGTCATGTTGGTGGGTTTTTTAATGCTAATATTATTGAAAACATGCTAGCTAGCTGCTAGCTGCTAGCTACATATATATATATATATATATATAATATATTGTAGTCTAAGACTGCATGTCGGCTGCATCAATATTCTTTCTGAGATTTTGTTACAAGTACAAAAGACAAATCAAATGACTCATGAAGTGTTCATCATCATGATATGGTGCAGAGATTAATTCACTTGCTTTGTGATAAAGAATTCGAAAAAAAAAAAAAAAAACAACAACCATAGCCATCATATATATATACATCTCTTGACGTCTTATATAACAACTTATATATCATGTTAATTTATTAGTACTCAGATCGAGTACCACATATATATATCATGATCATCAATACCATATCATGAGTGCTAGTTGTGGACAGTATCCCTACACATGCATTGACTTGCAAACATATTAATTCTTCGTATACTTGATATTTAGAAAACTTATTATAAAGTTCAACCGTGACAATTTTTGTCCCAGAAAAGAAAGAAGCAAGGGATGATCATGATCAATTATTTGAAGCCATCATCCCAGATTACACCTTATCATGCAGGGTACCGATCATTTCTTGAGATCGATCGGATGGCTGTGGTTGATCAATGCACAATACACTAAATATATATACTATATATATGAAGATCAGAAGCTGTAACTAGTGAGAGAGAAGAATATAATGGGAGGAAGGTGAGGACAAGAGGAAGATGTTTATTATAAGCTCTTGTTTTGTGAGAGGACATGGGAATAAAAGAGGATGTGCTAGAAAAGACACGGCGGCCCCGACAAAGATTTTTGGCAGTACGGACAAGACATGCCATTCTCTCCCCCCTCCCCCTCCCCTTCTCCTTTCTCTTAATATCCCCCAAAAACATATGGTTATGTTTCTCAGTACTGGTCTACATGAGGGCTAGCTCGAGATTTAAGGGTTGGTTTGTTTGTTTGTTGCATCAAAATGCGGTTTGAGAGAATATATGTCGTGGAACCAAGTAATTAATTATTATAGCAGGGGAATATTTCTATTACTATTTTATGTTTTTTTTTTTAATTTTCTGTTTATTTAACTAATATATATTGTTCGGAATGAATGTTCATGGAAATTGATCTGTACTGGTCGTTATAACGAGCACTCTCCTTGTGGGAAGACAGTAATAGTGATGATCATAATTCTTTTAGGCCAGGTTTAATTTCATTGTGAAAGCCATATGGGTACTACTGGTGATCTTTGTCCTAAACGTATACCCTTAATTTCTTTCTTTTGAATAATGTCAAGAGGCTATTGTCTAGGCAAGTTGTTGGGTTTAATTAACTTATAATATTGAGATGAATGTATGAGTTTCATCATAAGGTAAGTTGAGGGATATATAATATATATCTAGCTAGCTAATTGATAGACAATATTGAGATTTATATGTATTGTTGTGAAAATTAATGTTGTTGAGATCGAAAGATGATCAACCTTACTAGCTTTTAGTACTGTGTTTAGTGAAAAATGATCACACCCATAAATCTATATATAGCCACTACTTAAGGTTCAAATGAAGCCAAAAAAAGAAAAAAAAAGAGTTTTGGACTTCCAACAATATTTTTGATGGTGGCCGGTGGCCTATATGAGAAAATGAAGAGTGCCCACAACTAACGATTATATCGAAAACTATACTATAATTATTGATCTTGGAAATGGTCATCATTCTCTTGGAGACCCTGATGAGGTTAGGGATCTCCAAACCCTAGATTTTGACCCCTAGAAAAGTGTGGTCTCTCTCTCTCTCTCTCTCTCTCTCTCTCTCTCTCTCTCTATATATATATATATATATATATATTTATATATATGCTAATTAATCCCATGGGTCATCATCCTCACATTTACCATGCTTTATTAGCTAATTATAATTAAAGTACCTTTATATAAATATATATATATATATATACACACCAACAAACTTTTTTTTTGAGAAGTAACTTTATTATACCCAACAAACTAACAAGCATATATGGTTAGTGAACATACACCATCCACTACTTGTTTATGCAGATGGCACCAATATTACAAGCATATAATGCCAATGTTGAAATTTCTACAGTCGTGTCATCATCATGAATGGATTAATATCATTGGTGGGCATGCAAGTTGTCATGTGCTTGCAATATAGGTAATTTAGTACTTAACATATATAACCATGATCAATGTAGGTACAATTACAAGTACGTAGTAGCTGCCATCAAACCCTATAAATAGAAAAAACACCACGAGATCATTATATATATATATATATAAATTGAGCTATATATATATATTATATTAAAAAACTATACCAAGATCAAGGGGCTAATTTTTATTTTATTTTTATATTAAAAAAAGATAGAGAATTATGAGTTGCATGCCTATTTGTGCTTAAATATTATTGACATATGAAGAGAATGTATAAATATTATTAAACCAAACTATATATGAAAACTTGTTTGTTTGTAATATTCTTGTATCACAATTTTTTTTTTTCAGTTCTGCTGGGTACAAGCAGGGCGTGCAAGCGGCAGGTAAGCGGCATCTTATGTGGCATAAAAAAATAAAACAGAAAGTAAAAAAGAAAAGCTTTTTGCTTTAGATCAGCCAAAACAAATTGTTTTCCCTCTCTCCCTCTCACCCATTCCTCTCTCCCTCACCCCTGTGTAGTCCATCTTTTGCAATGTTGCCCAGCACCATGTCGCCATTGATTAACGTATTGAGCTAAATAGAAATTAATTATTTTTTTAAATCTCAAAAATCTTGAATGATTGTTCAGGTGTCTAAGAAAAAACTCTTAACTGATAGCAATCAAATTCCTTTCCCATGTACAGGTGAAGAAAAAACAACGAAGAAATTTTTATGGGTGAGGACGTGCACATGTTCGTAAATGTGTGAGGCCTATCAATTACAACACCACCCTCGGATCTCAAACTCCGATCATCGTTGTTGGTGCTGCTGCTAATACCGACGGTAGAACTCCAAAGAACTGGTTCCGAAGAGCATCGCTTCAAAATCTCTTGCTTTTGTTTTTCAATGTTGTGCGATGCATGTTTTTTTCGTAATAGAGGTCGTAATTTGACTCTTCTTCCATATGAGAAAGATTCAGATCTGTTTAAATGTGAGTCCGATGAGTTGGGTTCGAGGTTGAGGTGGAAGGGCGGTCTTCTTCTAAAGAAGAATCATCAAACTCACAAGCAGCAACGCCGATGGGTGGAAAAAAAGGCATTTGACTCCGGCTGCTGAGAGTCAACAATGGAGAGAGAAACGAAATGGAGAGAGAAAGGGAGAGGTTAGTTGGAGGAGAAAGAAGAGGGATCGGTTGGTCGGTCGATCGGAGGCGAGGAGAGGGAGATAGAATGAAATTTCTAAAGAGAGAGAACAAAATTAAGAGAGAGGAAAATGAAAACACTAACATTGTTACGCCGATTGCAAGCCGTTTACACCGTGCGCTTGCAAGTAGCATTAATTTTTTTTTCTTTATTCCCTTGAAAAGTCTCTTAAGATCAAGGGCCTAGATTGAAAGGAGCCACAAGCTAGCACTATCTCAAGATGTACCTGAGCGATAGCCTGACTCCAATTCAACCAAAGACATACAAATTAGTAGTACGTACTAAGCTACTGCTTATTTGTGATCAGTTATTTTCAGTGAAAATGATTATTTCTTGTCAAAATGAATATGTTTTTGTCGTAAATAGTCGTTATCGTCGTAAATAATTCGTCATAAATATTTATTTTTCTTGTAGTGTATATAGTGCTGGTGAGAAATAATGATCAACAACATAAATTGATCATATCCTTGGTATCATATCGATGGAAACTCAAACTCATGACCTCTAAACTCACCAAACCACATGAGAATTAGGAGCCTCTTACAATTAATAAAACCAACACCCCATGGTGCATGCTGCATGGTACGGCCAATTCCTTTGATCAGTACTATATATATATAGCTAGCTATTTCTATATATTTGCTAGCTGCACATGCATGATCAAAACTTTGAAGACGCGCAGAGGATGAAAAGAATGTTTAACGTTGCCATTTTGAAAGGACCGCTCAATGATATTACTTTTGCTAAAAGTGTTCAATTAATCAAGTGCCAATTATTACTAGAAAGATCAAAATTTTTTTCATACTGCCACGTACATGATCAAGAAAATAACTCATTCATTTGTGGGAAGAAGACAAGCTAAGCTAGCTAGAATATTACATGATCCGTTAGAGTACTAGTGAATTAACTATGAACACAAGATCATACTCTGACTAGAGCCTTATCCCTAGTGATCATAAAGTAGTAACATTAGAGTGGGATTTACGTTTCAAATTCAAATTTTATAGGAAAAGGAAAAGTTTATGCCATTATAGCAATTATGAAACCTTGCTGATCAACTGCTCATGACACTAGGATTACATGAGTACTATATATCGTACGCACATGAACATGTTCATCTAGCTACTGATCACATCAGCGCATGAGTAAGATTGTATGAATCAACATCCAAAACATAGAATTCATCAAGAATGTATATGATCACACTACAAGAAAAACGAGTTTTTATGACTATTTGTAACCAAAACAGATTCATTTTAACTATAAATAGTTATTTCGTTAGAATTAACTAACCACAAATAAACAGTTTTTTTGTAGTGTTAATATATATTAAATTGATTAAGGTCCAAATTTCTTGTTGTATCTGTGAACAGGTTTTCACCTTTATATATATATATATATATGTTGCACAATTAAGGTCCCCCATGCTTATAGACATCATGCTGACGACCTATACCAGTTTGCCACATGGCCTTGATATATACCAAAAATTGTATGCTCACAGTCACTTTAGTGATATCCATATTTTTGTTTTCTTAATATATGGGAATTGCTACCACCTTTTCTGTCCCACTTTGAGATAAAGTAAAAGCAGTGAAAAAGCAGGAAAGGAAAAGAAAAACATAAAAGAAAGGAAGAAAGAAAAAGGCAAAGCAATAAAGAAAGATGGAAAAGAGAGGAAGCAAAGACAAAGGTTCTCAAGACTCCATGATTATTCAAATTCTCTCTAGCACAGGACTTGGGGCTCCCCCTACTTAATCCTGAGTAAGAGGACCTCTCAAAGTTTCTACAAAGACTTGTTGGCCAGGGAGCTTCAATAAGAAGCTAGAAAAGCTAGGGAAACTGAAGAGAGATAAAGGGAGTTTTCTAGGGATGAATAGAGGTGTTTTGCAGAGCTCACCGGTGCAACAAATGATGGCCGGAAACCCTAACTGGTGGAATATCAATAGCATGCGCCCACCGACACAACCATCTTCTCCTTTCTTGCCTATTCCAAATTGTTTCCCTCAATATGCACCCACTTCTTCTTCTTCTTTGTCACTTCCCATTCATTCGTGGCATGATAGCCAGGAGCTTCCAGAGTCATGGAGCCAACTACTCCTGTAATCTCTCTCGCTCTCTCTCTCTCTCTCACATACGTGCATCCATGGCTGCATGATTAATTATCAGATTTACCTCTTTCTCTTTATATGATATACGCATAACTAATCATTCCCGCTGTTTCTGTTGATCTTATGAACTAATTACATGATACACGTTTTGATCAATTCTCTCTCTGATCTCTCTCTCTCTTCAAACCATATGGAAGATGTATAATATGATTGGATGGGGATATTGTTTTTTATTTTTTTATTTTAGGGGTGGATTGGTGGACGAAGATAAGCTTAGTATGAACCCGTTTCAGCCTAGGAGGTTAGAGAATTGGGAGGACCCCAGCTTACTAAGTCAAGCTCCAAACGTTTCTGCTGTTAATGTCAAGCAAGAACACTCTGCAAGCAGCTATGCATATGGACATGGAAGTGAGGAATTTCAAGCAGCAAAACCTACGTGGTCTCAAGTAATGCCTACTTCATCTCCAAAGTCTTGTGTGACAAGTTTCAGCAGTAACATGTTGGATTTCTCTAGCAACAAGACAGATGGGAGGCACCCACCACCCGATCGATCTTCTGAGGTAAGATAGAAATTGAGATTAGCTGGCCTTGTATTGTCGACTTCAGAATTATTGATTTTCTAGCTGGTTTTCATTGAGTCTCTTCAGATCATAATTTTCTGAAAGGAAGGTCCATGTTAAACTCATGAATAGATGAAGACAGATCATGAAGGTCGTGATTATTTTTTTGGGGTGGGCCGGAGAGGGGGTTCACCCCAACCGGCCCTCTTTAATTCTTTATATCCGACTAAATTGCTTACCTTCTTTTGTGCAAGTTTTTGTTTCCGCTTGTGATCTATTTCCTGCCCTAATTCACCAACTGGTGTAGCTAGCTAGCATGTTCATAAGTGCAAGGCAATGAGGGCTCTTAATTACATTAATCTTTCCTTTCTGAAGTGTAACAGCACTGCAACTGGTGGGGCACTTAAGAAAGCTAGGGTTCAACCTTCTTCAGCCCAAAGTACATTCAAGGTAATGTTTACAACGCAAAACACCTACCCCCCCCAGTTTTTTTTCGCAAACAAACATACAACCCCACACACACCACGGGTCCATACCCACACATGCATACACAACAAACACACACAAACATCTGTGGGTGGTAACTGTTGTCTTTCTTGATTGTCACTTTTCAATAGTGATGATTCTCTATCTGTTCCTCTCCAATTTACCCACCAAAACAGGAAAATCAGGTCATTCAAGTACCAAAGAAAAAAACCCTATATAATTAGATTGCAACCATGCCTCATCCGCCTTCTAATCTTCTGTCTTATATTCTTACACGTACATGATCATCAGGTGAGGAAGGAGAAGCTAGGTGACAGAATTACAACTCTCCACCAGCTGGTATCTCCATTTGGGAAGGTAATCCCTAAACTAGCTAGATAATTAATTAAGATGCCTCAAATTAAGTTTAAAATATTTGGTATACATAAAACGGACGTAATGGAACAACATTTCACGATCTTTATGAGGAAATACACATAAAGAGAAATTCTTTCCGTATGCGAAAGCTTCCTTTCTCCGTCTTTTTCTAAAATTACTAGACTCGGGTTTTCTCTTTTAACTATTAAAGAAGACATGGAAATATGACTTTGGACGGTTGTGGTGTGTGGTACTTTTTAACCTTTTGCAGACTGACACAGCCTCTGTGTTGTTAGAAGCTATTGGGTACATCAGATTCCTTCAGAGTCAAATTGAGGTGATGTTTCTTCTCCTTCATTTATTTTTATAAACAACCAGAAGGAGCTCATGAGCTAGCTAGAGATTTCACACTGTAAAAGTTTATTTTCTCAATCTTCTTTCAATAATACTGTTTAGTTAATTATTGAAGTTTTTAATACATTATGCATACATACAGTACTTGCTTAATTTTTTTCTCCACCCTTGGATACATGCAGGCCCTCAGCCTACCTTACTTGGGCAGTGGATCAGGAAACATGAGGCAGCAACAAGCAGTAAGTCACTGCTTATATATAAACCCATCTGATCTCTCTCTCTCTCTCGGCATGCATGTGATGGTGTTTTTATGGTCAATAATGTGGCATGAATTAAATAATGATTGCTATTTTGTTATTGTATAATCTTGTAATTAGGTTCAAGGAGAGAGGAATTGCATATTTCCTGAAGACCCTGGTCAGGTATGCTAATTTATTGGATCCATTGCCTCAAAGGGGTGTAGCTCATGTGTGTAGGCCGGAACTTGCATTTGGAAAAGCTAGCTACTAGTACTTTTCTGTGTTTGCCATACTAGAAATTAAACTAAGTGCTAGCTTCAAGATTAAAGATCATGCTATAAGATCATGTATAGACTTCAATCCATATTAAATCCAACAAAAATATTAATGATTATAGACTAATTAACTTTGTTCAAATTTCTAAATTTTGAAGGTTTCACAAAGTAATTAAAATTTCTAATGCTTTTGACATGTTTGTCCCCCCTTTTTTGGATCAGCTACTGAATGACAACTGTATCAAGGCCGGGAAAGGAGCACCTCATGAGCAGGTACGCAGGTCTTGATTAAATATATATATATATATATATATATATAGTAGTATACTCCTGTCTTCTTAAAATAAAAGATTCTGTCACTTTTTTTCCATGTACAGCTTTCTTGTAAACCTAAAAGTCGAAATTGAATTAATATTCAAACCCTTTTTCTTTTTTTATTCATTTGAAATTGTTATAGGATTCTCATGAAGAGGCAAAGAAAGACCTGAAGAGTCGAGGGTTGTGTCTGGTTCCAGTTTCATGCACATTGCAAGTCGGGAGTGACAATGGAGCAGATTATTGGGCTCCGGCTCTCGGCGGGGGCTTCCGGTAGATGGATTTTTAAGCTGCTGGTAGCATATGCAGCACAGTAATTAGAGGTTCACAGAAACGATATAATATCATGAGCAGTCACTCTGCTAATATCTAAGGCTGATTGCTCATGATGCTATACAATCTTGAATCTCTCTCAATGCATTTGTGCTGTACATGTTGGCTTGCTAGCTAGGATTTGCGCGCAAGTTCTGAATTAAGACTCGAATTTATGTCGATTAAGCTTTAATTATCTATCTTCATCCTAAAGCTGCTGCTACATTAATGCTTTCCTTTGTATATGCATGCAGTGTTGGTATTGATCGATCGATCATTTTAAACATTGAAACTGTTAAGTACTGCGCTGCACATGAAAACGATCGATGTACATATATAAAGATCTTAAAAAATCAAACTTATATACAATGATGTAGTTTGATTTGATACGTTAGATCTACTTTACAATAAAAATTACTTTATAATATGACGTATCATATCAAATCATGTCAACTTATAAATTTAATTTTGTAACATTTTTGTACAGACCAAATATTTTTCTATTCGTAATTGGCAGGGCACAAGCTGATTCAGGAGTGACATTAATTATTAACGATATTAATTACAAAAATCGCGTGCAAGGATAGCATGTAAGCGAAGAGAAAACTAAACAATTCGTTAGACCATGTGGGCTCATAAAATAAGAAATTGATCCATAAAGCCGATGATCACTGGCCTACAGGAAACTTGAGAAAGTACACAATTATTTAAATCTCACCATGCTCATGGAGATAATTACTTTATCTTTTAAATCAAAATATATCATTTTTGAAGAAGAATCCTTGCTCCGGTCTCATGTTAAACCATATCATGATTGGGAGTTTAAAGGTGTATACTTGACAAAGTTTTAAGCTAATTGGTCTACGACTTGCAATTGGATTATGTTATTTGTGTGATATCCCGTATTTTAGTGTATTTTTTTAATTGAAGGATTTTTTTTATTAATTTAAATATTGGTTTTCTTGTTTAAAATTTATTGGATTTCTCGTTAGATTTATTTTATAATTTTTAAGTCCTGAAATTTACTTTGATGTGCTTTTTTGATATTAATTATCGTTTTACATTTAAATTGCTCTTTATTTTAAATCAATTTAATATTGGACTTTATTTTTGTATTGTTGGATTTATTATTATTATTTTATTTTAACTAGTCACTACGTTTAAGTTATTTTATTTAAATTTACTGTTTTGAAATCATTTTCGTTGGATCAATTTTGTGACCCAAGTTGTGAGAACTAGATTTCATTTCATTTCCTTACTTTTTCTTTTTCATTTTTTCTTTTTCTCCTATTTTTCTTTTCCATCTTCTCTTTCTTTTTCTCCTCATTTTCTCATCTGCTTCTTTACTCTCTTGGCGCAACTTCTTGCTCTCTACCCCATCCGTGCGGTGTCCACCACAGTGCCGCCGTGCACCACCCATTGTCGTCACCGCCCCTTTCTTCCCGTCCGACCGGCGACCATACCCTCCAGTTTCCAACTCCTCTCGTGCCGCCGTGAGCTCCCATGCGCGGCCTCAAGCCGCGGCATTCCTTGCGTCCTTGCGCTGCCGTCGGGCCACCTCCGGCCACTATCTATTCACCACATCATTATTGACCTTCCAGCAACCTAAACCACTCATCCTTAGCTCCGATCTTTCACTGGTGAAGCTCCACCATCTACTTTTCTGATTTGAGCATTTTGACCTCCAAACACCTCTCACGCCGCCACCCACGGTCAACCACCACCACCATTAGTTTCATCGGCATCCCTAAGCCCTTCCCTAGTAATCTCAAGTCTTCGTTTGTCCCCGTTCAAAAGTTAGGTCTTTGAGACCCACGACTATAGTGCATTTTGCACTATTACGTTGCTGTGCCGCCACTTCTAGCACCTCTGTGATCCTTCAAAAATTATATTATAGTGTTGTAAGTATTTTTCTAAAGAATTTTTGAGATTAAAATGTATTTTTACACTAACTCATATTTACTGCGAATTAGTTGGTTGTGCCAGACTGAGTCCGAGGAGTAAGGGGGTCGGTTGGATTGGATGATGGAGTTGTTTGTGTGATTGGTTTATGCTGTGAGATTTGTTGGCTGTTTCGGATTTAAATATGGGTGTTTTGAGTTTGACGTTGGTTATGGTGGATATTGATGATTTTAGAAAGTGATGATATATTTTGTGATTATGAGGGTTTTAAGTTTTGAGGAATTAAAATAGGCTATTTTAGAAGCTTAGGCTTAAATATTGAAATACGTGATTGATTGTAAACTTACGAAAATTAAGTGATTATTATTATAGGTAACGATTGATATTTGTTCGGCATTGTTGAGGAAATTCTGAAAAGCTAAGAAGTCTAGGTAAGCGGGGTTCCAATGCTAGATTTGCATAAAAATAAAATGGGCTGAGGTTGATTTTTGAAAATATGCATGTTTTGTTATAAAAAGAGATTTGAACTACCTCAGTTATTTGTTCTGTATTACTCATGAGATTCTGTTTAAAAATAAAGTATTTTCTAGCATGAAGAGTGTAGACATGAGCTATTTTGCATTTTGTTTCTAAAATGTGCAAAAAAGAGCGAATATGAAAGTTCGTGCATAAAATTATGATTTGTGATATGATTTTGATCTGTTCTCAAGATGTTCTATATTATGATATGGTGTGATTTCTAAAAACTTTTGGCATGACATTTTGAATCAGGATGTGGTTTGTGGATGGTGATCTATTTGACCTATCACGGGTGCTAATAGTGGCTTCTGTTTGGGTTGGTACCAACTGTTCTGTTTCTGGTACAACCACTTTGGAAACAAAATAGTTTTTCTGGTGGTCTTTCCTGTGTGCACACTCGGGACTCCGAGAATAAATAAGGGAAAGAATCATATTCTGTTTCTGCTTAGTTAGTTACCGGTGTTTTCATAACCTTACCACAGAGGTTAAATATGGCCTCTAATGTGATGTGATGTTCTAGTATGATGATGGTCAGTTATGCTATGCCAAAAGACTTTGAATAAAAATATTTTCTGAAACCTTCGCTCTGATATTTTTGATAACATGTTCTGATTCTGCATTCTGAAAATAAAAAGTGTTTTATTCTGCATTCTAAAATCTGTAAATGCTCATGTTTGCATACTAGTATATGTTCTCTACTTATTGAGTTGTTGATAACTCACCCCTTTATCTTCACAATATTTTTAGATGATTTAGATTTTTCAACTGAGGATCAAAACTATGAAGCATTGGGTGAGATGATTTAAGAATAGTGGATTAAGAATAGAAAGTTTTCAATGAGTATTGGTGATTTTTGTTAATTATATTGTTGAGGTGTGAGGTTAAGTGACATGTAGAGAAGTTGATATTTTTTGGGGTTGCTGTATTGAGGATTTGATATATAAGTTTGTGTAGTTAATTAAATTTAAAGTGTTTACGTTTGATTTGGAGCTTTTGGAAGTATATTAGCAATGTTGGAGTTGATTATCAGGTAAAATGAATTAACTCTCCAGACCTTCGAGAACGGGGCGTTACAATTTGCTTATCTTACATAATGAGGATCATGATTTACTCTTCATCTTCTCCTAATTACTAGCTAAATTAGGAGAAATTATGTTTTAATTTCTTTCTTAGCTTCAATTCCCTTAACCTTATAAACTTCTTTAACTTTAAATAGAAGATCACCTCCATGTAATATATATAAGTTATATAACATAGTCTTATGATCCCACTAGTACGTACTTAGTCAAGTTGGTCACGATTGATCTAGGGTTGCAAGCAATTTAGAGATCATGCAGAGATGATGGGTTTGCTTTATGGTTTGAGGCATGCTAGGCATATGGGGCTTTGAAGCTATTGAGATTGAGATGGATTCAAAATTGATTATTGACTGGATTGGAAATCAAAGATGTAGACTGTGGTATCTAGAAGACTAATGCATGGGAAGAAATCATGAGCTATCTTGGTCAGGTTCGTTTCACTTGTAGACACATTTATTGGGAGTGCAATGTCGTTGCTTATTTTCTGACTAAATCTGGTCCAAAAGGAAGTAATGTTATTTATTCTTCTGTGTTGGATCTTTCACGAGAGGCTAGAGGATTCCTCAGACTTGATAAGGGCGGCTTGCCATACTTGAGAAGGAAATAGGTGCTGGCTTTTACACGTCTGACTTTAGGTTTCAATTTATTTAACTTGTTCTTTGCTTTATTATATTGAATTTTGCATGCTTGGGTTTTGGTTTTTATTGTAACTCTCAAATATCCGGTTATAACCATGGTATTCCTTCGCCACAAGTGAGGATTTATAAATAAAATTGGGGTACTGTCATCTTTTTTTAAAAAAAAAAAACAATTTAGAGATCGGGTCTTTTTTATTCTTTGTGTTTTGTTTATAATTTGTAACAAACATGCAATATATATATGTACTTGGTTTTCTGTTAGCTAGCTCGAGTTTTTGCTATATATCATCTAGGCCGGTATGTAGGAGTTTTGGTGCTTAATTTGCATGGGTCGTTTCCTAGCTAGGCCAGTAGTTAAATATAGAAAACATTTTTTTTTTTTTTTAGTAAGAAATTTATTACAAAGAAGCCTTATCAACCCAAATAATTTGGGATATATAGAAAACTTTTACATTTGCGTTTGAAGTGCTAATTATATATGCCGGTCCTAAATAGGAATCAAGACTAGTCATTTTCATTTTATTTATTTTTTCATGTTAATTTTTTAATAAATAGTGACAAGCCATAACTACAAATTAATTCTCTACCGTACTTTCTATAATTTTAAAAAAATATAGACAAAATATATATATATATATATATTTATATAAACTCCAAAAAATATTGTGGAGGCCGTCTACATGCATTTTGTCATGCCATCTCTTTCTCTAACGTAGAAATTAGTATATATTTAAGATAGAAAACTGCATGGAGAGAATCACGAGCATGTCATAGTTTGTCATGACAGACGATTCCCCACCTTAATTATGATCAGTTATTGCATCAAGCATATCTATCACATGGCAATGGCAATCGATCGGTACCCAGCCGGCCGGACATCCCCGGGGGTATATAAGTGTTTAAGCATTCATTTTATTGCATAGAAAATATATACATTAGTCCGTTTTGAAGTATATATATAAAAGCAAAGTATATATCTAGTTACAAACAATTAGCCAGCGGTGAAACTAATTTAATTGCCCTTTGAGTGGTCATTCATGAAAAAGTCGTGTGTGTATGTGTGTGTATATATATATATATATATATTGAAATTACCAAAGTACCTCTGTAACGCAGTGAAAATATCTACCAATTTACTCAATAAATTGGTTAGTATTCAAGCATGCAATTAATTTAATAATTAAACAATAACGTAAAATAAATAAATTGCATAACACTAAAATTAGTATCGAATGGAAACCATTTAAAGAACTCTTTAAAGATAAAACCTTACGGAGTAGCCAAATCCAGAAAAGTCAATTTTATTATATGAAAATCAATTATAAGTAAAGTTCAATTACAAAACCTTTGTCAATCGACAATACTCTTTCTTGACTAGACAAATGACCCATTTGTCTTATACTGCAGTAGCAGTCAGAACCTCTGACGATATTCAAATATTGGCTTTTCTCCTAGAACTGATCTAGTGGTTGAAACACGACCAATCAAATCTTCAACATGGAGCACGATCACACTCTTTGAGAGAAACAATATGAAAATTCTCTAAGGATTTTTTTCACTAAAATATGTATTGTAAAGTGCTCTAGAAAATATGTAGATCTAAATCTTTACATATCCTAACTAGGGGTGTAACCGGTCCGGTTCGGTCCGGTTTTGGATAAAATCTAGGACCGAACCGGTATGTACCGGTTTTATATTTTTCAAAACCGATTACGCACCGGTTACCCTCCTAAACCGGTACTTCCGGTTTTACCGGTTTCCGGTCAGGTCCGGTTTTCCAGTTTTTTTTAAAATATAAATTTCACAATTTGTCATTAAAAATTTGTTTATAAAAAAAAATTGATTTAAAAAAAACTGTTTTATACTTTTATTAATATATTAGACTATATAATAGTATTAATATTAGACTATTGGTATAGTTATAAGTTATATATTAGTATTAGTTATAAACTTTTAGTAATTTAGTATTAACATTTTATATAATAATTTATAAATTATAATAAGAAATTATTTCATACATGAATATATATGTTATATATAAAATTTCATATAAAAATTTATAATTATACATTATATATAAAACTTATATATATTAATATTTAATATATATAAAATATTTTGTATAAAACTTATATATAAAAATATTATTTTTTATTTTTTTTAATCAACTGGTCCGGTCCGGTCCAAAAAATTTCGGAACCGGAACCGGACCGGAACTGGCCGGTTTTTACATTTTAAAAACCGGTTCCGGACCGGACCGGTTCAAAACCGGTAAAACCGGTAAAACCGGTCCGGTCCGGTTTTCCGGTTTGAGTTTACACCCATAATCCTAACCAATAGGATCCCTTAAATAAAAAAGTTGAAAATCATTCCAATTGTAGTAGGATTCTGTTGATGGAACAAATCTGATAGGAGTTTGATCTGTAGTATGATTCTGCTGACGGAATGAGTCTAGTAGGAATTTGATCTATAGTAGAACTCTGTTGACGGTTGCGAAGTAGTCTCCGAACAGAATGCTGACATTTCATGATAACTCTTCACTACAGTAACAGATTTCATATGAACCTCTTCTCTGAATGAGTGTAGATTCCTTGGGACTTGATTTTCCCACTTATGACTTATCTAAACAACATCTAATACCTCCTAGATAAACTTAATATTGTTATAGATAAAGTCAATAAATAATTTACATTCATCCAAAATTACCAACTTAATGATAGGATAAACTGTATCATGTTAGTCACCTAATCCTATACAAACTTATCAACTAGCTAGTCTTAGCCAAACTTTTACATCTATATATATATATATATATATATATATATATATGATTAAAGCCCGTTAAATATACAATTTCAAGTTGCACAAAATTACATACATGCATGCTGCCTTGAACTACTCGATCGATCAACATCACATTCGGCCGCCTAGCTTCTGTTGCAAAATTCATTTATTTTAGGATAGTCCGTTATTTGTAGAATGTAAACGTACGTATATACTAAAATAATCCATCAATTTAGAACTCCTTAAAACTATTATAAAGGTTAAGAACTTCGAATATCTCTTTCAAAATATATGTGAAATCGTAACGTTCCATAACATTTTCAAATCAGACATATATAATATTCCACAAATGCCCACTTTATTAGCACTAACTCGACAGTATTAATATATCCCTTTTTGTTTGCCATGCTAAAGGCTTGATCTATAACAGAAGTTCTTTACCTTACACGTTGTTGATTAGTGCCTTCTCGAAGTGACAATAGTAGTACTCGATCGATCATTGTAGTTATAAGCTGGTATTTCTTGAACAATCGAGAAGAATATGAACACTAGTAAAAGTTGGAGTTGCTTAAAATCATTATAAAAGTTAAAAACTTTTACCTCCAAAGCAATATAATTATAATTATAATTCAATCACATTTTCAAATTTGACATGATCTACGGTACTGGCCCACTAATTTCTGTATTATTAGTACTAACCTGATATTTTTCGTTTAATGTCTCCATTCACCTAACCTATAATTAAATCTCATTTCGTACTAATTGAAATCGATCATGATTATGACCCGTGCTTGGCTAATTTGTGATCACCAATTGTCATGAGGTGCCTGCATATATAACAAGAGAAAAATGCAGGTTCTAATTTGATCAGGAAACCAAAAACCTCTTAACTTAGGTTGTGAACATAATTCCACTACCCTTTTTTCTTTTACTTCATAAACTGAACTCTCTCTCTCTCTCTCTCTCTCTCTCTCTCTCTCTCTATATATATATATATATGTATGTATGTATATGTAGCTTTCTGTGTGCATGCAGTAATATATATCCGGTCGATCCACTCAACAATTCCATCAAACTCTCCTTCAAATCATCAACACAAACTTAATTTTCCAGGCACTACAGCGACGATCTTCTGAGCTGTGATTAGATTCCAAGGAAAAAGAAAAAAAGATGAGTTAAATTAACTAGCTACATATATATAATAGCCTCGGGTTGTAAATAATTGCTTGGGTTGTTCACAAGTTATATTCAAAAGAAGTTGATAGATGAGATAGATAGGTATGATCATGATCATCAGCATGCCGGCCTCAAAGTGCCAACGTTGAAGACTTCGGGTGCTGTCCTTGTCTACAAAGAACATCAGCTTGCTAATTCTGAATTTTCTCTCTCACGTTGAAATTTGATCCTCCACGGCTATCTAAGATAGAACTCCTTGTTCATTCGAACTGTAAACAACATGCCTTCAAATAAAAGACGCATGGATGAATGTCTTTCAACGGACATTTCGATCAGAATCATGTTCAAGAGCACAGAGAACACCAAAGTATAACTAGACAAACATGATGCGACCCCATGTCTGTATCCTGAGAGGAAAGAATCAATATTCTTGTTTGCAAAAACGTACGTACGTAGGTGCGTGCGTGCTTGCTTTGTTACAGAGCTGCTGGGACCTATCCCACGTGGGGTTGGCACATCAATGTCTAGGTGAAGTACTTTTCTGTTGTCGTCTAGCTCTATCCGATCTGCCCACCACTAGTATTACTGCACGTTCCAGTTTTCTTCAAAAGGACGATTACTTACTACTTAACTTAGCGTATGTTTCCAGCTTTAATTATCATATTACACGTCCTAAGTTCCAAAACACCTATCAAATTCGGTTTGACTTATTATCATTTGCTTTTCAGTTCAAGTATATATATACATGCATAAATACATACATATTATATATATATATGTTAGTCATGTATATATATTAGTGTATCTTTTATTCTTTAAATAGTTTAGCTTATTCCCTAATATTCTTAGAATATTATGGAAATATCCTGTAATTTCTTTAGATTAGAATATTTTCTTCATTGTGACCACATAGATTGCATTGGCCATATTCATCTATATATCCCCTGCAAGTGCTACACTGATCAGTACCTTGACATAGATTGCTTGCTAGCGATCTGGGTTTTTTGTGACCACATGGGAAGCACATGGGCAAATCCGTGCGTCGACGAGGCCTTTTGGAAATATCCAAGTATATAAATCGGGTCTATAATACAACCCAGAATATATTTTGGCCATAAATACGCTGTTATTGTTTATGCCACTGCTTGAAAGAAAACAAGTTCTACAATGTTGTTAATGGGATGTTCTTTACAACAATTTTCTCCCCAGTTTCAGTTCATGCCAATCTAGGAAAATTTAAGACGCCAAGAAAAAGGTGATACAACAGAACAAGCCCAGATTTTGTGTTCGGAAAAACAAGGATCGAGTAGCAAAAGCAGCTGGAAAAGTCTTCGCTTACAATGAGAAAAAGTCTTCGGGTGGGTAGGGCTTACGGTGGGAATCCTTCTGCTGCAGCCTACTGAAATGCTTTTGGAATTTTTAGGTGGAGTTCTTGCCAATCTACGGTGGAGTACTTAGTGTTTTGGGTAAATGCTTTTATTTTTATTTTTATTTTTCTTCTTGCGCGGGAAGAATAGCAGGCCAGAAGAGTAATTTTTTATGATCAAAATAATATTTGGTAGCAATTTGGGTTCGTTAGATTTGGCCATTGAACAAATTACCTTAGGCTAAAAATATTGTAAATTAATTGAGTTCATTGTATTAGATTCTTGTGCAAGTTAAGTACTAAACTTTGGTCAAAATTTAGCTAAATTGATTCCACTACTAGTGCCCTAAAAGCATTCTCGTTGGCTTGACTAAATGCATCTTTAAAATTTAGCCAATATCACACTTTTTTACATTTATCTATTCCATTTACATTCAATCCCCACATTAGATTAGTCATTCACTCTCTATATAATAATAAAATATTATTAAATTAATAGTTTTTATTTAATTTATTTGTATCCCATTTTATAATTCTACCAATTTAATATTAATATTAATTATATTCTAATTAAATTAATATTAAAAATATCATATTTTCAAAAGTAATTTAATACAAATAACAAAAAATATTTGATTAAACTCATTGAAAATTATATCTAAATTTATTAATTACAAACCAAATAGTATTTTGCTTGGAGTGAGAAACTAATATTTTAATATTTGCTTGGAGTGAGAAATTAGTATTTTAATGTTTGGTGAATCAATTGTGGTTATCCATCTTTGGCCAACTACTGTAGCAGAAGTCTATCTTATTTTAGATTTGACCAATTCAATGTGGGGTATATTTTACATCGATTATATAAATTTTAGCTAACTTTCCCATTTGGCAAAGCTAATGTGAATGCTCTAAGAAGGCAAAGTTATGGAGCTATATTTATAGGCATGTTAAAATTATTAGGAAAAAAAAAAGAGATTTCATTGTCATTGTAACACCCCGGTCCCGGATGTGGTCGGAGAGTTACAACATTTCACTTCAAATCATATATCACAGTATATATATAAACTTCAATCTCTCAACTACACATAGATCTCAATGTTTTAACTCGACGACTTCAAATAATAACTAGTAACACCACAAATCTTAATATAAACGTCAACCTCTCAACATACCCAATCATCAGAGTACAACAATTTTATTGAATAAAATTCCCAATAACCATGACATTCTTTTGTGCTTAATCCACTATGCTCACATAGCTTTACGTATGCTTCCTATTCATGATCCTTAACTGAAACATCCAAAATATCTGAAAATATTATAGAGATAAGGGGTGAGTTATCAACAACTTAGTAAGCAGAGAACATATATTAGTATGTAAACATGAACATTTTCATAGAGTTCAGAATGTAGAACAAAATATCTTAGTTTGAGAATGCAGATCCAAAACATGTTATTAAAATATTAGAGCGACAGTTCAAAATGTCATTTGGCATAACATGACTAAACATCATCATCTTATCATATCATAACAGAGACTATATTTAACCCCCATGGTAGGGTTGTGCATTCTGCGAAAAGTCAAGCAGAACATAAATCATCATAATACCAAAACGATTCCACTCAGAACAGAGACCACAATTATATCTCGTGGCGGGACTAGAGGCCAATATTATATCTTGTGGCGGCGCCAGAGGCCACTATTAAAAAAATAATTCGTCCTCAAAATTTGTTGCACCTAATGTCAAGTGTTTCCATGCCTAATTTAATCCTCAATAATTATGTCGAACCTATCATTCCAGAATTTTTAACTTTTCGATATTTTCGTTTGATGCCTTAAATACCACCTAATTGCCTAAGGTTAAAATCTCATAAATAAATTACTCATGTAACTAATCGATTTCCACACCTGCCCTAACAATTGTTACCACACTTTATTAAAATAAAGAGTACATACTCACCTATATATCCAGATGATGGTCTCTTTCATCATTAGTCATAATTAATACCCCTTCTTATCACCCAACCTTTCAGCTCCTAAGGTACAAAACTTAGCATAATTTGTTGAGATGAAAGAATAGTAGCCCTAAAATAAAATAAAAATCTGTAGTTTTTTTATTTTTTTAAATGGGTAGAGTACCTATACTGTGTTGGACTCAAGCCGACACTGTATTGTGTTGATTCTTGCCACGTGCAGCTGAATCAATCCTCTGAGGCGGGTTGGGATTCAAACTACCATTTGATTGCCTTGGACAATCTCTGACGAGGTGGCTATGCTTACCACATCGAAAACATCAGCTGGTTTCCCTTCTGCATTCCCCAAAGTGTACTACATTGCATGACTTGCATAGGTTATTTCGTTGATTGTCCTGGACCTGTCTCTGGCCCAAGTTGTTCGCTACATTCCTCCTCTTCCATGGCCCTCGATTCTCTGCTCCTAAAGTTCAGCGCTTCTCTTGAGGCTTCGCTCCAGTAATGTGGCCTTATCCACTAACTTTGAAAAATTTTGTATCTGAAGGGCTACTACTCACTCATATATCCTGTTATTCAGTCCCTCTTCAAACTTCTGGGTCTTCTTTTCCTCATCTGGGATCAGATATGAGGCAAAGCGCGACAGTTCAACAAATCTGGTCATATATTGGTGCACCGTCATAGTCCCTTGCACTAAGTCGGCAAACTCTTTGGCCCTACTGTCCCTGACTGATCTTGAAAAGAAACAGTTAAAGAAAATCTGCTTGAAGTGAGGCCAGCTAACCACTCTCCTCCCATCAGTTTTCCTGATGGTTCTCTCTGGTATCCACCATCTCTTAGCCTCTCCGATTACCTTAAAGGCAGAGTACAATAACTTATGCTCATCAGTACAATTAAGGACGCGAAAGATTTCTTCGATGTCCTGAATCCAATCATCTGCTAGAGTCGGGTCGCCTTGCCCATAAAAAATGGGTGGGTACATATGATTAAATTGCTCTATAGTGCATCTGCCCTCCTCACTAGTTGCATTCGAGTCTACAAGATTCCAAACACGGCGACAAGCTACCATCCTAGAAGACTCATACTTAGTTAAACGTTTCAAGGAGGTTATTAAAAATTAATAATAATTTAAATGTAAATGTACCTACTAAATAATATATGAATGCAACAAATCGGAACGCTCTTATCTTACTCATACTTTCCCTTATACTAAACCAGATTTAAGTAAACACACTCCCCAATAGTTCGTTAAAAATGAGCCTCACCATTATTTTTTTGTCCTACACTCTAGAATTCACATATGATAATCTTAACTTGCCATCAAGACAAAGTTACATTCTTGATTAGAATCTAAACCCGTTATTCGGTCAATTCATACTTTATAGTCTACCAACTTTGAAGCCTAGTTTTCATTCCAGTCTATGTATCGCTCTACAATCTGAATCACAAATTCTCATCTAAAGCCTCAAATGTGACCAAACTAGTTCAAATTCAAAAAATTCAACACCCCAAATTTCATAGAATATATTCTTAAAACCTGTAGATTCTGAAAACTTTAAATATCCACATGATCATCCTTATAGTCCTCAAATTCCTACACTTCCAATCTAAAAGTTACTCCCTAAAACCCACAGATATCCAAATCTCATATGCTTATAGTTTGTGGAACCTCAAACTTGGCTCTGATATCAACAGTAACACCCCAATCCTAGATAGGGTCAGAGAGTTACTACCTTTCACTTAATCGTATATCACAGTACGTATATAAACTTCAATCTCTCAACTACACATAGATCTCACTGTTTTAAATTGACTACTTCAAATAATAACTAGTAACAACACAAAGTCTTAATATAAATGTCAGCCTCTCAACATACCACATCATCAGAGCACAACAATTTTACTAAATAAAGTTCTCCAATAACCATGATATCCTTTTGTACTTAATCCACTATACTCACATAGCCTTATGCATGCTTCTTATTTATGATCTTTAGTTGAAACATCCAAAATATCTAAATATATTGTAGAGATAAGGGGTGAGTTATCAACAACTTAGTAAGTAGAGAATATATACTAGTATGTAAACATGAGCTTTTTCATAGAGTTTAGAATGTAGAACAAAATATCTTAGTTCCAGAATGCAGATCCAAAACATGTTATTAGAATATCAGAGCTACAACTCAAAATGTTTATATTAAAAAATGTCCTTCGGGATAACATAACTGAACATCATTATGTTATCATATCATATCATATCATAACAGAGACCATGTTTAACCGTCGTGGTATGATTGTGCATTCTGCTGAAATCCAAATAGAACATAAATCACCATGATATCAAAGCGATTGCACTAAGAATAAAGACCACTATTATATTCCGTGATAATGCTAGAGATCACTATTATATCTCATGATAGAGCTAGAGGTCATTAATCTATCACATGATAGGGCCAGATGTTGCTATTATCACCCATGACAAGGCCAAATGCCTCTATTATCACTCCTGGTAGGGCCATATATCAGAACAAAATAGAATCAGAATTATCGGATCATGACCAGAAATATAATTATAAATTTATGCCAAGGTTTTCAGATGTTACATTATATCAAAATAGAGTACTAGACAGATTCAGATCATTTCACATATTAAAAAACAGATTCAGATAATCTTCGCATCACATGTATAAATTTTCATAAATTTCATATTTGCTCTTTTTGCATAGTTCAGAAACAGAATGTTAAAAATTTGCTAATGTTTACACCTGTCATGACAAAAACATACTCTTCTCTTTCATACAGATTTCATGAGTGTTGCGGAACAAATAGCTGAGGTTGTTTCAAATTTCTTTTCAAAACTTATCATGCACGTTTTCATAAAATCAACCTCTGCCAATTTTATTTTATATAAAGTCTAGCATAGGAACCCTGCTTACATGAACCTTTTTATTTTCTCTAAAGTTTTTCACAATAGTGCCGAACGAATATTAATTGTCACCTATAAAATAATCACGTAACCTTCGTAAATTTTCAATCAAACACGTATTTCGACACTTAAACGTGAAATGCTAAATTAACCTATTTTCCTAAAATTCTAAAATTCTCGTAATCCTAAAATACCGTCACTTCCAAAATTTATCGATATCCACTTAATATTCGCTTAATCTAATTCCAACTCATTCACAAGTCTATTTAAAAATAAGCCCAATTTGAAATATTTGTTTGAATTTTAAAACTCAAGCCTATCTAAGGGTGTAAATTCAAACCGAAAAATCGGACCGGACCGGACCGAACCGGACCAGTTTTATCGGTTTTGAACCGGTCCGGTCTGGAACCGATTTTTAAAACGTAAAAACCGGCTGGTTCAGGTCCAGTTCCGGTTCCGGGATTTTTTGGACCGGACCGGACCGAACCGGACTGGACCGGTTGATTAAAAAAAATAAAAAATAATATTTTTATATATAATTTTATACAAAATATTTTATATATATTAAATATTAATATATATAAGTTTTATATATAATGTATAATTATAAATTTTTATGTGAAATTTTATATATAACATATATATTCATATATGAAATAATTTCTTATTATAATTTATAAATTATTACATAAAATGTTAATACTAAATCACTAAAAGTTTATAACTAATACTAATAAATAACTTATAACTATACCAATAGTCTAATATTAATACTATTATACAGTCTAATATATTAATAAAAGTATAAAACAGTTTTTTTTAAATCAATTTTTTTTTTTTTTTTATAAACAAATTTTTAATGACAAATTGTGAAATTTACATTTTAAAAAAACCGGAAAACCAAAACTGGACCGGACCGGAAACCGGTAAAACCGGAAGTACCAGTTTAGGGGGGTAACCGGTGCGTAATCGGTTTTGAAAAATACAAAATCGGTACATACCGGTTCGGTCCTAGATTTTATCTAAAACCGGACCGGACCGGACCGGTTATACCCCTAAGCCTATCCCAATGCAATAAGTATTCTGCCAAGGTTTGACTATAAAAGCATTTTAGTAATAATGGAAAAGTTGTATTCATTTTTTTTGTTGGGAAGGATTGAAAACCAAAACAATAAGAGGAAGATAGTGGGCTTATTGGAGGGAACCATCTTGCAATCAAGGCAAAACTCCAAAACTCATCGAGAAAGAAGGAGCAACGACGGAGCTAGGTGCGGTGGACAGTGGTGATCGCGACGGCGGAGCACTAAGAGAGAGAAAGGGAGAGTGTGATGAGAGAGAGAGAGAGAGAGAGAGAGAGAGAGAGTGAGAGTGAGAGTGAGAGTGAGTGAGTGAGCACGACGTGAGGGAGAAGTGAGATTTTATCGAGAGAGAGCGATGGATTGGGGTGGAGTATGGTGTCTGGCGACACTTTCTGTGTAGGTGGCGACATCAGGGTGGGACTGGCGACATGCGGTGGCTCTCCTGAGATGTAGTGGTGGCTGGTTCAAGTTGTGGAATTACTTTGTTTTCAGTGAAGTAGAACAGAGCGCTACCGTTGGTGATTTTCGATGACTGGGCGACAGTGGTGTAGGGCAGCGTATTGGAGGATCTTGACGTTGCATGGTGGTTGAAAGGGAGGAGACTGCGACGTGGTGGCTGAAAACTATTGAATGTGCATGGAGAGTGACTGGTTCATAGGAACCGTGGGAGGAAGAGATATGTTTTGAGGTGGTTTACGGTGGTGAAAGGGTGTTTACATGAGATGGAGGCTGGCAGTTTGGGGAGGCAAAAGAAGCAACATGGTGGTTGCAGTTATTGCATTTGCCGTGGACTAGTTGTGGGGAGGTGGTATTCATGGCTTTGGTTTCTTTTCTCTCAGCTTGTCCAAGTGATGCGGCGGAGGTTCTTGGGTCATGGCAATGTGGGACTGATGGCTTGTGGAGGTGCAACAAGATAGGGATTGTGTAGTTGCTGGTGGCAACAACAAGACTTGGATAGTTTCTATATGCAGAAGAGAAAAACATGTGCATATATATATATATATACATATATATATAGGTAAGGTGATTGGAAAACCCTAGAGAAAAATGAGAAGAAGAAACATGCGTGGGCGTGGAATTGATCCTTGGGTTCTCATGAGCTTAGGCTTTTTGGGCCCATTTCAAAATATTTGGTCTACGTCTTGGATATTGTATGAGTTAATAAATTGGGCCGGTTTGAATAGTTCAAAAATCTCTTTGGTTGTCTGAAAACTTCTGAGTTAAGGGCTTAATAATAATTAATGGGTCTCACCTCAAATTCTAAAATAACCAAACTCGTCCCATATCTAAATAAAAAGATTCCACTTGATCAAATAATTTTAAGCTAATTATAAATCTCAATAAGAATTCATACTTTGCCACAACAATTAATTTTAGGGCTAAAATTATTTGTTACATAGCAAGTGGACTTTTCATATTTATTACTCCAAAAGAAAAATTTTATAGAACTTGCAATTAGTGTAGGCTTGGTGCTGGGCCTGGGCCTGCATGTTGCACCTGGATATCAAATCTGCTCTGGGGATATATATATATATATATATATATATATAGAGAGAGAGAGAGAGAGAGAGAGAGAGAGAGAGAGAGAGAGAGGCTTATAGCTACATAAATTGATATTTAGAATTTTAATCGCCTAACTGATCCAAAATAGTAGTGAATTATCTTCGGCCGATATATTAGCGGTCTTTTCGACAAGATTTTGAGCCCAAGGCTCATTTGTTGGGGGCTATATTTTGATTTGCAGTACTTCTAAAGAAAAAATCAGAACAACAAAATAAAAGTGATTTATTACTTATCATTTTATATTCTACACATTACAGATTTATTTTTAATTTTTTTAATTTTATTTCTATTAAATTAATTAAATTATTTTACTCATCATCCAAATATTATAACATAATTATTAAGAAAAAAAAAAATTGTGGTGTGGGCCGGGATATCAATTAATGATGAGTAGAATATTTTTTGAGAAATATTACTTTTTACATGCCGTAGTGGCAGACATGGTGTCACAGGTCGCACGGCATAAAAATAGTTTTAAAAATTCGAATATATCTTTAAAAAATTTATAAAACATGAAAACGTACAGGAAAAATAAAAGCTGGAAATATTCTAAATAATACCTAAACAAGATCAGGAACCATATTCGTATAAAAAAAAGAATAAATATAGATAGAAGTCATTATTAGAAATATTTATTTTATACACATGATGTGGCATTATGTAGACTACACATCTTCCTAAATGAGTATTGGAAATAATCAACTAGAAGCAGTCACGCAGTGAGTGTAAAATGTACACTGCTATAATGATTTCTCTCTAACATTATTCTAAAAAAAATATAAAAAATATACAAATAAATATAAACAAAACACTAATGTGTACAAAAGAAAAAGCCAAAATAACAAAATTCAAAAGTCAAAAGTCAAAAGTCAAAAAAATAAATAGAAAATAAAAAATAAATAAAAAATAAAAAATAAAAAAGGAAAAAATGCGTGCGATGCCGACATCGAAAATTATTGAATTGATCGAAGCACTTTTCTTTTAACGGGTGAGTGCTGATCAATACCCCCATGATTTTTCTTTTATTGGATCTTCGTTTTATATATTAATTTTGAATTTAGTTTATATTTTTACTTCTAATGTATAAATATGCAATTTATTTATATATTGTATACATATTCTTTATTTATTTATTTATTTTTTATTTTTTGTCTTGTTTAAGCTTTATCTAAAATAAATTTTGATTTTGATTTTTCGACCAATATTAATAATTATTTTAATTTTTTATATATGTGGCATGCCATACGTACGTGGCACCACTTCAAACATTGCTACTTGGCCGCCAGGGCGTATATAAGAAAGAATTAATTAAGTATCATAATTGCATTTTTTATGGCCAGAATTAATATATAAGAAAGAAGTTTTTACGAAAGGAATTATAAATAAATTTTCAAATTAATTAATGTTTAAAATTACTGTCATGCAAATTAATATCTCTTATAAAATTATATGTTTGATCGATCCACCCATCACCAAAACATTGAATAAGACTCTCAATTATTGCATGTTTCCACGATGCCAGGCCACTATAAAGTTACGTGAGATATGAGATTTCTCAATCAAATGAAAAAGGAAATTAAAAGCAATTTCCTAATTCCGTTAAGATACGTCCAAGTTTTAGAGTTTGAGAAAAAAATTAATTAGACATTTATGGCATTATTTATCATTTAATAATAATATAAAATCCAATTAAGAAATGATCGATCGCCTTCCTTGTTGCACTTCAAGCCCACATGCATGCTTGGGTCAAACTTTAATTATATATCTTCGTTTCACACCTGATCTATGATCTCTATCTCTTCTCTGTACCATTGAAAGGTTTGAGAATCTTTGGATTTAGGAAGCGAAATTTGGTGAGCGTCATGAGGATATGGCTGCAGCTTAGTTTTGTTGTTGTAGTACTACTGGTTGTTGTGTTTCAGAGTAGCGAAGCCTATGGCTATGGAGGAATTTCTCATGAAATAGGGAAAAAGATTGATAGAATAAATAAGATGGGTCCATACTTAGGTATTGTGGTGCCAAACTCCTTCGAGATGGACCCTCTTCTCCAGTCTCCCAGCTTTGTGGCTGATGAAAAGTTTCCCTTCTTGGACTTTTCAGGTAAATATTATATATATATATATATATATATATATATATATGGATATATTTCCCTGGTGATGATCATGAAGTTTCTTCTGCATGCAGTACTGTGTTTCACAAGTTCATGATTTAGAACTTTTTTGGTTTTAAAGATGATTGTTCTTATAAATCGATCAGTTTTTATCTTTTTCTGGCCTTTTAATTGCTTGATGATTTTGATGCGGTCGGTCGACACATGCATGCAGGAAGAAGGTTTCGATTTGGAGAGCTGGCAAATGAGAAGGTTATTGTTGTTATGACAGGATTGAGCATGGTATGTACATGTACTGCAGTATCTGTTGTAGCAGCTTCCCTTCCGCTTTTCCTTTGTTTTCACAATATATATATATATATATATATATATATATATATTGTATATATTCATTTGGGGTTTCATTATATATCGACGTACGTGCTGCTTCATGATTGGTTATTCATTTCTTCATGCATCGACTAGCTTAATGCAGGTATAGCCACACAATTACTGCTAATCCTTTTCAAAGTGAAAGGTGTTGTGCACTATGGAATTGCTGGAAATGCAAATCCTAATCTCCAGGTTGGAGATGTTACTGTTCCCCAATATTGGGCTCATACAGGTCTTTGGAACTGGCAGGTACTGAAAAAACATATCATTTCTTCTCTGATCTCTCCATATACAGTTTGCTCATGTGACATGATATAAAGGGAATTATATATGAATATATAAGAACAGTTTTTGAATCTTAATTTCTTCATTTCTTTTTTCCTTCTGCTCTTTAATTTCCATCATCTTTGATTCTTTTCATCATCAATTCTAACAAAAAGCATACAGAATAGAGGACCAAAGAAATAAAATGGTGGATCTTACACATCATAGACACGTCAACAAGTTATATATATAGATAGGCAAAGATGGAATTTTCAATGGATGGTATTGAATTAGAATAAAATATAAAGTATTTTGATCATTTCACATGTTCTGTTGACCGTTGAGCTA
Organism: Juglans regia; assembly: GCF_001411555.2. Classification (NCBI taxonomy): domain Eukaryota; kingdom Viridiplantae; phylum Streptophyta; class Magnoliopsida; order Fagales; family Juglandaceae; genus Juglans; species Juglans regia. The sequence continues at coordinate 38,668,382 of NC_049901.1, forward strand.
GATTATCAAATTTAATATCTCGTGTTTTACAGCAAACAGATACTATATATCTATATATCTATATATCTACACATGGGCATTTGACTTAAAACACCAAGTAGCAGCTTGAAACATGGTCTCAGAAACTTTATCCAACGTACAACTCATTTACCGGCATATTTACACATGGGCATTTGACTTAAAACACCATGCAAGTAGCTTGAAACATGGTCCGAGAAACTTCATCCAACAACTCATTTACCGGCATATTCATAACCTCAAATAGATCTTAGATGCATTTGGAATGGCAAAAGAAGCACATGCATGCATATAACTTAATATTTCATATTATACCTTGATCGTGCACGGATATTGATCAAGAAGAGTAGTAGTACTATTTGGCAGTTTAATCCATCTTTTGACTGTTTGCTGACAGCAGTTACACCTGCAATTACCTACGTTTTTCTAAGAAGTAATGTACCACTCTAAATTAGCTTTTCATCTTCTTTCTTTATGTTTTTTATTTTTTTGTTTTCGTTTGAAATGATGTCAGAGGTATGGATTTGGGCAAAATGATGAGTTAGCCTTGGAATCTAATGGAGATTACACAAGAACTATTGGTTACCTGAGATTTTCTGATTACAACAATGTAACTGATCAAAATGGGAAGCGTGGGGGGAATTTTCTGAACAATGTTTGGCATCAACCAGAAGAGATCTTCCCAGTTTACGGAACTCCAGAAGTCAGACAGCATGCCTTTTGGGTTCCTGTCGACAAGCATTACTTCACAGTTGCAAAGAAACTCAAGGTATATATCCCATTCAATTCGGTCTAATTTTCTAATCATCCGACGAATTGGATGGTCTTTACTCTTTCCTACTGATCTGATGCAGTTAGGACCCACATGATGTGTCTATATCCATCCAAAGTTTTACCATTCAATTTAATTAGGAAATTAATTAGAATTTAAAGTTCAAAACGTCCATAAAGCTCTGACTTATATATCTATATATATATATATATATATTTGTTATCAGAACTTGAAGTTGGGGAGTTGTGTAAACACAACTTGTCTGCCAAGAACACCAGTTGTTGTGAGAGTCAAGAGGGGGATCAGTGCCAATGTTTTTGTGGACAACAGCGCCTACAGATCATTCTTGAATACGAAATTTAATGCCACTTCAATCGACATGGAGAGTGCTGCGATTGCTTTGGTTTGTCTTCAACAGAAGACACCTTTTATTGCAATCAGATCTCTCTCTGATTTGGCTGGTGGGGGCTCAGCTTTGTCCAATGAAGCCAATATCTTCTCCTCATTGGCAGCTCAAAATGCTGTTGATGCCGTTGTTAGGTTCATCACCCTATTGTATTAGTTACTAGTTTTATTATATTCTTGTATGCATCAAATTAAAGGTCTTATTCAAAAACTCCATAATCTTCTATCAATAATTGACCACCAACAAAAAAATATTCTTAACATAAATGTGGGTTTCACTAACAAACTTATTATTAAACAGTCATGGAATACAAAATTCGTGATACTTCCATCTTATTATAAAATTCCATGTCATATAAAAATGAGTACTGTTATAGCCACAAATAGATTATACAAAAACAATTTTACAAACTGGCGTGATTTCATGTGATCAGTTAGATATACTTTACAATAAAAATAACTTTACAATCTGACGAATCATATGAAAACACGTCAATTTGTGTGATTTTTTTTGTGTAATCCGTTTGTGACTAAGGTATTTCTCTATAAAAATTAGAATTTATGTAAGTAATTTTAAATGCATAGCATATATATTGTGATTGAATGAGATGCTATATCATCCATACTCTGGAAGTATCTAATAATATTTGTGATCAATCACGAGATTGAGTGATTATATTATATATATATATATATATATATGTATGTATACTAGTAGTGGTTTAACGTGCAAAGTACGTTTGTCACATTTGCCTAATTGGAAGAAAAAATAAAATTCCTGAAAATAATGTGTTCAAACAGCAAATAAAGTGTGACTCCTTACATGCAGCATATAATTTTGAATAATTAAATTAGTTGTTAGTTCACAATCATCAAAATTGAAAGAGTACATAAGATTGATTAGTAAATAGCCTAATGCATAGGAGCATAAAACCTAATATAAGCAAGCATCTATGAATTTCCATCTTTCTCTACTTTAACAAGAAGAGTTTGTTCTAACCGTAATATCTCCAAACATTTCTTTTGAGTTGATCATCTGAATGTAAAAGATCAATCACGATCACGTGTTAAAGCTTGCATTGAAGTTTCATCTCTACAAATTAACCATATTTGACGGTAGAGTTCAATGCATGCATGTCATGTTACCTCCAACCATGCAAAAGATGCAGTGAGCTTGTATGAAGCAAATCCACCTTCCCATTTTCAAGAATAAGAAAATATACTCAAATTATGGCAAAAGAAGATACTTTCCAAAATTTGATCGTATGAACAAAAATATTATCTCACGATAATAAAAATTCAACCACACTACTCGATGACCTAGGAGCCCTGAAAAAATATAGTATTTTATTCCTATGTTGCTCTCACGTTCTTTCATTATTAAAATAAGCCTCTTACATTTTGGAAGCCCCAAAAATATTATAATTGTAGAAAATCATTTTATCTAAATAGTTTTACTTAATTAAGAATATTATGAGATTTAAATTATATTAAAAACTCTAATTATTTAGATGGTTTTACTTTCTTAAAAATATTTAGTAAAATTCCATCGTTTTTTTAATGATAAAAGATTAGTATTTTATAAATTAAAGTTGATTTTAAATGTATGATATGATATTTATATTTTAATCATCTATTTTAAATTAGTTTATTTTTCAGTATTTTAACCTCCACCATTGGATCAAATCTAAGACTCAAGATGAAGGGTTGGGATTTAAAACTCCAAACCCTAGCTTTTTCCCTCTTCCCTCTCTCTCCTCCCTCCCTCCAGTCGTACGCCCCTCTCCTTCTTGATCTATCTTCTCCTCAACTCCTCCAAAAGCTGCCGTTGTTGCACCACCACCAAGCCCAGTCACTAGCTACCTTCCCCACGCCAATCTCCTCCCCACATACCTCTTTCTCTCTCCCTGCAATAGACCGAAGCCCATAGCCCTCTCTCTTCCTCTCACTTTGATTCCCCTCTAGTATTGTGCTGTCGTGAGTAGCTCCTCCCACGAACTTCGACGGCCACCTCTTCCCCATAACGCAGCTCCTCGATCTGCCTCCCTCTTTCATGAAGCCTTTCTCTATCTCATGGGTTCTTGCCGTCGCACGGCCTAGATCTGCCGCCAACAGCCCACAACGCCACCACCAGCCCTCCACAGCACCTCCCCTGCTCCTCCATGCCCAGCTGAGCTTCTACATCTCCCTTGCTTTGTTGTAACCCACGACTCAACCATTGGAACCCCAGGGCCGCCATGCTCCTCCCCTTATTGCCACCACAGGGTCACCACGAGGATTTATGTGTAGTCTGAAATTCTTCAAAACCAGATGGACAAAAACGTAATGAGACCAAACAAGACAGGGGCATAAATGGAAAAAGTGAGATAAAAAGTGTAAACCTGCATAGAAACATGATTTTCCACTTTTTAAAGAAAAAGAACACAGAGTACTAGATCTCTCTATAACTTCTAAACAGCTTAATAAAACACACACTTCAAACAAATGAACAAGTTTTGTACAATTGCTATGCAGTTAACCCCGATCTCCAAAAGTACTACCTTATATACTCTAAGATATAATATAGCAAATTAAAAACTCGAGAGCCCACCAAAAATGATCAAATACTTTATACCTACTCTACATATATATATATATATATATATATATATAGCATGTTTGTTGGAAAGTGAAAACAAAACATAGAAAAAGATCAGCAAGAGAAAGCACGAACCCCATCACAGAGCTAGGTTTCTTCCTCAACAGCATCGATCATGAACTCCATCGACAAAGCATGAACTCAGCATGCAGCACAAGCCTAGCTTCCAAAGAATATTACTTAATTTGAAGTATCTATATATTCTTTAGACGTACGTACGGTCTCTTGATTGCCTTGTTGTTCATCATGATCATGCATGGGTTGACTAATGTTAAATTTATTTTCTTTTTTCAGATTTAATTTTCTTGGCCTAAACTTCACTTCTTTAACTAACTCCAACTTAAGGAGTTGAAGAGTCTACGTACCGCGTTGAAGGCAACTATATATATATATATATATATATATATATATGTAAATGAAATAAGTAAATAATAAAATTCAAGTTACAAATTAAGCCTTTAAACTTCCAAATTTATTAAAACAAGCACAAGTAGTACTGAGCATGCATCTTAAGCAAGAGAAAAATAGATTTATGAAATGCTTTCACAGCATTTTATTGATATCAGTACTACTGTGAATTTTTTTATATAATATTTAAATACTCAAATCAATAAATATTGTAAACTTCTTAAATTAATACAAAAAATTGAAGAGATTTTTCTTGTCAAATTATGTTGGGTCCCACCCAAGACAAGCCATAAAAAAATAAAAAAAAATTCTGTCGCCGCATGAAGAATATATACAGCCTAATTGATAGACACGCTTTGCTTAAAAAATAGACGACAAGATGATGAAGAAGCGTTACGTGCAATTAACTTTAGGCTACGGCATAGAGCCAATTTGGAAGCAAATGGAAAGGTTTGAATAATATAATACAGAAGCCGGCCAGGGCCAGGACTAGGGCCAGCCCAGGACGGCAATAAGGTCGTCGTTTTTAACCTAATCATCCAAGCCTCTCTGCCGGAATTCCATTTTTGACTCAGAAATTTCAAATCTACAGAAATTTTATCAAAATAATATAATAATAATTTTTTGACCATGTACAATTTATGGATTATAGTTATAATAGGCTTAGTTTTTATTTATTTATTATTGAATAACTTGTCACACTGTCTTTGCTTTAAATTGCAGAAATCATGCCCTGTTTTAATTGCAGAAATTCTTGTATTGTACCCTTCATTTAAAAGAAAAAAAAGGTGATTGGATTAATAAAGACTAGAGAGGCATCCTCAGACCATATCAAATGGCACAAAACAAAAACATGTATATATCCTTTAATTTCACACCCCCCAAACTGACCCGTTTCCCACTTCCCTCCACCACTTCAATCCAAAACTCCAAAACCAACCTCCTCTTTAAACCTTTCCACTCCACACCACCAATAAACTACCATGAGCACCACCTCAACCCAAATTCTCCACCATGCCACCATCTTCATCTCTGAAATCCTCTCCCAATCCGAGCTCCGCCACTTCCTCCTCTCTGCCCTCTGCTGCAAAATCCCACCACGTGACCAAAACACCGTGAGCCTCGCGGCGGAGTCTCTTGAAAACGCAATTTCCACCACCACCCCAGCCATTCGATCCTCCTGTCTCCGCCTCACCGAACAACTCCTCCTCTCCAACCCTGAAAACCCCTTCTCCTTGTTTCTCCTTTCCCTCATCTACAGCCTCTGTGACCAACCCATCAACGCGGCTCTTAGTCTCCTCCATATATTCCAGATCGACCCTTCATTGGCTCGCTCGGAGATTGCACCGGTTCTCTTCGAGGAGCTATTCTTGGTCCATCTTCTCCCCGTTCTCCAATGGTTCAACGAACAAAGATCCGCCATTTTGTCGTCTTCAACCTCGAACTCAGACTACAGCAATGAAGTCTTGTTATTCGATGATGATCAGTCGGTGGTTCTTCCCTGCACAAAAGTGTTGTCGAAGATGAGCGAGGGTCAAGCATTGGAGCTGAAGGAGTTGGAGAGCAACTTCGAGGAGGTTCTTGACGAGAACTGCCGAGTTCTTGTGAAGTACTTTAATAGAGTTTTAGAAAATACAGGTGGCAATAAACCGATAGCTATTCCGCCATTGAAGTTGAAAAACCATGAAAAAGGTGGAAAAATCAAGCACAGGGACGCCGAGAAGATCAAAACCGACGAGCTTGGGATATTAAAAAACGGACGGTATAACGTAATGCTCTGCATTCTATATATCTTGCATTTGTTCCTCAAATAATTTCCTTTTACATGTATTCGTTTGTGTGTGTATATATATATATATATTTTTTTTAAAAAATCACATATATTTTTCATGTTTATATCAATAAAAGGTCTCCTAAATCATTTTTTACCAGAGCCAACTAGGTGTGTAACCGGTCTATTTTGATTGATTTTAGGTATTTTAGAATCGAAGTATTAGTATACAACGGTTTTGAGATTTGAAAAATCGATATTACATCAGTTATATCCCTAAACTTGTATTTTCGATTTTATCGATTCCGACAAGGTTCAATCTAGTTTTTTCGGTTTATTATATATATATAGTATATATAATATACTACATAACAATATAGTGATAATACATTATAGTATATTATAATATTATAATTGTATTATAGACTATAGTTATATTATAGCGTATTATAATATATAGCAATATGGTATTAGTATAACTATTAATACTATAGATAATATATAGTTATGTATATATGATTTTAAAATTTAATGTTATATTAATTAGTAATTTAGCATATAATACAAAATTATTTTATATGTAATTATATATATTATATATAAAAAAATATATATAATATACTACATAACAATATAGTGATAATACATTATAATATATTATAATATTATAATTGTATTATAGACTATAGTTATATTATAGCATATTATTATATATAGCAATATGGTATTAGTATAACTATTAATACTATAGACTATAGTGATAATATATAGTTATGTATATATGATTTTAAAATTTAATGTTATATTAATTAGTAATTTAGCATATAATACAAAATTATTTTATATGTAATTATATATATTATATATAAAAAATATATACAATATAAAAAATCATATAAAAAACTAAATATATATATGAATCAGTCCGGTGTTAGAAAAATAAAAATTGGAATTGATGACCGATTTTGAAAAAAATAAAACCGATATCAGATCGAACCAATTTCTAACCATACCGAATCGATTCGGTCGGATTTATCAGTTCACCAATTTTTTTTGTTTTATCCCTAGAGCCAATTGTTAAACTTTTCATATCGATTTTATATTTTCTCATTTTGAAAATAAAAAGAATACACAACGCTATATACTATTACAAATATCATTTGTGTTTGTGAAAAATGTGGGCACACTTAAAAGTTGTACAATCCATAAAACACCTAGATAAATGATTAGTCAAGAATTATAATAATTTCTAAAAAACTTTTGAATTGAATATTAAAATAATTCTGAAAATTAAAAATATTCAATTGACTATATCAAAGAAAACAAAAATCACGTGGAAGGGCGACCTTTTGGTAATTTTATTTCATAAAGAAAATGATGAAGACTTGATTGGGTCCAGCAGCTAGCACCGTAATTGTACTTTTTTGACCAGTGGGTCAAGCCTTGGGTGTCAAAATAGGAAAACTAGTTTTTGTAAATTCCGAAAATGTTCGAGGAAAGTTGGTTCGTTTGACTTTTAAGTAACCATTTTCATAATTATATTGACATACCATGAATTGCATAGAAGTTAAGGACATAATTATCAGAGGTGATCTCCTTTTCCTTGTATCCAGAAGACAGAAGTCATCATCTTACAGTTAGCCGTGGCCAATTTATGATTGGTTTTTTGTTCTTGTTTCGCTTTATCTCTCTCTCTCTCTCTCTCTCTCTCTCTCTATATATATATATATGGTTTCAGTGTCAGCAAGAGATTCTTTGAATCTAGCATTGAAACTTTTGGTCTGGTCGTGTTGCTCAATGTTTTTTCCTCCGAATACTGCAGCCAATATGGGCGGAAGGAGAGAGGTCAGACGAATTCTACAGCAGCAGTAGCGCCAGCAAAAGCAAATCTCCACCATCTTATCCTCAAAGAGTTTCACCCGAGATTCTCACAAACCGGAAATCCTTTAGGAGCTTGAAAGCATCGCCAAGTCCGAGTTTGGATTCTGAACTTGAGTCTTCATTGGACGATATTTCGGCCTCTTCTTCTTCTTCTTCTTCTTCTTCATCTTCTACGGAATCTGAAGCCGAAACCGAGGTGATTGATATTAACAAAGATGATATCTCCACTATGGTCTGATTTACCTATGCAGATACCTAGTTCTAAATGTTCTAGCCCTGTCCTGTAGGAAAATAACAAAAAGATGGCTTTGTTTGAGCCTAGACAGAAACAAATCAAAAAACAAAAGTGGCCCATTTCTGCGGAATCCAGTTGGTATGAGAAAATGAATATTACCCGTCATTATTGCATATTTTAATCAAAATTGTCCTTATATTTGGATTATGTCTGCTTTTCAGTCGCGTCCCTGACAGACTCATGGCAGATTTTGATAACCTTCCTGGTGGTGGAAAGCATACACCTCCCAAGGACTTTGTCTGCCCCATTACTAGCAATCTCTTTGATGATCCGGTGACCCTCGAAACGGGTCAGACATATGAGCGTAGAGCTATCCAGGAATGGCTTGAGAGAGGGAACTCTACGTGCCCAATAACCCGCCAGAAGCTGCAAATTAACAAGTTGCCTAAAACAAACTATGTTCTCAAAAGGCTTATCGCAAGCTGGCAAGAACAGAACATCTGTTCTGTTCCAAACCAGTCTGAGAATCCACAGCCTGAGTCTGAGCCGAACATGAAATCAGTAATGCCCTCATCTTCTCCCAATAGTGTCATAAGCCAAGCTACCATTGATGGAACAATGAGTGAGTTGCGACTTGCTATTACCAATCTTTGTATGTCTGAAGTCCTGAAGGAGTCTGAAATGGCTGTCCTCCAAATCGAGCGGTTCTGGCAGGAAGCGAATATGGATGTGGATATCCATTCTATGCTTTCAAGGCCAGCAGTTGTTAATGGGTTTGTGGAGATCCTTTTCAATTCAGTCGATCCTAGGGTGTTGAAAGCTACTATTTTTCTCCTCTGTGAGATGGGGTCCAAAGACAAAGATGTGATCCAGACACTTACCCGAGTTGACACTGATGTGGAATGTATTGTTGCTCTCTTCAAGAAGGGATTGATGGAGGCTGTTGTGTTGATATATCTGTTAAGGCCTTCAACAGCTAGTCTAGTAGAGATGGACATGGTCGACTCCCTCCTAAAAGTTATTAAGAAACAAGAGGGGGATTCGCTTCAAATGTGTTTGAAGCCGAAAACAGCTGCTGTGCTTTTATTGGGACAGATGCTTGGAAGCGGGGAGGAAAGTATTGGATCATCAATGGCCAACACTCTGATTTCTGAGAAAATGATAGAAAATATTGTTTGCAGTCTGGGAGCTGACTGGGCAGAAGAGAGAATTGCTGCGGTTGGGATCTTATTGAGATGCATGGAAGAGGATGGGAAGTGCAGGAACACAATTGCTGATAAAGCTGATTTAGCTCCGATTATGGACAGCTTCACGGGTGCAAGTGATGCAGAGCGGTTTGAGATAGTTCGATTTCTCTCCGAGTTAGTTAAGTTAAACAGGTGATTTTCTCTCTATTAATGTTAATCTTTAAGTTTCTTCCTCATAAATCCAGGCCTACGACGGTAAATCAGTGATTGATTTTTAATTTGGTTTCTCAGGAGGACTTTGAACGAGCAAGTTCTCCACATCATGAAGGAAGAAGGTGCTTTCAATACAATGCACACCCTCCTCGTTTATTTACAGACTGCTCTCCAAGACCAGTGCCCTATTGTGGCTGGTCTCCTTCTCCAACTTGATCTACTGGTTGGGATCCATCTCTCTCACTCTGCTACTGAATTATAAGAATTTGGAAACCTCCATATATTTGTCAAATTAGAATGAATGTTGATATCACAGAATATCACTCAACGGTGGCCGGAATGCTTAACTAACTGTCTAGGTAGTAAGTTAATGACAAGTATCTTTATTTGTAGGTGGAACCAAGAAAGATGAGTATATATCGGGAAGAAGCAATGGACACTCTCATTTCATGCCTCAGAAATTCAGAATTTCCAACTGCCCAATTAGCAGCAGCAGAGACAATTATGTCATTACAGGGGAGGTTCACTTCCTCTGGTAAACCCCTTACCCGTGCTTTACTTCTTAAACGTGCTGGTCTTGGCAAAAGTTATCAAAGTCTCATGCGAATGGAGCAGCTCAGAAATATTCCTGGAGAATCTGAAGAAACTACGGTGAGCTTCTTTGAACGTCTCTCTCTCTCTCTCTCTCTCTCTCTCTCTCTCTCTCTCTCTGTGTCTGTGTGCTGGTTATGTGATTTATTTCTAACTAATCTCATCTCTTAACAAATTTTCAGCCACAGGAAGAGGAGAAGGCAGCTGATGATTGGGAAAGAAAAATGGCATTTGTTTTGGTAAGCCATGAGTTTGGTCTACTGTTTGAGGCTTTGGCGGAATGTATAAAGAGCAGATATGCCTCGTTATGTTCAGCATGCTTTGTCTCAGCAACATGGCTAATACAAATGCTAAATGTTCTTCCGGACACGGGCATACAAGGAGCAGCCCGTGTCTGTTTGCTCAAGCGCTTTGTATCAATATTCAAATCTGCAAAGGACGTTGAAGACAAAGCCCTTTCATTGCTTGCTCTAAGCGTATTCATCCATGAACCTGGTACGTACCAATATTGAAAACAAGAAATGCTTTTTTATGTATCAGAAGTTTTTGTGCAACTCTTACAGTAGTTGTCAACTCATGTGATCCACATACAGTACATGCTTAGAAAGCTTGTTTTTAAAGATGGAACATACATGTGTTCTTTATCACCCAGAAGCACTGTTGCCATGTGCGGAAATTATTTGCTAAGATTATTGCAAAAACAAATCGGAAATCTGTTCTCAAAACCAAACATTGTGCTATTCTGAATAAACATATGTTGTCTTAGTGAATAACAGGAGATGGATCCAGTGTAAATGCCTCCTATGATGGAGAATGTTGAAATATTTATAAGACTTCAGATGTCATCTAAGTGATCTTTATAACATAAACATTGCACTTTTTGGGACCTAACTATAATTAAATATGTAAACATCCTTGAAATGTGAATTTCAGAGGGGCTGTGCGACCTAACGTCCTCCATGAAGGAAATTATGAAAGGTCTGAGAGAACTTAAAAAGTTGTCACCCTTGGCATCTCAAATGTTGAAAGTTTTCTGCAAAGGAAGTGGCTCTTGTTCTGTAAGTTTGTTCTGTTTTCCTTGTGTCTATTCCAGCAAGAAGGACTACCTTAACAAGGATGTCTATTTATGTTTGGCAGCAGGACTTCTGGAATCATAAAGAATTAGTTCAAGTAGACTGCAGCGAGAATGGAGAAGTTCTGTCAATAGCATGCTTCAAAGACAAGATATTTTCTGGCCATTCAGATGGAACTATAAAGGTAATGGTCCCTACAAGTTTGGTCAGGACGGTTTTTGTTAATTTATTTATGGAGAAATGTACACACCCATATGTTCAAGCTGTACAGCCTATGAAAATAAAAGAACAAAAGAGTTCTCAATGAAGAGTTTGAGAATAAACAAGCTATGATTGCTTGTCCATTTCTTATTTATCATCCTTCCTAAATTGCATTGTGTAGTGTTCTATGAAATTTGAATTTGATGGCATTCTATTCTGAAACTCTGAAGGTCTGGACTGGTAGAGGTAGCATTCTTCATCCTATCCAAGAGGTTCGAGAGCACACCAAAGCAGTTACGGCTTTAGCAATTTTGCAGCCTGGAGAGAGACTATACAGTGGTTCACTAGATAGAACAACAAGGGTATGCATTTATAAGTCTTCTATCTTAATTATTCAACTTCGACCTGAAGGTTTTATTATTTGATATGAGCAGGTTTGGTCTGTTGACAATGAAGCAATGCATTGTGTGCAAGTACATGATATGAAGGATCAGGTTCATAAACTAGTTGTTGCCAATAGCATTTCATGCTACGTTCCACAGGGAGCTGGTGTCAAGGTACCTACCATATAAGGCATCCATTGAAATTTGGTGCTAGGGATTCTAATTTCTCATTGCCATTTCATAAAACTGCATGAAAGAAAGCACCCTCACTGCTCTGTTTACTTTATTTGTTTGTTTTGGCCAAGTACATTTACAAGTTTATTATAGAGCTAGTGCTATATCTACTTTAACTGGAACTTTCGTTGAAGTCAGTGGAAAGTGTTGATTCCAAGTACTGTTAAGCCAGGCTATGCATTTTGATGTTTGCATTCTCAGCTTATATCTTCAAAATGTAATTGGAAACGTGACTTTCTATTCTTTCTGTAGATTCACTCATGGAATGGAGGATCCAAGTCTTTAAATACAAGTAAATCTGTCAAGTGCTTGGTGCTTGTACGCGGAACACTATATTGTGGATGCCATGACAATAGCATCCAGGTACATGGCGTTCTTCCATGTGGTGCTGCTATCTGCATCAAGCTAGCAATAGTTTATTTTCCAGTATTTGTTCTGATTATTGAATTTTCATGGTCTTTAGGAAATTGATTTGGCAACAGAAACACTCAGTACCATTCAGAGTGGTTCAAGAAAACTATTAGGAAAGGCAAATTCTGTCAACGCACTTCAAGTTCACAATGGACTGATATATTCGGCTAGCTCTCCCTTAGATGGAGCAGCTGTGAAGGTATCTTGCAGAAAATATGATCTAATCCAGCTTTTATTATCACATTTCCTTCCCTTAAACCGTTCATCGCATTAGTTAGTTATTGTTCCACAGTTGAAAAAAGAAAAAAAAGAAAAACCAAAACATTCATTCCGAGAGCTGGAAAGAGCATAAGTTGTTTAACTTTTTAAGTTTTTTGACCCATGTTTTAGGTTCACTTTTTCTTTACTTTTGTTCATTGTGTCAGCAATAACAAGAAGCATCGTGTGCTGTAGTTCTTGAAATGTTTTTCCTAGTTACATCCAAATGTTCATTGAAACATCAGATTTGAACTTAGTTTCAAGAATAAATTCAATTGGGGGGTAATTTTTCAGTTCTTAATGTTGATATATTTAATTATCTATTTGTAAAGATATGGAATGCTTCAAATCATAGTATGGTCGGATCGTTGCCAACGGTGTTAGATGTGCGGTCTATGGCCATAAGCTCGGAGTTAATCTATCTAGGATGCAAGGGAGGAATCGTCGAAATATGGGGTAGGGAGAAGAACAACAGAGTGGAAACGCTACAGAGTAGCAAAAATGGCAAGGTGAATTGCATGACACTTGATGGTAATGAAGAAGTTTTGGTAATTGGAACAGCAGATGGCCAGATTCAGGTAAACAATCTGTTTCCTTCAGTCTCTAAATAAAGAAATAAGTTTTCTTTTTTAACCATTACCACCGGCTTGCAAACAAACAAAGTGTTCTGATCTTTATATAGTATAATAGAAAGAGATGTAAACAAGAAATAGAGTAATTTCATGTTTGTTGCCTTTTAATGTTGAGTATCAAAGCCTCTCTGTTTGTTTGCAGGCATGGGGACTCAGCTAGAAATTATATGAGGAGCTATATATGAACTTTGGAGAACAGTTTAGGCTAAAATAATGACTGAATTAAGCTAAAAACAACTTGTATTCTTTGCACCTTCTAATTAATATATAGTACATAATAAATATCAAAAGCTAGCTTTGGTAATTTCAATATTTGTTGCCTTTGAGATTTATTCCTGAAAATGTATATAGCTCGAACGAAATAGTGGAATATTTTTCAGATGCAGTCCCTTCAATTGTAAGATCTGTCTGTCTGCAGCACTGTACAGAAACCGACCTTTATGCATTTACATGACATTTTGGAAAATTAAGAAGTGAGAAGATCGAGTATTTGCATTTATCTATTAATCCCAAGTGGCAAGGATCCTGTCATGCACCAGACATGATATATGTTTCTGAGACATTAGACTGTTTGGAACCACAAACATGCAATTTATGATGCGCGCCAAAAGTATGTGGATCAAATCTCCCTAAATGCATGACTTTCCACATGAACAAGAAAGATCAGAGGTTTTTATAGTTTTGTTGGGTCCAAGGAGCACCAAAAGTAAATAACCAAGCCATAACAGCATCGCTCTGCTACTAATTGAGAAGCTATTACACTGCAAAAGAATCCCTTTCAAGCCAGCCTCTTTTTTTTTTTTTTTTAAAAAAAATCCTTTATTTTGTTCAATTTTTTGGTTTTAGTTATTATTTTATTTTTTAATTTTCCTAATTTTGCTTAAGTTTTATTTTTTAATTTCAGATATTCCAAAAGTTTCTATGGGTAAAGTCAATGAGTCATTTTTTTTTCTTTTCTATACCAATTAAAGTTTAGAACTAATGATCGGGTGCTAGTTTTTGTGGAGGAAACTATTGTAAATGTAAATTTCATTTTAGTCTAAGTTGTATTGTCTGATGATTGTTGCAAGAAGTAGAGACCAGCTGATTTTCTATCCTTCCCAATCATCTTCCATGGGGTAACTGTATATAGCAAATCTCAGGCATAAAAATAAAACAACAATTTTGATCAGATGTAAACTTAGTTATTGAAAGAAGATTATATGCAAAACTAGGAACACATAAAACATCTTTCAAAACTAAGCATTCTGATAAATGGACTGTACCAAGATGTGTTACTGTAACATTTTCTTCATTTGACAATTTAACAAATGTATTAAGAACTTGTGTGATTGTGGTAAAAAGGTTAATAGAATGGATAATGTGGTCTGTAGCACCTGTATCTATGATCCAAGTGCTAGAAGCAGATGTTAAATTCTCAATTTTCATAGATGAAAAAGTTGTATGGCAAATTGTATTACCTGAAAAAGAAGGCAAAGGATTTGATGTGGATAGGATATTAGCTGCCTGATGACTGGTTTTGGATTGTTCAGTTGATTGTGGTCGAATTAATGTCAATAGTTGCTGATACTCCTTTTGAGAGAAATACATACAATGCTGATCAAAGGGTGTACTCGAGTGTTAAGTCATAACTTGGTTTGCTGATGAAACTTTTCCCTTTTGTTTGAAACTTGGAAGGTATCCATGTAACTTGTAACACTTGTCTACTGTGTGATTGGTCATCCCACAGTGAGTACACAACACTTTTTCTCTTATGTACTGTTGTTTTCTAGTGTTATTCTTTGGAACTTCAATTCTTTTGTTCATGAAGGCTACATTAGGTTGAAAACCTACTCTTCCCATAGAACCAACCTCCCTTTGTTTCTCTTCTTAAATCACCAAAGAAAAAGCTTTGGTAATTGATGGTAAGGGTTCTATCAACAAAATCTGACCCCTAAAATGAGCAAATTCCTCATTCAACCCCATAAGAAACATGATTACATGTTGGCGTTGATGATATTCAAGAAATATACGAGTAGCACCACAACTACAATTTTTATATGCTCGACATGTACAACTAGGTATTTGATTGTAATTCATAAGCTGATCCTACAAACACTTGAATTTTCGATAATAGACACTCACCGAGGTTTGATCTTGAGTTAAAGAAGACCTCTTTTTGTAACTGAAAAATCTGTTGTCCATTGCCTTGAGAGAACTGATGCTTCAACTCATCCCACATATCCTTAGCAGTTTTCGCATAGACAATGGTTTAGTCATTGAGCCCATAATGGGATGGTCCATTTTAATAGACACATATGGAGGTCCCTACTCTCACCCCACTTTAAAAATAGAATTAGCCCATTGAGTTCTATTTAGGGGTTTTTTGCTCTTTCTCTTCTCTCTCTTAGGGCAAGAACCAAAAATCAAACAAAGAGGGATAGAGAGCAGTTCTCTCCATAGCTGGAAAACTTCATCTTTGGCAGGAATCCTAAATCTCTATGGAAAATCCATTACAAGTTATTTGATGTATGAATTCTCAATTTTATTGAATACATGCTTTGATTAAGAGAAGAAATTATCACATGATCTTGTGAATCTAACATCATGGCCGTAAACTACTTGGTTGATATAATGTGGACAAATTTGTAAATTACGTACATTAATGGTGTATATAATAAATTGTGTATAATACGTTGCTTATTTCAAGTCATGTTTGGATTATTTTGAGGCAGTGTTCAAGTTATTTGTTAATGGTATGTTGAGTTGAAAGAGTTTCAATACTAGCTATTGTACTTGGATATGTTGGTGGGATATAACAGCGACAGAAACAGATCATATTTATTCTAGTTCATGTCATAATTGGTGATAAGAAACATTTTAAAAAGGGTTGAGTTGGTCACAAAATATATATGATCTGATGATAGTCGGGAAATATGTTCGTGAGTTGCTTATTTCCGAGGAAATATGTTCGTGAGAAAGCTAAGTTATTCTCCAAACCTGATGATAGTCGGGAAATACTAATTACCACCAAATTAGATTTCCATGACAAAAATTATTTTGCCACAATTTTATGCCAATTGAGAAAAGTGCAATTCAGTTTTGTCAAGAAAAACTTCACGGGAAATTCGTATTTCCAATCATGTAAGTGCGCAAGAGATGGTACTATTTCCAATCTCATAAGTTCAAAACAAATGATCTTTTCCGACTAGTGTCGATCTTGGAAAGAGTATTTTCCACCACAATTCATCATGTCAAAAACTATCTATTGTCACGATCGAAGAGACCTATGGCAAAAGAAATTTTGCTAGCTACTAGCTTATCGGTCGATAAAGGTATTATTTCTCACCATAAAGATAGGTTCGAGAACTTGATTGCCATGAAATTAAGACGTTTTATATATCCGCCGTTGATGTTGTGACAAAAAGTATGCCTTTTTCCCAAGAACAATGGTTATGGTGGGTAAAATATTCGTATTCACGAGTTATATAATGCCACAGTGTCCCACCACAAAATTAGAATTTGGAAAAAATGTTTTTTCACCACAGGCTTTCACAGGAAAAACGGATATTTGTTGCAGTGAACGTTACTCAATAAAAAGCTCCACGTTTCCTAAGATCATGATCAGCACGACGGTAACCTCTATGTACGTAATGTGGCTATGTATGTACACGTCGTGAAGCATATTGCAATCTGCAGCTAGCTAGCTGCTAGCGGATCTCTCTAAGTACTATATATTCATCAAACAATAAAGGACGCTGAATCAATTCATCATCTCATGTAATCCAAGCGGCACATCATGAGAAAAAGGCATCTTTTTATTCTCTTGTTCATGATTTTAACAAAGCTCTCTTCTTTTATCCCATCTTGTAATCTTATATATATGTATATATTCGAGGAAACTGTCTGCAGACTATACGATTTTCATTGCAGCTAGGGGACAAAAAGATGAAGGAGAATTCGTCGGAGCAAATGGAAGTGAAAGCTGCGAAAACCAACCAACAACAGGTTACAAGCAAAAAGGGTGGCCTTAGAACCATGCCTTTTATCATAGGCACGTACTGCATGTGATCTTCATATTTCGACGTTTTCTTTGATATTACTTACATATTGTAAGTAATTTAGGGATGATTTCGAAAGTCTTACAAGTTTTATTTTTTATCAGCTAATGAGACGTTTGAGAAGGTTGCGACCATTGGGCTTCATATGAATATGATCATATACCTGATTACCGAATATCATTTGGACAGTGACACCGGAGTTTCTGTATTGTTTCTGTGGTCTGCCATTTCTAATTTCATGCCTGTCTTTGGAGCTTTCCTCTCTGATTCCTACTTGGGTCGGTTTCGGGTGATTGCATATGGCACAGTTATTAGCCTACTTGTAAGCATGCATATTAATCATACTCTCCATTTGCTTTTTTTTTTTTTTCTTTTGTGGGCAAATATTTCGTCAGTTGCATTACTTACATATTATATATATATATATATATATATACATATACACACACATATATTTGACTAGCTAGGGTGTTACAGCAATATTGAATTGATTTACCAAAGATGCTCAAACATTTGAATTGCAAGTAGAAGGAATCCAGTACTTTATATCAGAGTGATACCTTCAACACATGCATGTTACAGCAATGCCAATATTGCATGCTAATCTCCAGCCTAGCTATATACTGATCATCTATCATCAATGAATAAAGTTTATTCATTAAATAAAAGAGGTAGGGCATTTTTCTAACTCTTAATGCCCTTAGCCAGCTGATCTAAATAAAGGTAGAATTCTCTTCGGCCACTGGCTTCCTAGTAATTTGCTGGCCTAGATGATCTCTTGCTTAATTAGTTGCTTCCTAACAAACAGAGCGGTTAACTCCAAAGTAGTGGAGGTTGATCGATCCAAGGCCCAGACCTGCATAAGATAGGAACACCTTGAAATATTCGATTTGAGATGCCCAGAAAAAAAAAAAAAAATTGTTTGAATATAGACAGTGCATTGATAAAATCTAAATCATTAAAAATACAACCAAAAATCTAATATATATATATATTATATATCTAGAAGAGATAATTGACTGTAAGTACTTGATCGCCTACAAGTTTTGCTACTTAATTTTTGTTGCAGATCACAAGTGATCAATAAATAAATAAAACTACTTATCCAGGATGTCATTTTTGTTTTCACAGGGGTTAACGTTGTTATGGTTGACAGCAATTATTCCAAAAGCAAGGCCTCCCTATTGCGATCTAAAGCTAGGAAATTGTGAACCCCCGAAGTCATCCCAGCTCGCACTTCTCTATTCTTCGTTTATTCTCATGTCCATCGGAGCAGGTGGTATTAGGCCATGTTCCTTAGCCTTTGGAGCAGATCAATTCAACGAGGTAGACAGTCTCACAAAAGAGAGAATCTTGCGAAGCTTCTTCAACTGGTACTATGTTTCCATTGGAGTCTCGGTAACACTTTCAATGACAGTTATAGTTTATATTCAACAAGCAGCAGGTTGGGTCGTGGGTTTTGGAATTCCTGTAGGGCTCATGTTCTTCTCTGCTGTTATGTTTTTGTTGGGTTCTTCACTTTATATCGTAGTAAGTGCAAACAAGAGCTTGTTTACCGGATTGACCCAAGTGGCTGTGGCAGCTTGGAAAAACAAGCACCTTGCCTTGCCACCAAAGACTTCTGATGGATTATGGTACAATCACAAGGGTTCAAACCTACTTTCCCCAACAGATAAGCTAAGGTATAACTATATAAGATCATATATATCCAAGTTAACATGGCCATGTATTCTGCTTTTATCGTGCATTGGAAGTAATAACACCGATACCTTTTTATGCTAACTGATATGTAAGGCTTTCTTTCACCTCAGTAGTGTATTGAGTGTATCAATAAACGAATTTTCAAATATATTCTTCTATTAACAAGCCTTAGACCCCCAAAATCACTAACTGTTTTGGAGATTCTTTAGGTTTCTAAACAAGGCCTGCATCATTAGATGTCCTGCAAAGGATGTGGATTCAGATGGCTTGGCTTTGAACCCATGGAGTCTATGCACAGCTACCCAAGTAGAAGAGCTGAAAGCACTCATCAAAGTTCTCCCAATTTGGTCCACCAGCATAATGGTCGCTGTGACACTAAACCAACAAGTATTTGCCATCCTCCAAGCGAGAACCATGGACAGACGCTTCATAAAAGACTTCAAAATCCCACCAGCCTCCTACAGCGTCTTTGGAATCCTTAGCATGGCAGCAACGGCGGCCATCTACGATACAGTTTTGGTTCCCTTGCTAAGAAAGGTCACCAAACGGCGGCGTGGGCTTAGCCTCAAAGCACGGATGGGGGTTGGAGTGGCACTCACATGCGTGGCAACTGCAGTTTCAGCAATAGTAGAGACCAAACGCAGAAATGAAGCAATCAGAGAAGGGTTAGCCAATAATCCTCTTGCGTTAGTGAACATGTCTGCAATGTGGCTGGTGCCACAAAACTGCCTGCATGGAGTTGCTGAGGCCTTCAACATAATTGGGCAAATAGAGTTTTATTATTCTCAGTTCCCTGAGAGCATGAGTAGCATTGCCATGGCGCTTGTGTCTGTTGGGTTTGGTGTGGGGAGCTTGGTGGCTAGTCTTATAGTCACTATTGTGAGTGCGGTGACCAAAAAAGAGGGGAAAGTGAGTTGGGTATCAAAGAACCTCAACATGGGCCACTATGATTACTATTACTGGTTACTGACCATTTTTAGTGTTGTTAATGTCTTTTACTACATTTTATGCAGTTGGTTATTTGGAAGTGAGGACAAGGATGAGATAGATAATGGCATGAAAGAGGAGGATATGGCCAAGTCCAAGACCTCTTCCCCTCATGTCGAGCCCAAATATGTTTGATTTGTATAACCCAATTGTTTATTGGATCAAGGCATAGTTTACAATCAATCACATACAATTTCAAGGTGCATGAGGTCTCTGTCTTTATTCTATCTTGATCTAAAATCTCCACTTATGGCGTTGGTTCTCACAATATCACTTTTCACTCTTATGGACAAAATGTCATGGAATCATTACTATACCTGCAGATCGGTAAAATGACGTATTATATATTCACATAGTTGATATGTCATGATTTGATCTGTAATTTCTCCTGCCATGTCATAAATCCCAGCATATCATTAGTGGTGTGAAAAGTGTCATCTCGCCTATTTGCAAGTATAATTAGGTATTATATATTATACTCTCATCCCAATTTTATATTACTATATTGATGCGATACGGTCCATCAATCCTTAGATCAATAATATACCCTTATTCCAGTTTCATCTCATTGTGTTAAGGTGGTACTGTCCATCAGCCCTTGATTTTCTTTTCCTTTTTTAAATAAGAGTTGGTCTAGCAAAGATTGATTTGATAAGAATGATCACATCAGCACAATATGATATTAAAAAATAACATGATAATGTAGTAGTATATATCATATTACTCTATATCAAAATTGAGGTTAACTCGTACTTGCATCAAAGCTTTGTCAAAAGCCTCGAAAGAATCAGTTACTTGGAAGAAATAGTTAGAAAGCTTTTAATATAAGTTCTACTTTCTTATCCTATCCAAAATTGGAAAAAGCTTTGGTTTCTAAAAATGCAGGATCGTTTAAATTAAATTGGGTCTTGGAAAAATTTAAACATCTTACCAACTAGGGCCCTGCTTAGTAATTTCATCTCTTTCGAAGATCAAGACCAAAAGCTTTGTCCAATCTACCAGATGGAAAATGAAACCGCCACTCATCTCTTTTTAAGCTGTTCATACTCAAGAATCCTTTGGAGACAATCAACTTGGCCTTTAGATATCTCCTCTTTTAAGCAGATGGGTATAACCAATTGGATAAATCTGATTTTGAATCCTTCAGCAAGTCTTAATATACCTTCTAGTGAAACACATCAATTTCATATCTTTGCCATTTTGGCAATGGACAATCTTTGGTTCACTAGAAATCAGATAATCCACAACACTTTGAGTCCAACCATTGAGCAATTTGTCAAAAGGAGCTTAGATACCTATAAAGAGCATTCCAAGGCTTGGGACTGGAAAATTGTTGCCACTAATCCACAATGGACTCCTCCTCCATCAGACGATGAGTGGTCAATAACCTTTGATATAGCAGTAAGAAAGGAAGTACAGCTGCAACAGTTTGTAGATCACACAATGGAACCTTGAGGTTTGACGTAGCCAGATTTCTAAACACCACTAATCCAAATCAAGGAGAAGCAGTGGCTGCCTACATAGGCGTCGAAGAAGCACATGCTCAGCAGATCAAAAAATCATCCTCGAAGGGGATTCATCAAATGTCATCTCCTGCATCAATAATCCACAAAATGTAAACAATTGGGAGATAGAAAGCTTAGCAAGAGATACAAGATTTCTACTTAAAGATCTGGAAACATGGAGAGCAATTAAGATACATCAATCTCAAAATCGATAGCCGCATTCCATTGCGCAAATGGCACATTTCAATAATGAATTTGAAAAAATCCATTTGATAAAAATTCCTCAATGTCTGTTGAATTTTGATGGTGGAAAAGATCCCCCCTTCCCTATTCAGGCTATCTGACTTGTAATATAAAGTTTTAGCAATGTGGTGGGATTATATCCCAACTTTATTTCTCAAACTATATGGTTTGATAAATGCTTGTAATGCCTTATTATAATAATATTTGCTTTCCTATAAATAAGAAAAGAAAAAGAAAAGCTACCCTAGGAAAAAAGCTGGGTGGCACAGTTGCATCACCTTATGAAAAATAATGTTACATATCACATTCTTATTTCACTTTATTTTATCATGTAAAGTATAGGATCCTTTTTTATGTTTTAAAATAAAAACTTAATTGATGGCAGCATAATAGTCACAATTTTCCTAACACATTTAGTGCATGTTTAGGATTGAGCTTATAACTTATAACTTAAATAATAAACTCTATACTTCAAAAACTGTTTACTGTTTGATAAACATGTATCTAAAGCACTTTTAAAGTTAGTTACATTAATTTTTTTAAAATATACAATTATCTGCTGGAGCTTTTTCGATAAAAGTTTCAATTTGGTACTTTTTAAAAAAGTAGACTTTCAGATTTCTTAGGTGATTAAAGTGCTTTTTATAAATTTATAAAGAGAAATAATAGTTGCAGCCGTGAGTGCACAATAGCCTTACAATCATTTTGAAAAAAAAAAATATGGGACCTATATGAAAAAAATTAATTTTTTAATAGTGAACTATACTTTTTTTTAAAACAACTGTACAGTACTTACACACTCGACGACTGTATATAACATTACTTATTTATCAAACATATTTTTTTTTCTTTAAAAAAATTTTTAAACAGTTAAAAGCATCTTGAGTTTTAATTTGAACAAAGAGAATATTTGACCAAACTTTTTTATTTTTTAAAATGTTTTTGGAAAGTATTATGCTAGTTGTCAAGATGAAATAATAGAGGATCCTAGAGCTCTATCATATTTTCTATTATTTTGCCAACTTATTCCCAATAAAAATATTATCTTGTCATATTTTATATGTATTTTAATCAAAATTGAAAGAGCGAATGACGTAGCTGCCTGCCAAGCAGAGATAAAGACCTCAGCCCAACGGATCCAAACCACCCCTTTTCTCTCGCTCTGTATGTATGTATATATATACGGCTACTTCTTCAAGTTCAAATTTGAATCTCACGCCTATCTCTACCCACGGTCCCATCTTTCTCTCTGCATTTCGTCTTCACCACCGTTGATCAATACTAACTATTATTTATTATATTTTATTTGAAGACTTAAAAAAAAAAATATAATAATAAAATAAGATAAAAATTTTACGTTTTATCTCACCTCCAAATCAGCTTTGTCCATGATAATACATCACAAATTGTGGAAGATAGCATAATGTAGAAGTTGAGATTGTTGTGTAAAATGTTCTTAAATGTTACTTTCAGTAGTCAAGAAGGGTAATGCTATATATAGTCGTGAAGTGTATAAGTATTATGCAATTGTTTTAAAAATAAGTAGAGTTTACTATTAAAAAATTAATTTATTTTTATTTATATCTTGTATTTATTTATTTTTTATAAAATAATTATACGACGTTTATACACTCACGACTGTAACTATTATTTTTTAACAAAAAAAAACTTATTTTGATGCTTACATTCTTTTCAACCTCAACTAGTTTGAGGAAAGCCCTACTTTTCTTTTTGAACGGTGCTACTTTTCTTTTTGAGGAAAGCCCTACTCTGTCACCTGTATAACAGCCCTCATTATTACATCTAGTTACTTTTTTAATTTTTTATTTATATTTTTTTAATATATTTAAATATTTTTTAAAAATAAAAAAATACATCAATATATTTAAAATAACTACTTTTATCATTTACTAAAAAAAAATTACTGAGCGGTTAAACGGAAAGGTAAGTACGAGGGAGCATAGTAATTTCAAATGGAGCGGTGACACCAAAGCGCAGGAACAATGCTGTATATTGGCAGCAAGGCAAGTGTATCAACCAGAAGAAGATTGTTTCTCAGCCACAAATATTTAGGCCCGGGAACTGCAGCACGGTATGTGATCTGAGCAGATATCTTTTACAAATGAAAAAGAATACTATGCCGCCTCAAAGTCACCGCTCCATTTGAAATTATATTTTTTTTTATTTAATGATAAAAGATGTAATTTTAAATGTATTGATATATATATATATATATATATATTTTTTTTTTTAAATATTAAAATATATTAAAAAAATATGAATAAAAAAATAAAAAAAGGTATAAAAGCAACTATCGGTAACACTGAACGGTGCTATTCTGGCGGAGCACCGCTCTTTACAAATACGCCAAGTTTTTATCTAACTTATTTTTTTTAAAAGAAAATACTCTAGTCACAAAGTGATTATACAAAAATAATTTCATAAATTGATATGACTTGATGTGATTCGTCAGATTATAAAGTTACTTTTATTATAAAGTAAATCTAACAAATCAGATGAATCTATTTAAAGAAATTATGTCATCTTTTTTTTTTTTTTTTTACAACAAAACAATGTTCTATAATAAAATATATAATGTCACACCCTGTTTTCGTGGGTGAATCTTTTAATTTGAAATTCATAATAATAAAAGCTTAAATAAAATAATTTTTTAAAATTAAATGATCTAAAAATCCTTCTAAAGAAAGTAAACTCGACATGAATAATATTCTCTCAAATGTCACAAATCCACTTATCTTACCTGGCACTTATCTCACGTTTCTTTTGTAATCTTGTGACATATCATCTATTCCAATTGTCACAACTATTAAAATTATCTGAAAAAAAAATAGAGATAAACTAGTAAGTCCAGCGACTTAGTAAGCAATAAATCTATACTAGTGTGTAAATATGAACCAATTATAGAATACAGAATAAAACAAACTAAAAAATAATAGTGGTGTTTTAGACTTATTTCATTAGTATAATAATGCAGTAAAAAAAAATTGGTATAAGCATAATTGAAATACCATCAGAAACATAAATACAAACCATGTTTAACATAGTGGCAAGATTGTGCATAACTGTGGTTAGTCAAGTAGAACAAATGCCACTTTATCTCCAAAGTTAGTGCATTCATAACAAAGACCACAATTGAACCGATATATATTGGTTTTGAGATTTAAAGAACCGATATTGCACCAATTACACCCCTAAACTGGTATTTTCAATTTTACTAGTTTCAGTCCGATTTTTTCGGTATATTATATAGTATATAATAATATATTGATAATATATGGTAGTATATTATAATATATATTATAATTGTATTATAAATTATAGTGATGTATTATAATGATATATTATAGTATATTATAATATATAGTGATATAGTATTAGTATAACTATTAATACAATAGACTATAATGATAATATATAGTTATTTATATAGGGTTTTAAAATTTAATATTATATTACTTAGTAATTTATCATATAATACAAATTTATTTTATATATAATTATATATATTACATATAAAAATATATATAATATAAAAAATATTTTATAAAATATTAAAAATTAAAATATATATATGAATCGGTCCGGTACAGTGCTAGAAAAAGAAAAATCGAAACCGGACCGATTTTGCCTCTCTTATGGATTGAACCGAACTCGGTATTGAACGGTCCGGTCTGATTTACCGGTTCACCAATTTTTTCTTTCACCCCCACACCTATGTCAAGGTTAGAATAGAAGCCACCTTATATACCTGTGGTAAGACCGTAAGAGAGGCAACAATTATAACCCTTAGCAGGGCCCATAACCAATGTAATACATAATATTATGCCTCGAGAATTTCATATACAATTCAATAACAGAATAATATACTTAATAGATAATATTGTAAACTCTATTAAAAATTTCATACTTCATATTCAAATTTTACACAGTAGAAAAAAAAAAGTACAAAAAAGTTGCTCATGGTTATACATGTCATGATAAAATGTCAGATTTTATTTTTCAGATAAAAAGAGTAGTGCAGAAAATAATTGAGATTGGTTTCATAAAACAAATATGCAAGTTTTCTAAAACAATCAACCTCAGCTCATTTTAGACAATGTCAAGCATAGGAGCACCGCCTACCTAACTTTTGTAGTGTACTATCTAAGCCTTGAATCTGAATAGTAACATTATCATAACCTAATTCAGAAAAATATCACTACATATTAATAACTCATACCAGTAGAAAACCAACCTAACTAACAAAATTCTATAACCCGTACCATAGCTTGATAAGAGCCACAATCCATTAGACCATAGACAAATAGTGCATAATGGTGCCTCGGGTTTATCACGGCCCAAGCATTAAATCCTATTAGTCCAACCTTCTTGAATTTGCTTAAATTCGATTCCAACACGCATCACATTTACATTTATACTCCTAACACATCAAAACACTAGCTCACATCTTACAACCATTCCCTCATTTGACTGTGACATTATCATGAAGGAACCTTCCAAACATCAACCAAGCCATGAAATCACTCAACTACAATTCCAGCATCCAACATAGACAACCCAAACTTCTAGTAAGCACCAAACATACAAGTCACAAAACTTAAAAGGGTGATTACAAGGCTAGAGCTCGAGGGTACCATACCAGTCTTGGAGCGGCGTCCACTCGAATTCAAGAGCAATGCGATGTCGCCTAGAGATGGTTCATGGTGATCTAAGACACTTGGCGAGATGAGGCTGTGCGGCTAGCTCTAGCGGCCTCCACTCATCACACGGGTTATACTACAACACAGAGAGAGAGAGAGAGAGAGAGAGAGAGAGAGAGATTGAGGGAGAGAGAAGGGCCTAGTTACAACGAGTGGTGGTCAAAACAGTAGGGACCAGAGTAGCACAAACCCGAGATGGACGACGTGGGATTGGGCACTACAAAACATCATAAAGGATAAGGGAATGAGAAACCAATATATAGAGGGAGACCGAGGGAAGGAGAAAGAGTAAAGCTTATTGGAGACAAACTCATGGTTAGATGACGCAACTTCATGTCGCGGAGGAGCCTAGTGATGGCACACAAGAAAAAGGGTGAGAACAGCTTGAGTGAGACAGAAAGAGAGATGGAAGAGAAAGGAAGAGACTGACCAAGGTGAGAGAATAATAAAATGAAGAGAGAGAGAGAGAGAGAGACGAAGCTTATTGGCAGCATGACTTGGTACTAAGAGATGTGAGGGAGAGACGGAGAGAGAGAGTGAGAGGGAGAGATGTTGAGGGTAGGGATGACAATATGTGACACAACCTATGAATTCAACATGAACACAACACAAAACTAGCGGGTTTGAGTTTGATGTTAACGGATTTGGATCAAAACGGGTTGACACGTTCAGACACGATTTATAAACGGGTTAATAACGGGTCAACCTGCTTAACATGAAATCAACCCATTTTGACTCATTGAAGATTTATTTCAAAATTAAAATTTTATTATTGTTAAGTTATAATATTAATATTTCTTAGTATACTTATGTTTTTATTATTGGGATTGTAATTTTATGCCTATGTTCGTATTTGTTATTGTATGGTTTGTAATATTGGTTTTATTATATGTTAAAATTTGAAAAATATTGATATATATATATATATATATATAAAGATATTGTGGTTATTAATAAATATAGATTTTAATTTTTATGTGAAATTATATTAATCAGATTAAATGAGTTATGCATTTTAGTTCAACCCATTTACATGAAACAAACAGGTTTAATTGAGTCGTATCGTGTTAACATATTTTTAATTAATTATTAAACATGTCAAAATGGATGACACGACATAATCCGTTATCTAAATGGGTTGGGTTAGAGTTTGAAAGTTTGACATGTGTGGCTTAACGTGTTGGGTTCAGGTTAGCCTGTATAGTCGAATGTTCATGATTTGATACGATACGAACACAACCAGAAAACACGATTTGTCACCCCTAGTTGAGGGCCTGGGGAGAAAGAAATAGGGTTTAGGCCCTAGTGTTGTTGACCAAAATAACGTAAATTTCTGTCATCCTTTTTTTAAGCTAGTCGGGCTAGGCTTTGAACTGATTTGGGCCCGAGATTTTTAAATGAGCCAGGTCATGACATATAATCCATGGAATTACAATTTAGCATAGATTCCAATAATTCGAGTAGTGCTGACCATATAAGCATAAATTTCAACAACCCAATCGAGTATATGTGCCTACCAACCTAACATATATTCTGCTCATCCAAGCAAATGCATCAACCATCTTAGCATATGAGGCAATCATGTGCCAACCATCCCGAGCATATGTGCCAACCATCCGAGTAAATATTCCAATCATTCGAGCAAATGGCCAAATGGGCCTGTTGACATAGCTTAAAAATAATGCAGAGAAAACTTCCTTACGCTCTCATTGAAAGATGTTGGTATTTATACAGAAAGTAGCAGTAAAATAGAAAAGCTATAAGGAAAATAGAAAGAGAATATTGTTTGTACATCTTGAGAGAATTACTAACTAACTTGTCTACGGTTCTATTCTAGAAGGAAGGAGAAGAAATATTGGTATGTTGTTGTACATGGTGTGGTGCATGACTCGGCCATTCTATTATTACCAAGTTGCCATGTATTTATTCCATCTGTTTGTCAAAATGTGTTGTAGATGAGTCACTAAGTCTAATACGCCCAGTCAAGTCCAATGGGGTGTCAACCACATTGAGACTCGATCGAAAATAATGAAACTTTTTCCACAACAACTGGTTTGGTGAGCACATTAGCTATTTTATCATTAGAACTGCAAAATGAGACTTGTAATGTCTTGGCAGCCACCCTATCTCTAACAAAATGGAAATCAATATCCATGTGCTTGGTCTTGGCATGAAATACTGGGTTCACCGAGAGGTAAGTAACTCCTATGTTGTCATACTACAAGGTAGGAGCTTTAGGTAGAAAAATTTCCAGATTAAGAAGGATTGTTTGTAACCAGAAGGTTTCGGCTGCAGAAGATGCAAGAGATTTAACTTTGCCTTAGTTGATGAGCGAGCCACAATGCTTTGCTTTTTGGAGCTCCAAGAAATAAGGTGATGACCCAAGTAGATGCAATACCCTCCAGTTGATCGACGGTCATTGGGGCAACCCCCCCAATCAGCATCAGAGTATGCATGAAGCTGAAAACTGGACTGAGTCTTGAAAAACAGCCTAAAATTAATTGTAGATTTGAGATACCTTAGGACACGCTTGACTGCACTCCAATGAGAGGTTTTGGGAGTATGCATAAATTGGCATACTTTGTTCACTGCAAAAGAGATATCAGGCCAAGTTAGAGACAAGTATTGAATTCCTCCAACAATGCTTCGACAAAGAGTAGCAACTTCAAAATCAGAGGGATCAAATTTTGACAATTTAAGAGAGACTGCCATTAGTGATGAAATGAGTTTGGCAAGAAGCATTTTGCTTCGTATGAGCAGATTCTTAATGTATTTCCTCTATGAAAATAGCAAACCAGTAGGCATATGATCAACCTCAAGGCCAAGAAAATAGGAGAGGCCGCCGAGGTCTTTAACTGGGAAGACATAGCTCAAATCATGAATAAACTTCTCAATGGCAGATTGATGACTAATGTGTCAACAATTTGTATTTAGAATGATAAAGTTGTAATTTTTGTTAAGTCTTGTAACTAATGGTCAAAGAAGTGATCACATGTCTTTTACTTTTTGTCTTTTTGTGATAATTTAGATTCATTGCTTGTAATCCATCGGCTATTAGATGGCCACATGTTTTGATCAGATGTATTAGGGCTATTGAAATAAGTCAACCTTATAAAAAGGCATGCGATGGCTACTGTAGCCGATAGATAGAAGAGAAACAGAAGAGAAATCGACACTTTGAGAAAGAGGCTTCCAGAGAGAGTTAGGTTCAAAGAGAAACTTGTAAATCAAGAGAGACTGAGAGAGTTAAGGCCATTCTGATAACGTAAATCTTGTAACATGTACATCCTTGTGATTCAAAGTTTAAATAAGATCTTTGGACAGTTCCCCCTGTGGACGTAAATACGAAAGGATCGAACCATGTTAAATCCTCATGTTCTTGGTATATTCATTCTATTCTCTTATTTTCTATTTGGTTGTAGTTTTCTTTTGTTTGTTTATGATTTCTTGAATCAATCTTGGTGGTACGTGTTGCTGTATTAAGTGTTATTGCCGAATCACTAATTTTTACAATAAATGGTATCGAGAGCCTAGTCGAGATGGGTTCTGCTAAGTTTGAGGTGGAGAAATTTATAGGAAAAAATGTTTTTGGTCTCTAGTGTATTAAAATGAGGGCTCTGTTAGTGAAGCATGGTCTCCAAGATGCACTTCTTGGAGACAAGAAACTGTCTAAGGGGTCCTCAGAGGAACAATCAAGTTCCTCCACCACTGATAAGGTTAAACCCGAGATATTACAAAAGGCACATAGTGCCATCATTCTTTCCTTAGGGGATAAAGTTTTACGGGAGGTAGCCAATGAAGATTCAGCTGCAGGGATTTGGTTAAAACTAGAAGCTCTCCACATGACCAAGTCCCTGGCCAATCGTCTTCATAAGAAGACAAAGCTGTATACCTTTAAAATGACACCGGGGGTGTCTATTGTAGATCATTTGGATGAGTTTAACAAGATCATCCTAGATCTTTCTAATATAGACATCACAATAGATGATGAGGATTAGGCTATACTGTTATTGAGTTCTCTTGACAATTCATATGCTAACCTAAAAGAAACAATTATGTATGGCAGAGAGAGTTTGTCATTAGATGAGGTGCAATCCATATTGCATGTAAGTGAACTTCAAAATAATTTTGAAGCTAAAACTCAGACTGGTGAGGGGTTAGTGGTTAGGGGAAGATCTGAAAAATCTGGTTATAAAAGAAAGAAAATTAAGGGTAGATCAAAATCAAAAGGAAAACAATTGAAGTGTTTCCTCTGTCATAAAGAGGGACATTTCAAGAAAGATTGTCCAATAAAGAAAACAAGAGAGGGGGATAAGTTCAAACATGAGGGAAATGTATCTATTGCATTTGAAGGCTATGAGAGTGCTGAAGTACTTTGTATCTCAGAGACTGAATCTAGTAATGAATGGATTTTAGATTCAAGATGTTCTTTTCATATGTGCCCTTGTAAATCTTGGTTTGAAACTTTTTCTGTTTTTTATGGTGGACATGTTATGCTTGATAATAATAAATCTTGCAAAGTTCTTGGAATTGGTACAATCAAATTAAAATTACATGATGGTGTGGAAAGACTACTAAAAGATGTAAAGATACATACCTGATCTTAAGAGAAATTTAATCTCTCTTAGAATGCTTGATAAATCTGGTTGCACTTTTAAATCTGAATCTGGAGTCTTAATGGTAGCTAAAGGGTCATTAATAATAATGAAAGGAGAAATAAAGTATGGTCTTTATACCCTGGTACGTCAGACTGTTATAGGACATGCTTCTGTTGTCCATAAGTCTTTGGAAAATGATATTGTATTTTGGCACAAAAGACTAGGGCATGTCAGCCATAAAGGCTTAAAGGAACTCCAAAAATAGAGGTTACTTGGTGACAAAGACCTAGGAGAGCTTCCCTTTTGTGAAGATTGTATACTAGTCAAGTCCACTAGAGTATCTTCAAACCTAGTACACACCTTACTAAACAAAGTTTGGACTATGTACATTCTGATTTGTGGAGGCCTGCAAGGGTTAGTTCTCATGGTAGGGGGAAGTACTTCTTATCCATTATTGATGACTATTCTAGGAAGGTTTGGGTTTATATCCTTAAATAGAAAAGTAACACCTTTAACAAGTTTAAGGAATAGAAAGTCTTGGTTGAAAATCAAGTCGGGAGGAAGGTTAAAAAGCTTAGGACAACAATGGACTTGAGTTCTTATCAAATGAGTTTAATAACTATTGCCAAAAGGAGGGTATAGCATGACATAGGACAGTGAGGGAAACACCCCAACATAATGGCCTAGCCGAAAGAATGAACATAACAATTTGAGAGGGTTAGGTGCATGTTGTCCAATGCCAAATTACCTAAAAACTTTTGGGTAGAGGCAATTAGTACTGCTATGTATTTGATAAATAGGAGTCTATCTACTGCCATTAATTGCAAGACTCCTCAGGTCTTATGGGCTAGTAAACCCTCAGATTACAGTAATCTGAGAGTATTTGGTTGTGTTGTTTATGTACACAGTAAAACTGACAAACTGGAACCTAGGGCAGTAAAATGCATTTTTGTTGTAAAAGGTTATAAATTTTGGATAGAGGAACCTAGAAAACAAAAGTGTATAATAAGTAGGGATGTGACCTTTAATGAGTCACAAATGGCAAGATCTCAACTGGATACAGTTGAGACACAACTTGTCACTGCCCCAGACAAAGTCCAGATTGAGGTGGAGTCTTTGGACTCATTTCCTCAAGATACAAACAGACAGTCTGGAGATAATTCAGAGTCTAGCTTAGAGAGTGACCAAGGGAAAATCATTGACTCTTATAACCTTGTAAGGGATAGGCCAAGAAGGGTTATAAGACTTCCAATGAGATTTGCACAGGCTGATATAACATCCTATACCCTCTCTGTAGCACAAGACATTGAAGACCCTAAACCGAGGTCTTATAAAGAAGCAATGCGTAGCAAAGAATCTAGTAATTGGCTTCTTGCAATGCAAGAAGAAATGGAATCTCTTTATAAGAATAAGACTTGGGAAATGGTGTTAAAACTTGACAAGGTTAAAATCATAAGGTCTAAATGGATATTCAAGAAAAATGATGGTATAACTGAGGTAGAAAAACCTAGGTACAAAGTTAGGTTAGTGGCAAAGGGTTTTACACAAAGGGAAGGTATAGATTTCAATGAAATTTTCTCCCCTGTAGTAAAACACAGTTCCATCAAACTGTTGTTAGCTTACACTGCTTATCATGATTTGTTTTTAGAATAGTTGGATGTTAAAACTGCTTTTTTGCATGGTGAAGAAGAAACACTGTACATGCAACCTCTTGAAGGTTTTGTAAGTGAATCCAATAAGAACCATGTGTGTTTGTTGAAAAACTCTTTGTATGAATTAAAACAATCCCCAAGACAGTGGTATAAAAGATTCGACACACATATGGTTGAAAATGGTTTTAAAAGATGCAATGATGATAGCTGTGTATACTTTAAAGTTTTTGATGATGTCACTGTTTACCTTATGTTATATGTGGTTGATATGCTCATAGCTTGTAAGGATAAATGTCAAATTGAGCTTGTAAAAGAAATTCAAAAATCTGTTTTGAAATGAAAGATCTTATACTTGCTAAGAAAATCTTAGGTATGGAGATAATTAGAGACAGGAAAAAGAAACTACTCTACTTATCACAAAAAACATATTTACAAAGAGTACTTAAAGGATTTAGCATGGACTTAGCAAAATCTGTAACTACTCCCATTGGACAACATTTTAAACTTTCTGTTAATCAGTCCCTTAAAACTGATGATGAAACGGAATATATGATAGAAATACCATATGCAAGTATGATAGGTAGTATCATGTATGCAATGGTCTGTTCAAGGCCAGACCTTACCTATGCTGTCCGTCTAGTTAGTAGGTTCATAGAAAACCCCACTAGCAAGCACTGAAGTGGGTGTTTCAGCACTTAACAGGCTCCTCGGGTTTAGGGCTAAGTTTTGGTGGTAATGTGTTAAGTGGTCAAGAAATCTGTAGGTTTGTAGATTCTGATTTTGCTGGAAACTTGGACACCAAGAAGTCTCTAACTGGCTATGTATTCACAGCCTTTGGTGGTGCTGTGAGTTGGAAATCTAATTTACAATCAGTTGTAGCTTTGTCCACAGCTGAGGCTGAGTACATAGCCATGATAGAGGCTATAAAGGAAGCGTTATGGTTGTAAGGTATAACAAATGAACTAGGTTT
Source organism: Juglans regia (assembly GCF_001411555.2). Lineage (NCBI taxonomy): Eukaryota > Viridiplantae > Streptophyta > Magnoliopsida > Fagales > Juglandaceae > Juglans > Juglans regia. Next base: position 38,702,110 of record NC_049901.1, read on the forward strand.
ATACAAGGGTAATATCACAGTCTACTGTGATAATCAAAGTACTATACATCTCACTAAAAATCAAGTTTTTCATGAAAGATCAAAACACATTGACATTAGATTTCATTTTGTAAGAGATGTGGTTGCAGGTAGTACTGCCAAAATGGAGAAAGTGCCAACTGAAGAAAACCCAGTTGGCCAAACTATTGCCAAGATAAAAGTTCAAACACTGTCTAAACTTGATCAAAATGAAGGAGGGCTTACCAGGGAATTGGCCAGAGATGGGGAACCTTGAAGTCAAATTGATGACAAGGTGGAGATTGATGACTAATGTGTCAACAATTTGTATTTAGAAGGATAAAGTTGTAATTTTTGTTAAGTCTTGTAACTAATGGTCAAAGAAGTGACCACGTGTCTTTTACTTTCTTTGTCTTTTTGTGATAATTCAGATTCATTGCTTGTAATCCAACGGCAATTAGATGGCCACATGTTTTGATCAGATGCATTAGGGCTATTGAAATAAGTCAACCTTATAAAAGGCATGTGATGGCTACTGTAGCCGATAGATAGAAGAGAAACAAAAGGGAAATCGACACTTTGAGAAAAAGGCTTCTAGAGAGAGTTAGGTTCAAATAGAAACTTGTAAATCAAGAGAGATTGAGAGAAATAAGGCCATTTTGATGACCTGAATTTTGTAACCTGTACATCCTTGTGATTCAAAACTTGAATAAGAAGATCTCTGGCCAGTTCCCTTTGTGGACATAGATCCAAAAGGATCGAACCATGTTAAATTCTCGTGTTCTTGGTATATTCGTTCTATTCTCTTATTTTCTATTTGGTTGTGGTTTTCTTTTGTTTGTTTATGATTTCTTGAATCAATCTTGGTATGTGTTGCTGTATTTGGTGTTCTTACCGAATCACTAATTTTTACAACACAGATTGATGTGAAGAGGTAAGCACTATATCATCAACATAGACTAACAAATAAGTTTGAATACCATTGTATTTGGGAAGAAAAAGATAGGGATCTACCTTGGAGGAGCTAAATCCATAGTCAAGTAACCAAGTGCTGAGTTGAGCAAACCATGCTCTCGAGGCTTCCTTGAGACTGTATATGACTTTATTTAATATGTAGATGAAAGTTGGGTGTGCTGAATCCACAAAACCCTGAGGTTGTTGCATATAGACTTCATTAGTTAAAGAACCATGCAGAAAGGCATTTTGAATGTCCAGTTGTCTCAAGGACCATTGTTGTGTAACTGCTATAGAGAGAATTAGCCGGATTGTGGAAGGCTTGACCACAGGGCTAAAGCTCTACAGTAGTCCAAACCATGCTATTAATGAAATCCCTTTGCAGCTAAACAAGCTTTCCTCCTGTCAAAAGAGTCGTCTGCTTTACTTTTTGTGCAGAAGACCCACCTGCAACCAAGCACATTAGCCGTGGGAAAAGAGGGTACTCAAGACCATGTTTGATTCTGCTGGAGAGTTGTAAATTCTTGTTGCATAGTTGCACGCCATTCAGCAAACTTAGAGGCAGTTGAATAACTTGATGGTTCGAAACATTGATAGTGAAACAATACGGAGAGGGAAAAGGTATGGTACCATCCGTGAAAGTGTAGGGTCTAGAGGAGTTTGTTTGGGCACGTGTGATAATGGGAGAACGAGGTGGTATGAGAATTGAAGAAGATGTACTTTGAGGAGAAGGAGCTGGAGTAGTTTAGAAGCAGGGGATGAGTGAGGCGATGAAGAGGAAGGTGAGGGTAATGATTATGGAATATGAGAAATTGATGGGCTTGGGCCAGGTCCAAGGATGGAAGGAAGGAAAAGTGGTAGTGAGGCCTTTTCGGGAATAGAGGGGAATTGATTATAGTGGGCCGTGTTGTAGAAAAGGGAAAAAATACCTCATTAAAAACCACATTTCTAGATATGTACATTCTATTTTTGCTGACATCTAGACACTTATAGCCCTTATGTGAATGGTTGTAACCCAACAAGAGACATGAAATGGATTTAAAACTGAGTTTATGTGAGATATAAGGTCTGAGGTTGGGCCAACATTCACACCCAAAAAGTTTTAAAATTTTGTAATCAGGCTCACAATTGTACACAAGAAAATGAGGGGATTTATTTTTAAGGATTTGTGAAGGAAGAAAACTTATTAAATAGACAGCAGTCTCAAAAGCATTAGCCCAATAAGTGAAGGGTAAAGAGGAATGAGCCAAAAGTGCTAATCCAATTTCAACAATGTGTCGATGTTTCCTTTTAATAAGTCCATTTTGTTGATGCATTTGAGGGCATGAGAGTTAATGTGTAAACCAAATTTTTGACAAATGGTAGTAAGAGGTTTGAATTCTCCTCCACCATCTGTTTGAAGAGTGATGAGTTTGGTATTAAATAATCTTTCAATGTAAGGTAGGAATGTAACGAATATATTTGCAACATCAGATTTTAGTTTGAGAGGAAAGAAGCAAGTGTAACGTGTGAATTGATCAACAAAAGAAAGATAGTATTTGTAACCATTTCTAGAAACATAAGGGGATGGAACCCAAATATCAGCACAAATTAACTATAAAGGTCTAGTAGAAATAGACCGACTATTACAAAATGGTAATTGATGACTTTTAGCTAGTCGACATTCTAAACAATAAAAGGAAGAATTATTTGAAGTGGGTGGTAGACATTTTGAGTGAAGAACACTTGAGACGAGAGCAAGAGAAGGGTGTCCTAGCCTTCGGTGCGACTAAGCCAGACTTGTCCGTTCACCAAGGTTAGCAGATGTACTGGAAGATGATGACAACTTATAAGGAAAAACATAGAGCCCATTGTGAGGAGGCCCTGTGAGGAGCACTTTCTTGGTCTTGTAGTCTTTCACAAAGAAATGAGATGAGTGAAACTCAAAATAGCATGAATTATCAATACAAAACTGTAAAACTGAAACAAGATTTTTTGTAATATTTGGAATGTGTAGTAAATTGTGAAGGGAGAAACTGGAGGAATTAATAGAGAGATGAGAATCACCAATATTTTTTATGGGTATACCATAGCCATTGCCAACCCTTTTTGAGTCACTACCAGTGTATTGTTCAGATGAAATATTCAAGTTAGACAAATCATTAGTAATATGATGTGTGGCAGCTGAGTCGAGATACCAGGCAGAATCAGTCAAGGAGTTAGGAGTAGTGTAATGAGCTGAAAATGACTTTGGAGCTTCAAATTGATAAGAGTGATGAAACCGGAAATGACACTGTAATGCAACGTGTCCAAACTTGTTGCAAACCTGACATGTAGGCCGATCTTTGTTGAATGGTTGCCAAGAAGGTGAATTAGAGGAGAAATTACGTCCTCCACGATTGTTGTTGTTGAAGTAGCTGCCCCTGCCTTGACCTTGCCTCCCAGCATGAAAAGAACCACGGCCTTGTTGATCCCGAGAACCAAAGAAGCTGAAATTCATAGAAAGCACAAGAGAGGAGATAACACTCTGTTTTGGTGAGACATACGACTCTCATGGATGAGCAACAATTGATATAATTCATGAGAAGAAATGGAATTTGCTTGGGTTGTAACAAAGGTAATAAAAGATTCAAAAGATAGACCTAGTCCATTTAGAAGGTAGGTGACTACCACTTTATCAGGAAGAGAGTGCCCAGATGCAGCTAAGGAGTCCACTAGGGATTGTATCTTACCAAAATAGTCAGAGACGTTTTGGTCTCTCTTTGAAAGATTTGTGAGCTAAAATCATATCTAAAATTCCTTGGCTTGGGAGTGAGAGGAGAACATAGAGGCCAAGGACATCCAAAGTTTGTGAGATGTTGTTGATGACAACACATGTCCTAAGATGGATTCGCTAAGAGAGGAAAAAAGTATGCTTAAAACAAATTGGTCCGTACGTTTCCATGAAGAAGATGCTGGATTGGTTTTGGGATATTAGATGTAGGATCAATTATAAATTCAAAAGGAGGAGAGACTGAGCCATCAACGAAGGAGTAGAGATCCTGCCCCTATACATAAGCCGAAATTTGTACCTTCCATAGAACGTAGTTATCATTTGATAATTTTGTGGTGACTATATGGGGGAAGGAAGAAAGTGTGGGAGAGGAACACGATGCGTCCATGATAACAGAGTATTGACGATTAGTCTCGACAGCTCTGATACCATGTTGACATAGCTTAAAAATAATGTAGATAAAACTTCCATACATTATCATTGAAAGATGTTGGTATTTATACAGAGAGTAGCAGTAAAATAGAAAAGCTATACGGAAAATAGAAAGGGAATATTGTTCTTACAACTTGAGAGAATTACTAACTAACTTGTCTACGGTTCTATTCTAGAAGGAAGGAGAAGAAATATTGGTATGTTGTTGTACGTGGTGTGGTGCATGACTCTGTCATTCTCTTATTGCTAAGCTGCCCTGTATGCATTCCATTTGTCTGTCATAATGTGTTGTAGATGAATCACTAAGTCTAATAGGGCCAACCATCAAGGCATATAAGTTACTCTCGTAAGGACCATATCGAGCATAAGTGCCAACCATCCTAACATTTTCAAAGTAATCACGTCCATCACTGAAACAACGTTATAACCCCTTACAAGCATTTTTTATTTATTTTTCATTTGGTTTTTACTTGAATGACTCTTTAATACACAAAAATAAAGGTGCGAGAGAGAGTTGATACTAAACTCACCTCTCCTCTTCATCAATTTGGAGCTTTTTTGCAGTATCAGGTTGCCGAATCAAATTGAAAATTCACTAGTTCCATAAGTAGAGGGTTCAACCCTTACTTTCTACATGTCAATCTCTCTTGTTTGTAGCTCTTATATATAGGCTGCTTTCTAGCACTGCTTTCAAATGCAATCATTTGGACCCTAGACCTGAGGTGTTCAGTTCAATTGCTCAGTCAAGTGATTTGCTGCACTTTGAAATTTTATTGGAGAAGTATTGGTTGTTGTAAATTCACTATAACAGATTTTGGCTGATTTTGGCTTTTGTGATGGATGAAATTATCATAAAAAATAAACAAACCATCACAAATACCTTTTTGTGACGGTTTAAGACCGTCACCACAACTGCCACCTAAAAGGCATCATGGAAAGTAATTTGTGACAGTTTACTGTTCAACCGTCACAAAAAGTTTTTTTTTTTTTTTTTTTGTGTGACGGTTGGAAGTCTTCCATGAGATGTAACGCTCAAATGTGAATTTTTTTTTTGTAACAATTAAAATCTATCACATAAAATAACATTCGCACGTAAAAACCAACATTCAAACTTTAACCCAACCGATTAACATTCAAATGTAAAAAAGTTAGACGTTCGTTGTTTTTGCTTCACACAATTAATATTTACGTTCGAACGTAACGGACGTAATGACGAAGCATTTGAATGTTGGTTCCTCACAGTACATTCGAAGTGGTTATTGCCGAGATTACCCATCGTGTAGATATTCTAAACGAGAAGGTCACGTCATTGATTGAGGAGTTTTGCAATACATGATTTGTGAACAACATGTTGATCTTTACAAAATTTTATCATATTTTGTATTTTATTTTTATTATATGTAATGAACAGTATTATTTAATATATCTACTATTTTTTAATTTCAATTATTAATCTTTTTTAATGTTAGCTTATCCAACTTTAATATTAAATCACTGCACTTTAATTCTCAATATTTTTTAATTTAAAATATCCAACTTTAATATTAAATTAATTAACGTTTGAACGTGAACGTTAAAAATTTACCAAGTTCGCACGTAAGTAGCCTCAACATTCGAATGTATACGTACGTTCGAACATGAATATGTATACATTCGAACGTAATACAATTTCTCAGCTGTATTTAGTGACGGTTTCCACAAATTGTCACAGAAAATACTTTTTGGTAATGGTTTGAAGATTGTCACAATTGCCAAACCGTGACAAAAACTCATTTATGTTATAGTGACTCCTCCCGCCTACACTAGCTAGTCTTTCCTTTTTTATTCAAGATCTTCTGCCTATCTATCTCTTTCTTGTAAAATGCACCTATCCAGGGATGTGTAAAGCAACCATAGATCGACATAGGTGTGAACAAAGTACCATGCCGCCGACTCGTAAATCTACAATAGCGATAACTATTTTTCAGAACACTCTTGCAGTTGCATTCAAGTTCTTTCTATCAAAAAGTGCAATTAGTGTGTCATCCGTTATCTTGTCCAAGTCCTCTTCCGCATTGAATACTTCATGACTGAAATCTCACGACTTGTAAGTAGAAATCTAGACGAGTAGCTTAATTTCTTGCTTGTTTGAGGTCTCTTATGGTTGCTTAAAGGCATCCTCACATAATAATCCATGCTTATTATTAGTAATTGTTGATGCGAGAAAAATTGGCTCAACAAGTTGGAGGGAGAGAAAGAGTCAATCCCGGCCCACTGGGGCGACTTGGGCCTCGATCGGTATTGTTTGGAGCCACTGGAGGTGTTCCGGTGCGGCTGTATGGTGTCAGTGCATACGTCCATGACAGTGAAAAGAACATAAGTGCAGAAAAAGTAAAGAGAGATAGACACAAAGATTTACTTGGTTCGACACTAGGCCTATGTCTACGGGGGTTTGAGAAGAGGAGTTTCCACTATAATGTATTTGTTTACATTCACTTATGGTCCTTCATATCTTATGGTACAAAGAAAGCTAGAGATCCGCTTGTTGGAGAAGAAAATCCTTGTGGATCTCTCCTTTCCGGGGTTGAAGAAGAAGCTGAAGAAGAAGAAGTCGAGTGCATCCTTTTAAAGTTGTCTAGTCCCTCCCTTTTATCTAATGCCCCTGCCATGAGGTGACTTGAACCTTGGCATGTCTGATTTGCTCTCCATAGCGTCTGACCCCTTTGACACTTGCATGCTCTCATATTCCTCCTTATCTCTTTCTTGTTTCCCTCTTGCCCCTAGCGGTGGCCAAGTGAGCTGGACCCAACTATGGACTATGGTATTTTATCTCTTCACAGAAGCCCGTGATTCTTAATGACAACTTGTTTTAACAAAAGTCCTTGAGAATCTTTAAGATAAAATACACCACAAAAGACGTCAACAAGAAAAAAAAAATAATCCGCTTATGTTAGATGAGGATGTAACGAGATGAATCGTGACAGTCATGAAGATAAAAATGTCATGAGATCATGATGGTATGAAAAGATGATGAAATGATAAATGATGAGATGATGATGTATGTGGATGTAAATAGATGAATCATGAAGGCTATGAAGACGATTTAATGAGATCATGATGATATGAAATGATGATGAGATGATAAATGATATGAAAAGATTACGAGCTAAGCTGACCAAATCGGTAAGGATAAAAGCCAAGACCTTGGCCTATCTAGTGAAGAGTGGATGCTTTGCAAAATGATAGTAAAAGGCCATCGTGCCTATTTCTCCCTAATTATTTAGCTTATCTCTCACAAGTAAGAGACAACCTAATTCATGAATATATGATGCTTGCAAGGTAAACCATCAATAAATGTAGTAATAGAAAATGCAAAAAATAATACAAATATTTTTACAATACTTATCTTAATATTACAAAAATAGACATCTACTCGATAAATGCAATAAATGGTATATCAAACTTGTAATTTTAAACTTCGAGATAACTTCATCTCTTAACAAGCTCTCATCACAAAACCTCTTGCAAATTTTAAAAGTAAATTAAGGAAAATAAAAGTATACAACAACAAATATCAATAATATATCAATAATGATAACAACAATGAAACTAATGAGGATGATCTCAAAACTAATGATGATGATAATATGAAAAGATGATGTAATGATGATGTGATGAGATCATGATGATAGATGAGGATGTATGATGATGTGATGAGATCATGGTGATAGATGAAGATGTAACGAGATGGATCGTGACAGTTATGAAGATGAGGATGTGATGAGCTCATGATGGTATGAAAACATGATGAGATGATAACTTTTGAGATGATGATGAGTATGCTGATGTAAAGAGATGAATCGTGATGGTTATGAAGATGATATAATGTGATCAAGATGATATGAAAATATGATGTAATGATAAATATAAATGGTGATAAATGATACAAATGGTGCCATGTTGGTCCTTTGGCCCACCCACCCTTATATATTAATATAATATATATATGTTTATAAATATAAATATAAATCATAATATCATATATAATAAAAAAACAAAGCCCTAACTATAATACTACTTTTTCTCTCTCTCAATCTCTATTCAGTCATTTCTTTCCTTTGTAGCAAACCGTCCCCACCCCTTACTCTTCACCTCCCCACCCTTCTCTTTTTCTCATTCCTTTCAGACTTTCAAGCCTCAATGACCACCATCCCTTCTTCTCTCTCTTTTTTCTTCTCCTCCATATTTCCCATCTTCTCCTCCTCTTTTTAACCAACTTCTCAATTCTTTCCATTATTGTGGGTACTCATCACAAAATCTCTTGCAAATATTAAAAATAAATTAAGTAAAATAATAGTATACGACAACAAATATTAATAATGATAACAATAATGAAACTAATTAGGATGATCTCAAGACTAATGATGATGATAATATGAAAAGATGATGCAAAGATGATGTAATGAGATCATGATGATAGATGAGGATGTATGATGATGTGATGAGATCATGACGATAGATGAGAATGTAACGAGATCCATCGTGACAGTCATGAAGATGAGGATGTGATGAGCTCATGATGGTATGAATATATGATGAAATGATAAATTGTGAGATGATGATGAGTATGCTTATGTAAAGAGATAAATCGTTATGGTTATGAAGATGATGTAATGTGATCGAGATGATATGAAAAGATGATGTAATGATAAATGATATGAAAAGATGATGAGATGTTAAATATAAATGATATAAATGGTGCCAGGTTGGTCCTTTGGCCCACCCAACCTTCTATATATATATATATATAAACATATATATATATATAAATATAAATATTAATCATAATATCATATATATTAAAACAACAAAGCCCTAACTATAATATCATTTTTTCTCTCTCTCAATCTCTATTCAGTCATTTCTTTCCTATGTAGCAGACGACCCCCTTCCCCTCACTCTTCACCCCCTCACCCTTCTCTTTTTCTCATTCCTTTCAGCACGTCTCAATGGCCAACATCACTTTTTCTCTCTCTTTTTTCTTCTCCTCCTCTATTTAACCAACTCCTCAATCATTTCTATTATTATGGGTACTTATGGCCATCCCGCAGGCTACGATGGTAAGACCACAGTTTGGTCAGGGGTCTCTACCACACAAAATCATGGTATTCATCGCGGGTCTGTATGTTAGAGACCCATTGTGACTATGAGTGTCAAATTAGTTAGTTTAACAATCCACAACTACAACCATGGGCTATAAAGATCTGTGACCTGAGACCACAACATGTGGGTTTGTGCACGATTACTAAGTTTCGTTTATTTGTTTTGTTTTTGTGAGTTTGTTTTGGCTTTTTGTTGCATTTGTGATATTTTCTAATATGTAAATTTGTTTATTTTGATTTGTAAGTTATTGGGTTTTGTTTGGATTTTTATTGGACTGTTTTTGTAAAAAAATTGGTGTTGAACCATGTGGTCTAACAATGGTGGCTCCAAGCTGCCGTCTGCTATCCAAATGGGGTCACCCAACCAAGGGGTTAACCCCCCTCCCTTCCGAGTCCATGCATGTATCAATTCTAGTCAAGAGTAGATGCTTTGCAAAATGATAGCAAAAGCTCTCATGCCTATTTCACCCGAATTATTTAATCTCTCAAATCAGAAGCAAGAAACAACATAGTTTAAGAATATATGATGTTTGCAAGGTAAACCATCAATAATGGTAGTAATAGAGAATGTGAAATACAATACAAATATTTTAACAATAATAAAAATAGACATCTATTGGATAAATGCAATAAATGGTATATCATACCTATAATTTAATAACTTTGAGATAACATCACCTCTTAAAAACCTATCATCACAAAATCTCTTCAGAATATTAAAAACAATTAAGTAAAATTAATAGTATACGACAACAAATATCAATAATGATAACAATAATGAAACTAATAAGGATTATCTCAAAACTAATGGTGATGATAATATGAAAAGATGATGCATTGATGATGTGATGAGATCATGATAATAGATGAGGATGTAACGAGATGAATCGTGACAATCATGAAGATGAGGATGTGATGAGATCATGATGGTATGAAAAGATGATGAGATGATGATGTATGCGGATGTAAATTGATGAATCGTGAAGGCTATGAAGACGATGAAATGAGATCATGATGATATGAAAAAATAATGAGATGATAAATGATATGAAAAGATTACGAGCTAAGCCGACCAAATCGGCAAGGATAAAAGTCAACACCTTGGCCTACAATGTGATGGAGAACAAGTCTGCTACCTGCCTGATTCCACGGGTGGACGAGCATTAATTCGCCTATTTTAAAGGCCAGTGGGCGGGTGCCTGGTTGGGCCTTTGGCCCACCCGGCCTTTAATATATATAAATATATATCTATAAATAAAAATAAAAATCATAATATCATATATATTAAAAAAAACAAAACCCTATCTGTAATACCACTTTTTCTCTCTCTGAATCTCTCTTCTATCATTTCTTTCCATTCTAGCAAATATCCTCTCCCCCTCTCTCTTCACCCCATCACCCTTCTCTTTTCCTCATTCCTTTCAGAGTTTCACGCCTTAATGGCCACCATCCCTACTTCTCTCTCTTTTATCTTCTCCTCCATATTTCTCATCTTCTCTTCCTCTTTTTAATCAGCTTCTCAGTTCTTTCCATTGACGTGGGTACTCATGGCCAACCCGCAGTCAATGACGATAAGACCATAGTCTGGTCGTGGGTCTCTACCACTAAAAACCACAATTTTTGTCGTTGGTCTATATGTTAGAGAACCACTATGACTATTAGTGACGAATTTGCAAGTTTGACCATCCACTACGACGACCATTGGGTATAAAGATCTATGACCCAAGACCACAACATGTGGGTTTGTGCACGATTACTACTTGGTTTAGTTTTTGTGAGTTTGTTTTGGTTTTTTGTTGGATTTGTGATATTTTCTAATATGTAAGATTGTTTGTTTTGATCTGTAAGTTTGTTGGCTTTTGTTTGGATCTTTATTGGACTATTTTTGTAAAAACTGTGGTGTTGAACGGAGTGGTCTGACGGTGGTGGGTGCCCCCCTTCCCCGTCCATGCATGTAACAATTCTAGTGAATAGTGGATTCTTTGCAAAATGATAGTAAAAGCCCCCATGCCTATTCCTCCCTAATTATTTAGTCTATCGCTCAAATCACAAGTAAGAGACAACATAATTTATGAATATATGATATTTGCAAGGTAAACCATCAATAATGGAAGTAATAGAGGATGCGAAAAACAATACAAATATTTTTACAATACTAAAAATAGACATCTATTGGATAAATGCAATAAATGGTATATCAAACCTATAATTTTATAACTTCATCACCTAACCACCTGTCATCACAAAATCTCTTGCAAATATTAAAAATAAAAAAAAAAGGAAAAATATAGTATACAACAACAAATATCAATAATGATAACAATACTAAAACTAATGAGGATTATCTCAAAACTAATGGCTATGATAATATGAAAAGATGATGCAATGATGATGTGATGAGATCATGATGATAGATGAGGATGAATGATAATGTAATGAGATCATGATGATAGATGAGGATGTAATGAGATGGACTTGACAGTCATGAAGATGAGGATGTGATGAGATCATGATGGTATGAAAAGATGATAAGATGATAAATGGTGAGATGAGGATGAGGATGAGTATGCTGATGTAAAGAGATGAATCGTGATGGTTATGAAGATGATGTAATGATATCATGATAATATAAAAGGATGATGTAATGATAAATGATATGAAAAGATGATTAGATGATAAATAATATGAAAAGATTATGAGCTAAGTGGAGCAAATCGGTAAGGATAGAAGGCAACACCTTGGCATACAATGCGATGGAGAGCAGGTTTGCTACCCGCCTGCATTCCACAGGTGGACAAGCTTTAATTAGATAGTTTTAAAGTCCAACGAGTAGGTGCTAGGTTGGGCCTTTGGCCCACCCAGCCTTTGATATATATATATAGTACATATATATGTGTAAAAAAAAACCTTAACTATAATACCCATTTTTATCTCTGTCAATCTCTCTTCAGTCATTTCTTTCCTTTCTAGCAAATCTCCTACTCCCCCCTCCCCCCTTCTCTCCAACCCCCCACCCTTCTCTTTTCCTCATTCATTTTAGACTTTCACGCCTCAATGGCCACCATCCCTTCTTGTCTCTCTTTTTTCTTCTCCTTCATATTTCCTATCTTCTCTTCCTCTTTTTAACGAGCTCTCAATTCTTTCCACTATCATGGGTACTCATGGCCAGCCTGCAATCTATGACGATAAGACCACATTTTGGTCGTGGGGCTCTACCACTCAAAATCATGGTATTCATAGTGGGTCTATATATTAGAGACCTACTTTGACTATGAGTGACGAATTTGCAAGTTTAATAATCCACTAAGATGACCATGGGCCATAAAGATCTGTGACCCGACACCACGGCAAATGGGTTTGTGCACAATTATTACTTGATTTCGTTTATTTGTTTCATTTTTGTGAGTTTGTTTTAGTTTTTTGTTGAATTTGTGATATTTTCTAATATGTAAGTTTGTTTGTTTTGATCTGTAAGTTTGTTAGTTTTTGTTTTATTGGACTATTTTTGTAAAAAATGTGGTGTTGATTTCGTGATATTTTCTAATACGGCTAATGGGTTTGTGCACGATTATTACTTGATTTCGTTTATTTGTTTCATTTTTGTGAGTTTGTTTTAGTTTTTTGTTGAATTTGTGATATTTTCTAATATGTAAGTTTGTTTGTTTTGATCTGTAAGTTTGTTAGTTTTTGTTTTATTGGACTATTTTTGTAAAAAATGTGGTGTTGATTTCGTGATATTTTCTAATACGGCTAATGGGTTTGTGCACGATTATTACTTGATTTCGTTTATTTGTTTCATTTTTGTGAGTTTGTTTTAGTTTTTTGTTGAATTTGTGATATTTTCTAATATGTAAGTTTGTTTGTTTTGATCTTTAAGTTTGTTAGTTTTTGTTTTATTGGACTATTTTTGTAAAAAATGTGATGTTGAACGGGGTGGTCTGAAGGTGGGGGCTCCCCCCCGCCATCCATGCATGTAACAATTCTAGTGAAGAGTGGATGCTTTGCAAAATGATAGTAAAAGCCCCTGTGCCTTTTTCTCCCTAATTATTTAGTCTATCTCTCAAATCCCAAGTAAGAGACAACATAATTTATAAATATATGATCTTTGCAAGATAAACCATCAATAATTGCAATAATAAAGGATGTGAAAAACAATACAAATATTTTTACAATACTAAAAATAGACATCTATTGGATAAATGCAATAAATTGTATATCAAACCTATAATTTTATAACTTTGAGATAACTTCATCACTTAACCACCTGTCATCACAAAAATTCTTGCAAATATTAAAAATAAAAAAAATAAAAAAATAGTATACAACAACAAATATAAAAAATGATAACAATAATGAAACTAATGAGGATTATCTCAAAACTAATCGGGATGATAATATGAAAAGTTGATGCAATGATGATGTGATATGATCATAATGATAGATGAGGATGTATGATGTTGTGATGAGATCATGATGATAGATGAGGATGTAACAAGATGGATCATGACAGTCATAAAGACGAGGATGTGAAGGGATCATGATGGTATGCAAAGATGATGAGATGATAAATGATGATGTAAATAGATGAATCGTGACGACTATGAAGATGATGTAATGAGATTATAATGATATGAAAAGATGATGTAATGATAAATGATATCAAAAGATGATGAGATGATAAATGATATGAAAAAATTACGAGCTAAGCCAACCAGATCAGTAAGGATAAACGCCAACATCTTGGCCTATAATGCGATTGAAAACAAGTCTGCTACCCGTTGGATTCCAAGGGTGGATGAGCTTTAATTCGCCCGTTTTAAAGTTCAGGGGACGGGTGCTTGGTTGGGCCTTTGGCCCACAAGGCCTTTAATGTATATAAATATATATAACTATAAATATAAATATAAATCATAGTATCATATATATAAGAAAAATAAAACGCTAGCTATATAATACCACTTTTTCTCCCTCTCAATCTCTCTTGTCATTTCTTTCCTTTCCAGCAAACATCACTCATCTCTTTTCCTCATTCCTCTCAGAGTTTCCGCCACAATGGCCACCATCCCTTCTTTATCTTTTGTCTTCTCCACCATATTTCTCATCTTTTCCTCCTCTTTTTAACCAGCTTCTCAGTTCTTTCAATTATCGTGGGTACACATGGCTAACTCGTAGTCTCCCACAGTTTGTTCGTGGGTCTCTACCACTCAAAACCACAATTTTCGTCTTGGGTCTGTATGTTAGACACTCACTGTGACTATCTATGGGTGACGAATTTGCAAATTTAACAATCCACTACGACAACCATGGCCTATAAAGATTTATGACCCGAGACCACGTCATGTGGGTCTGTGCACGATTATTACTTGGTTTCGCTTTTGTGAGTTTGTTTTGGTTTTTTGTTGGATTTGTGATATTTTTTAATATGTAAGTTTGTATGTTTTGATCTATAAGTTTGTTGGTTTTTGTTTGGATTTTTATTTGATTATTTTTGTAAAAATTGTGGTGTTGAACACGGTGGTCTGACGGTGGTGGCTCCAATCCACCTCCCGCTATCCAGACAGAGGAACCCCCCCCCCCCCCCCCTTCTCCATCCATACATGTAACAATTCTAGTAAAGAGTGGATACTTTGCAAAATGATTGTAAAAGTCCCTGTGTCTATTTCTCCCTAATTATTTAGCCTATCTCTCACAAGAAACAACCTAATTTATGAATATATGATGTTTGCAAGGTAAACCATCAATCAATGTTAGTAATAGAAAATGCGAAAAACAATACAAATATTTTTACAATACTTATCTTAATGTTAAAAACATAGAGATCTACTCAATAAATGCAATAAATGGTATATCAAACCTATAATTTTAAACTTCGAGATAACTTCATCTCTTAAGAACCTCTCATCACAAAACCTCTTGCAAATTTTAAAAATAAATTAAGGGGAAATAATAATATACAACAACAAATAGAAATAATGATAACAATAATGCAACTAACGAGGATGATCCCAAAACTAATGGTGATGATAATATGAAAAAATGATGCAATGATGATGTGATGATAGATGAGAATGTAACGAGATGGATCGCGATTGTCATGAAGATGAGGAGGTGGATGGTATGAAATGATGATGAGATGATAAATGGTGAGATGATGATGAGTATGCTGATGTAAAGAGCTAAATCGTCATGGTTATGAAGATGATGTAATGATAAATGATGAAAAGATGATGAGATGATAAATAATATAAAAAGATTACGAGCTAAGCCGACCAAATCGGTAAGGATAAAAGCCAATGCCTTGGCCTACAATGTGATGGAGAGCAAGTCTACTACCTGCTTGATTCCATGGGTGGACGAGACTTAATTCGCTTGTTTTAAAGGCGAGCATACGGGTGCCTGGTTGGGCCTTTGGTCCACCCGGCCTGGATCTGTGCATGATTATTACTTGGTTTCATTTATTTCTTTCATCTTTGAGAGTTTGTTTTGGTTTTTTGTTTGATTTGTGATATTTTCTTATATGCAAGTTTCTTTTTTTGATCTGTATGTTTGTTGGTTTTTGCTTGGATTTTTATTGGACTTTTTCTGTAAAATATATGGTGTTGAACCACGAGGTTATCCCCGCCCCTTCCCCGTCCATTCATGTAACAATTCTAGTGAATATTGGATGCTTTGCAAGATGATAGTAAAAGCCCCCGTGCCTATTCCTCCCTAATTATTTAGTCTATCTCTCAAATCCCAAGAGGCAACATAGTTTTTGAATATATGATGTTTGCAACGTAAATAAGCAATAATGGTAGTAATAGAGAATGTGAAAAACAATGCTAATATTTTTACAATACAAAAAATAGGCATCTATTGGATAAATGCAATAAATGGGTATATCAAACCTGTAATTTTATAACTTCTAGATAACTCCATCTCTTAACAACCTATCATCACAAAATCTCTTGCAAATATTATAAATAAATTAAGAAAAATAATGATATATATCAACAAATATCAATAATGATAACAGTAATGAAGTTAATGAGGAGGATCTCAAAACTAATGGTGATGATAATAAGAAAAGATGATGCAATGACGATGTGATGAGATCATGATGATAGATGAGGATGTATGATGATGTGATGAGATCATGATGATAGATGAGGATGTAACGAGATAGATTGTGACAGTCATGAAGATGAGGATGTGATGAGATCATGATGGTATGAGATGATGATGAGTATGCTGATGTAAAGAGATGAATTGTGATGGCTATGAAGATGATGTAATGAGATCATGATGATATGAAAAGATGATGAGATGATAAATGATATAAAAAGATTACAAGCTAAGCCAACCAAATCAGTAAGGATAAAACCTAACACCAAGGCCTACAATGCAATGGAGAGCAAGTCTGGTACTCGCTTGCATTCGCCTGTTTTAAAGTCCAATGGGTAGGTGCCGGGTTCAACCATAGTATATATACTATTAATAAAAAATAAATCATTATATCATATATATTAAAAAAACAAAACCCTAACTATATAATACCACTTTTTCTCTCTCAATCCCTCTTCCATCATTTCTTTCCTTTGTAGCAAACATTCGTCTCCCCCTCTCTCTTCACCCCCTCACCCATCTCTTTTCCTTATACCTTTCAGATTTTCATGCCTCCCACCATCCCTTATTGTCTCTCTTTTTTTATTCTCTCCATATTTCCCATCTTCTCAGTTTTTTCCATTATCGTGTGGGTGTATTCATGGCCAGCCCGCAGTCAACAATGGTAAGACCACAACTTGGTCGTGGGTCTCAAGGACCCAATACGACGGTCTTCACTGTTAGTCAGTAAGTTAGAGAGACCCACGATTGTGACTATGAGTGACAGATCTGTAAGTTTAACGATCCACCATGGCAACCATGGGCCATAAAGATGTGCTCACATATCTATTAAGATCTGTGATTGAAGACCACAACCATGGCCTGTGGGTATGTGCACAATTATTACTTGGTTTTGTTTATTTGTTTCTTTTCATCTGTAATTTTGTGAGTTTCTTTTGATTTTTTGTTAGATTTGTGATATTTTTCTAATATAGTTTGTTGGGTTTGATCTGTATGTTTGTTGGGTTTTGTTTGAATTTTTATTGGACTTTTTTATGTAAAAATGTGGTTTTGAACGGGGTGGTTTGACGATGGATGCTTTTCAAAATAATAGTAAAAACCCCCGTGCCTATTTCTCCCTAATTATTTAGTATGTCTCTCAGATCACAAGTAAGAGACAACATAATTTATGAATATATGATGTTTGTAAGGTAAACCATCAATAATGGTAGTAATAGAAAATGCAAAAAACAATACATATATTTTTATAATACTTATCTTAAAGTTATAAAAATTGACATCTATTGGATAAATGCAATAAATGGTATATCAAACCTGTAATTTTATAATTTTGAGATAACTTCATCTCTTCACAACCTGTCATCACAAATCTATTGCAAATATTAAAAGTAAATTAAGAAAAATAATAGTATACAAAAAACAAATATCAATAATGTTAACAATAATGAAACTAATGAGGATGATCTCAAAATTGATGGTGATGATAATATGAAAAGATGATGCAATGATGATGTGATGAGATCATGATGATAGATGAGGATGTAACGAGATGGATCATGACAATCATGAAGATGAGGATATGATGAGATCATAATGGTATGAAAAGATGATGAAATGATAACTGGTGAGATGAATCGTGATGGTTATGAAGATGATGAAATGAGATCATGATGATATGAAAATATGATGTAATGATAAATGATATGAAAAGATTATGAGATGATAAATAATACGAAAAGATTATGAGCTAAGATGAGCAAATTGGTAAGGATAAAAGCCATCACCTTGGCCTACAATGCGATGTAGAGTAGGTCTGCTACCCGTCTGCATTCCATAGGTGGACCAGCTTTAATTAGACCGTTTTAAAGTCCAATGGACGGGTGCCAGCCAGTTTGGCCCTTTTGCCCACCCAGCCTTTATATTTATATATCTATGTAAATATAAATCATAATATCATATATATTAAAAAAACAAAACCCTAACTATAATACCACTTTTTATGGCTTCTGTCAATCTCGCTTATGTCATTTTTTTCCTTTCGTAGACATCCCCCTCCCCCTCTCTCTTCCCCCCCCCCCCCCTTCTCCTTTTCTCATTCCTTCCAAACTTTGAACGTGCAATGACCACCATTCCTTCTTCTCCCTCTTTTTTCTTCTCCTCCATATTGACCATCCACTCCACCACTTTTTAACCAACTTCTCAATTCTTTCCATTATCGTGGGTACTCATGACCAACCCGCAATCTACGATGATAAGACCATAGTTTGGTCATGGGTCTGTATGTTAGAGACCCTTTGTGACTATGAGTGATGAATTTGCAAGTTTAACAATCCACTACGATGACCATGGGCTATAAAGATCAATGAACTAAGACCACGTCATGTGGGTCTGAGCACAATTATTACTTGGTTTCATTTATTTGTTTTGTTTTTGTGAGTTTGTTTTGATTTTTTGTTGGATTTGTGATATTTTCTTATATGGTAAGTTTGTTGGTTTTTGTTTGGATTTTTATTGGACTTTTTTTTGTAAAAAAATGTGCTGTTGAAAGGGGTGGTCTAACGGTGGTGGCTGCGAGGATGTATGATATGATGTATGGTAATGAAAGGGGTGGTCTGACGGTGAGGATGTATGATATGATGTGATGAGATCATGATGATAGATAATGATGGAACGAGATGGATCGTGACAGTCATGAAGATGAGGATGTGATGAGATCATGATGGTATGAAACGATGATGAGATGATAAATGGTTAGATGATAATGAGTATGCTGATGTAAAGAGATGAATTGTGATGGTTATAACGATGATGTAATGAGATGATGAAATGAAAAGACGATGTAATGAGATAATGATATAAAAATACGATATAATGATAAATGATATGAAAAGATGATGAGATGATAAATGATATAAAAAGATTACGAGCTAAGCCGACCAAATCGGTAAGGATAAAACCCAACACCTTGTGGCCTACAATGCGATGGAGAGCAAGTCTGCTTCCTGCTTGTATTCCACGGGTGGACGAGCTTTAATTCGCCTATTTTAAAGTCCAGCAGGCAGGTGCCTGGTTTGGCCCACCCGGCGTTTAATATATAGATATATCTATAAATATAAATCCTAATATCATCATATATATTAAAAAAATAAAACCCTAACTACAATACCACTCTTTCTCTCCCTCAATCTCTCTTCTGTCATTTCTTTCCTTTGTAGCAGACATCCATCCCCCTCCCCCTCTCTCTTCACCCCTTCATCCTTTTATTTTTCTCATTCCTTTCAGACATTCACGCCTCAATTGCAACCATCCCCCTCTTCTCTCTCTTTTTTCTTCTCCTCCATATTTCTCATATTCTCCTCCTCATTTTAACCAACTTCTCAGTTCTTTCCATTACCGTGGGTACTCATGGCCAACCTGGCAAGACCACAGCATGGTCGAGGGTCTCTAGGACCCAATACCACAGTCTTCATTGTTAGTCTGTAAGTTAGAAAGACCAATGACTATGACTATGAGTGATGGGTCTACAAGTTTAACAATCCACCATAGCAACCATGGGCCATAAAGATCTGTTCACATATCTATTAAGATCTGTGATTGAAGACCACAACCATGGCCTATGGTTCTGTGCACGATTATTACTTGGTTTTTGTTTATTTGTTTATTTTTATCTATAATTTTGTGAGTTTGTTTTGGTCTTTTATTAGAGTTGTGATATGTTTCTAATATGTAAGCTTGTTTGGTTTGATCTGTAAATTTGTTGGCTTTTGTTTGAATTTTTATTGGAATTTTTTTGTAAAAATGTGGTGTTGAACGGGGTGGTCTGACAGTGGTGGCACCAATCCATCCCCAGTATCCAAACAACGATGGAACCAATCCAACATTGCAATCTGTCCATTTCCTCTTGGTATCGTCATTTTTTTCCTCACATGGTCATTACATAACTTCATACATTTAAACAATCAATTCCTTTCAAACATTTCTTTTTCATTCTTTTCATTCATCAATCAATTTCATTTCATAACACATCATTTCATAACATAAAGTATAAAAACATTATCATTTCTTGGAACACAAAGTCAATAAGTACTACATATAACATCCATTTCATATGCGTATACAACTATTCTTGGGGTGCATACAAATGGACTGCAAAGGAGGTCATAATTGGACTTTAAACATTAATACCATTTCTTAAAACATCATTTTATTTCTAAGAAAACATCTCATTTTCTTTCATTGCATAAAAAGAACATTTTTCTTATAAAAATCATTTTTTATTTCATTTTCAGAAAAAGAAACATTTCATTTTCATTTTCATGTCATTTAGAAAACTCTTTAAGAGTATGAACATAATACTTACCTGGATTCCTTGCTATTTTCATTTCATGCAGTCCATTCATGTACGTGTCAATTGGAAACCTACATTCATACATAGCTTTACATCATTTCTTTTCAAGTGCATAATCACCTTAGACATAAAATTTGCATAAACTACCCTTTACTTAAATTACCTCCACTTAAACATACTCTATTATCCAAATCCTTCCTCCATAAATGTATCATTCAATCCACCTAGTGTAACCCAAGATCCTCCAACATACATTACATTGATCCAACACTACTTCAACATCATACATAATCAAGCTCCATTCACAGTCGTCTAACCTTCATTTTAATGTGTAAAATGAACAGAAAGGAATAGAAGTTATACCAAGACAGAGACTAGAATCTGAGTGTTGAAAGGTGGTTGTGTAGATGGTCCAAAGTATTTGGCAACTGCGGTTCATGGTGAGTCTTCATTATGCAGTGGCTTGAAACAAGGCTACTTGAGGCTGTTTGATGGTAATGAAGTGATAAGAATCATTTGTGCAAAGTGACTAAATGGGCCCAAGGTTTGAAACTTTCTGTTGAAATGATTGACCTTACGTAATTGCTGATAATTTCCATGTTCTTGTTTCCTTTTTGCCATTGTTGTCCATACCTTATTCTTGGTGGAAACATTTTGGCTTGGCTATGGAGGAGGAGTCAAAACAAAGGAAAGGGAGTTGTATGCGTGCTGTTTGAACAGTTTAAGGAAAATAGAAAGGGAGTTTAGCAGGTTAACCAATAAGTTGGACCACCCGCTGCTATGGTTATTGATTCTGATCCTAGTTGAGATTCAAGACTGCTATGGCAAGTTAGGGTGAAGAGGAGAAGATGATACCTGATTTTAAAAATTAAAACACTAATAATAGAGGGAAAAATGACGAAGAAAGGATAGCAATTAAAACAAACATTGAGCGACTAGGAGGGGCTGAAAACTGCTGCTGTGAATTTATAGCATAACTTCTAGCTTGTTTCTCGTTTGCTACATGGCAGTTGTTGTTTGACACTTTTGTTGAGGCTGGTTAATGCTACTATAAGGAACCTTTAGGGGTGTGGTCAATTAAGGCTTACGGAAGTGAAATATGAAAGGTGAAGGCCTGGGACAGATCATGAAGTAGAAATTGAAAGGAACTTCAAGAAACCAAGGTTGGAAGATGTTGCTGCCACCTACAAATTGGGCTGGTTCTATGCCTACTTAAAAGCTTATATGGTAGCTGAATGGTGTGGTTACAAAGTAACTTGGGTGGAGCATCTAACTATTGTTTGATGGAAGGGAAATTGAGTGGTGAAGGGCTGGATAAACAGCTGGTGCTGCTATTTTTCTACTGTTGTTGCAGTTGTTGCTGCACTACTTGGATGTTATTTGTTGTCATGGCCATGGTTTGGTTTGATTAGTGAGCTGAGATGAAAGTTCAAAGTTGAATAAAATATTATTTTAATATTTTTATTGTTTTAAGATTTGAAAAAGTTGAATTGTTTATTATATTTTGTATGGGAATTTAGGAAAGTTGTAATGATGAGATGAGATGAAACGATTCTTGTATCCAAGCGGGGGGTCTAAGTTTTGGTTTTGTCATCACATAGTAATGCTATAGTGCAAATAGACTAAAGGAAATGAAGGGAAGGTAAGTAAAATAAGTACTTTAAGTACTAGGCGTAAAAGAACCAAAAGAATAGAAGAGTACAAATGGAGATTGGAGAAAGCTGAGATATTGCAGCACTGCTGCTTTTTCAGTTTTGCTGTTGTTTAGGTTTCTATTTTCAGTTCCTACCACTACTATGCGCTTGTATATAGTGTTGTTGAGGTACAGGAATCTAATACACTTATAGTTGATGCTAAAAAGAAAGAAGTATAAGTTGAAGAAAAACTCAAGAGACTGGGGGCTGCAAATTGCTGCTGTAATAGCTGTAGAATTGTTGGGTTGTTTCAGATGTGCTATGATGCAGCTGGTATTTTGACACTTCTAAAGATTGATTCTAATACAAGGGGTCTTGAATGATGTGGCCAATTATGGCTTGAGAGTAGAATTTGGAAAGGTAAGAGGGCTGGAACAGATCATTACATCTGTTGAGATTTTCCTTTTGTCGTGCAGCTGTGACTGTTGCTTTTTGCATCACTCTTTCTCTATGAGGAGTTATTTCAAGGGTCACAAATTCATGGAGAATTAATCAAGGTCAAGATGAAACTGAAGAGAGGAGAGGAATGGGACTGATTTGCAGCAATTAAATCAAACCAGAAACATAGTAAAGATAGATGACAGTTTTTCTTTTCACCTCAAACTTGAACTAGTTTAAGTTGTTTCTCTAACCTTCGAGCTTCCTCCTTTTTCTATAGATTTCACTATTGTTTTTGTGGTTTCTATGAAGGTTTTTCTCTTGACGTGGTCTAAAACAAGGGAATGGTGGAGAGGATAAGAGCTGAACAATAGAAAGAAAAGAGAGGAGCTGTGTGTTGCTGTTCCCCTCAGTTCCAGCTACTTAGAGCTGGTTTTGGTCTGAGATTTTAAGGTCATTGGGTACTCCTAATGTCACATATTGAGGTTGAGTTAAAGAGATGAGATAAAGGCAAACTAAGGGCCTAGAACTTAAGAGGAATCAGAGCTAAAGTTGCTGAATTTGCTGAATCAAAACCCCCCTCCTTCAACTATAATCCCAACTACACAAGCAATGAACTAGCGTTGAAAAAAAAATGGAAATAAGCATGATTAATGAGTAGACATAGCATAAAAACAGCAAGAGATAGTTCTTGATAAACCAGAAAATTCTAAGAGAAAACTTACCAGTTTGAATGAAATCCTTGGTTGTTTACTTAGTTATTAGCTAGAGTAGAAGGTAAAAAAATACATACTGATCTCTACTAGTTTAACTCATAAAAATGGAGGCCTAAACATAATTGAAAAGTGATTCAAATAAACGAAGAAGTATATTTAAAACTATAGCAGAACTTTTTTGTAGAAACTGTACAGCTTGGAACAAAACAAGGCAGAAAATCATCTCACCTCTTCAAGCAGTAGATTGCACGAATTATGCATGTTTCTACTTTCCCTCCACTTGGTTACACAGCCAACTAAACAAGTATTAGGGGAAAAATGTAAGGACGGATGAGGTTGGAAGACACCATGACAGAATCTGTTGCAGAAAATTTCAGAACTTGGAAGTGTGTTGCTGCTATCTTTTTATGTGCTAAACGTGAACTAAGAGAGGGAAGAATGATGGAGTTTTAAACTAAACTGAACTTAGTCTTCTTACAAATGAAATTTAAGCCAAAGTTCCAGCCTTGTAGAGTGAAGATATAAGCTAAAAATGAAGGGGAAACTGCTGCAGCACAAATAGAAAACATCACAAATTTCCTGATGTACCTTGAGCTCTAACAGGTGGGTTTCATCCTATTTACAGATCCTATTTTCCTTCCTTATGATTATCCACTCAAATACACAAGATATAGAAGAAAGATGTGAGAAAAGGAAGGTGAAACTCACAACATAAATTCTGTACAGCAGCAGATATTCAAAGAAAAGCTAAACATGGTTGCTGTTTGTGTGTATTGTGCAGGCTGCTGCTCTTGCTTATTACTTGAATTTCCACTGCCATCCCTTGCTTCAACTGCTATGATCCATTTCAGCTGCTACATGATGGGAAAAAGAAGAGGAAAGCAAGAGAGGAAGAGCCATGGACTTTCGGCTGAAGAAAGTGAAGATGATGGGATCTGTCTTGGGGCTCAAGGTGTCGACCGATTGTGGGTGTTAGGAAATATGTAGTAGTCTTAAAACGAAGATAGAACAGGAAAGAGATAAGGATGGAGATGATGCGTAACTTGTAGGATCACAAAGAAACATTCAAAATAGTCCATACAGAATGCGTTCTCATTGAAGGGTGCGGGTGGGCTGAATATTCCTAGCCAAGAGGATGAGCCAAACCAGAAAAGTATTAGAATTGGATTTGCATTAAACTACAAAATCAAAATACTCCCGTGGAGAATTATAAACATATATGAATCAATTTTCACTAGAAAGATTGGGGAAAAGAAAAAGTAAAACAATGACTGCATTCGTTTCAGATACGAATTTATATCCGATATCACAATTGACGATGTGAAAGAGGCTGCATTTGAACTCATTTCAAGTGTAAGAATCTCTGAAGTAGCTTCTACTGGTTTTTAATCTGCATCCATTATAATTTTATCTGTCATTCTTATTGCAGGGTCTTGTGCCCATTCACTCTAATCTCTATGTTCCTTGCTGGATATCTAGATTTGTGTGAAAGACTCATCTTAAATGGGAGTTTAAATGAGGTAACTCACGTTCAGTTTGCTTTTAGTTGCTAGTATTGGTAGAACAGATACAACTTGATTATGGGGTTGCTGGCTAGAGTTCTTTGAAGTTTTGACCACCAGCAGACTAAAAGGTGCAGTGACACGGGGGATATCGTTCAGAAGCATACAAGAAAAAATGTAATTTGGAAGAGGTGGGATGACTTGTTGCGACGCGAGTATGAAGTTCGAAAATAAAGTAAGAGAGAGAGGCAACGAAATAAAAAATTATTGTGTTTGTATTGAGTTGTATCAATTGTAATAGTTTTTGCATGGTTTGAATAAATTGTAACATGTAAATAACTCGGTAGCATCTACTTTGTATATATCAAATGTACAGCCCACTATGTAATGGTACCTACCCTTAAATAGTTTTGCCAGCCAGTCCTCAGTAATAGAGCTGGTGTTGATCTATTTATGTACTTCTGGTTTGAGTTTGACGAAACAATAGAAACATTGG
The DNA here is from genome assembly GCF_001411555.2 of Juglans regia. Taxonomy (NCBI): domain Eukaryota; kingdom Viridiplantae; phylum Streptophyta; class Magnoliopsida; order Fagales; family Juglandaceae; genus Juglans; species Juglans regia. The sequence goes on from NC_049901.1 coordinate 38,727,624, forward strand.
AATATTATTAAAATAAAATATCCTTGCTTGATTGTTACGGTTTCCTCATGGCTCATGCTTTAATCATGCTTGATTGTTACGATTTTCAGCTAGAAATTTGAAACTAACATCCACTTTCAATGGAACTAGCAAGTTATTGCAGATGAAAATTGTATACCTGTTCGGAAATAAAAATAAAAACAATAACTTCTAGATCTGTGCAATCAATTTGGAAATGCATGACAACCATAAATATAATTAGCCATCCACATAACAGTGCAACCACCCTAATTTGCTTGTGTCAAGAATGTGCAAGCATTGACACAATAAAATGGGCCAACTTATAGCATCAACAAAATGTACAAAAATTACAGTAGAACATCCCCACAAAGAAACAAGTGTTTGCACACCAAGGTCCAAACTCCTAGCCTAGAATCTCGACAAGCAACACCAAGTGCATCTCCACGTCTTCACCATCTCCATGACTTTGCAAAATCTCCATCGAGTTACACAACATCAATATGGGCACATATCTGAGACAACACAAATAAAATTTAAATAACACTTGTATTTTTCATTCGAAGGAAGATAAAAATGGACAAGAAACAGTTAACCAAAAAACTTTATGAAACTTGCGAAAACATGAGCATGAAGAGCACTAAATTTTACTTCTTTAAAAGGAATACAGAGTGCTATCTTAGTTTAAAGTAAACTTTTGCTTCTGGAATGAAACAATACAGAACGAGAAAGATGGAGTGGTTCATTTCAATTTTAGGTCAAACAAAAAAGAAAAAAAAAAAAAGGAAATATAGAAGACTGAAATAATTTCATAGGAGGGCATATAGGTAACATGGAGTGAATGCTTAAAAGCTCTTAGAAATTATTAGCTGTGAGGTGCATATGATCATGGTAATTTAATTTTGGTCGGGAGATTCAGCAATGGAAAAGGTTGCTGAAAAGCCATAGCACTAAAGAATTACACCAAAAGTGGGTTTTTATGAGGTTTGGAACTAGAGAAGGTTAGGTGAAAAGGGTTGCTTTAGGATATATCAGACTTGAAGTAGATAAGTTGGTTCCGAATTCACCATCATATGCAAGCAATTTTGTATTACCTGGTTCTAATTCCTTTGTAACATGAAGCAGCTTCTCAATCACACTATCTCAACAGAATTTTCCATTGAATCTTTCAAGAAACAAGAAACAAGAAACCACAGGGAAATAAGAATTCACACTTTCAAGCACCAATCTGCTTAAGAGAACAGTGCTAAAGTGTGCCTTATGCATAGGATATAAAATAACATTAAAATATAAAATAAAGTTAAGCTGCATCTATAAAACCTAACCTAGAAGGCATCTTTTCTGGAACCTTCAAAATTCAAATCAGAGGGATAAAATAACAATTTTGAAATAGACATTTCAATAACAACATAGCACCTTAGTCTGAAAAGACCAACTGACACGAAAAGACTCAATGAACTCACCTTTCCTCTAAACTTGATTTATCAGAGTGATGCAGGATTCCTTTCTTATTATGTATTGGGTTGATACATATCCTAGAAGGCATGACAAACGTTCTGCAACAAGAAAGAGAAGTCAAAGACTAGATAATGACATAAAGAATTGTACATCATGATTTCCAGAGGAAATGAATCAGTTCGAGCATTCCATATCATTGCAAATACAGAGTCGGAGAAAACTTTCAAAAAACCAGAATAACAACTTGGATAATATACAATTCCATTTATAGAACCCTCAACACTATCAAATTCCAAGAACGATAATCTAGGACTGACCATGTTCTAATAAACAATGTAGACCCCAAACTTTGGAAAACCATGAAAGGCCAAGTTTGCAACCACATGAAATTCAATCCAGATGGATAAGATAATTGATCTACCAAATAAAATCGACTCAGTTCAAATCCTATTCTGAACACATCAAACCAATACGAATCACAAAGACTCACAAAACTTTATCATCTCTTTGGATTCCGAAACACGATTTCCCGTAATTTAACCGAACACCCTAAAGATGAATGAAAACTTGGCGAAAATTATGTTTTCCTAAATCCCAATAATGTTTGTTAATTGTATCTTTTCCAACATCTATCTCAGGAACCAAATATCTTCATTTTCATAAACTCCAAAGCCAGCAACAAACACAAATCAAAGACAAATCCAAGTACCTAGGACTCGTGTATATATATATATACCTCTGGGGCACTGTGCATTACGCGTACCATATGAGAATGGTTTGTGAGTGAGCCTGATGTGAACCCAGTGCGCTCATAGCTCCAATATTGACAGCAAGGACACAATGCCCAGACAAAATTATACCTTGTGAGATCGCAACAGGTTTCGAGAGCCGTCGGTTGGTGTCGCTGGGCCAAGGGATGGCCATTGCGGGGAGGCGCTGGGCAGGCGACGCGATGCGGGTGCTGGGGCGACGCGGGATGTGTAAATTCGAGGGGCGACAGAGGAGGAACGAGGGGCGGCGTAGGACAGAGGGATGGGCGGCGCTGGTTGGCGCTGGACCGAGTGATGACCGTCGCAGGGTGTTAAAATACTGTAAAATACTTTAAGTTAAAATATTTTATTAAATTTTAAGAAAAAAAAAAAGAAAAAAAATTGAATAAATTTGAAATCTATCGGGGATTCGAGAGAGATGGAAAAGTACACTGAAACCCTTTGACTACAATGAATAACACTTCTCTGTATCTCCGTCTCTCTCACTTTACTCGCATTTGTTTATGTTTTAGGTTGTGATTAGATGTTAAACTGAGTTGAGTTAAATTGAGTTGAGTTTTTTTATGAATAATAGTGAGTTGAGATGGTTAAGTGAATTTTGTGAGGTCCACTTAAGATAAGTTTATGTGTGTTTAGATGTTAAAATAAGTTTAGATATATTTATGAGAAGTTGTAAAATAATTGGATCCCACCTTGAATCTTTACTGTTCAATTGACATTGTTATCTCCTTTCGAGCGTGCCAAACCTGCAAAAGAAAAAAAAGTTTCTACAAGCTTGCACGAAGTTCTGGCCAAGGGACAAATGTCAGTCGTGGGTTTGAGTTGTGGGGCCCAACCAACACGTGTAAACTTCAACTGCACTCACTTGTGGGGCCCAACCAATTTCAGTTGTCAGTTCTGGTGCAAGGAACCCATAAAGTTTCTTTTGGTTTAAGTTGCCGGCGCTATTCACAATTCATGGGTTTAGGTAAAAGTGGGTTTGTCAGTTGTGGAGCCCAACCAAAAGGTTCAAACTTGAACTGCTCTCACTTGACGACCCACATGTGTTAAAAGTGAAGTCAACTCACCTCCTCTGTGCATCCAAACGAAGTTTAATCTTTTCTTGAAAAGTAGAAGAGGCTCCTTTATTTATATATAATGTCATCTTCCCACATCCAGACACTGTTCTCTTCCTTCTTCGTCTCGTTTTGTTAGAACTTTTTATTTGAAGCTTCTTGTTTTTACTTCAACTTTAAAGATTCTATCATATACAGCAGTGTTGTAGCTCAAGAGCTACTGTACAAGTTGTGGAGTTTGAGTGGAAGATGAGTGCTTCAAAGAAATGTGTCACAGTTGGAGATGGAGCTGTTGGGAAGACCTGTATGCTCGCTCATTTGTTACACCAGCAACAAGCTCCCCACTGTAAGTCTTTCATTACCAATCCGACTAAAAACCCTTCCGTTTCTTATTTTGTTCCATTTATGGCCATTTCATGAGGTTTCTGCTCGTGGGCCTTTCCCTCCTCAACCGGTCCTTAATAAAACTGAGTTAAACAAAGCATAAATATATGGAAAAATTCACTTCTCTTTTAAGCTTTGTATATGTTTTTGTACAGCGAAAAATCTAGTTCGAATTGGGCGTGCTATTCCGAGCACTGCGCCAGGGATCTATTTTGATTTTATTTATTAGGTGGCGAGTGTGATGCGGAACAAAACCGAAGGTTTCCCCCGCGACCCGTCTTCTCCAAAAAAAGCATTCCCCCACCCATTTGACGGTTTGAGTCTGTATGCGAAGACGCAGGCGCACAGCTCGCTCAACTTCTACCCTACCGAATAACCATAACAACCCGTGACTTTTTGAGTCTTACCAATCCCCATCAATCTCCCGTGAACCCAGCCCCGCCTTCCATTTTCCTTCTCCGAGTCACCGCACCTCACTCCTCGTTCATGCTTACCGCGTCCACCTACTCGCACTACCATCCAAATTGATCTCTCACTCTCCACTGCGCGCGCTATTTTAGTGGATCGATTCGATATGGCCACTACTCGTCAAAGAAAATCCACAAAACTTGTCCATAAAAGCAGCTCCAACACCTTCCTGTTTTCTAAGCCATTCATACTTCTTTGTAATTTCCATGGCCTGCATCTTCTTTGTCTCCCTTGTCCTTTTTCTTTCCCTCTCTCCCGGTGTCGTCAAACCCAGTCCTGATGCTCCCTCCTCCATCTCTCCTGCGATCCGCCAGGCCTGCAAGGCCACTCGCTTCCCTAGCCAATGCGAGACCTCTTTGACCCAATCCAACCACGTGCCCCCCAACCCCACCCCTCTTCAACTCATCCAGTCTGCCATCTGGGTCTCCACCCAGAACCTCCACACCGCCCAATCCATGGTCAATTCCATCAAGGACTCCTCCGCGGGGAATGCGAACCTCACCGCGGCCGTCAAAAGCTGCACGGAGGCCCTCAGCAACTCCGAGTACCGGGTCTCTCGGACTACCGAAGACGCACTGCCGCATGGAAGGATCAAGGATGCGAGGATCTGGTTGAGCGCTTCCTTGCAATACCAACAAGGTTGCTGGTCCGCACTCAAGTTAGTGAACGACACCCAGATGGTGAATTCAACGATGTCGTTTCTGGACTCGTTGGTTGGGCTCACGAGTAACGCGCTGAGCATGGTGTTCTCGTACGATATTTTTGGGAACGAGACCGGGTCGTGGGCCCCGCCCAAGACCGAGCGGGACCAGTTCTGGGAGGGAAGTGGCAGCTCTGGGTCGGATTTCCGGGGCGGCTTCCCGTCGAAGCTAATGGCGGACGCGACCGTGTGTAAGGATGGGAGTGGCGGGTGCTACAAGACGGTGCAGGAGGCAGTGAACGCCACACCTGATAACGCCGGGCAACGGAAGTTCGTGATACATATAAAGGAGGGGGTATACGAGGAAATCGTCAGAATCCCGTTAGAGAAGAAGAACGTGGTGTTTTTAGGAGACGGGATGGGCAAAACGGTCATTACGGGGTCGTTGAACGTCGGCATGCCTGGGCTTTCGACATACCACACAGCTACAGTTGGTAAGTCTTCCTTGTTATTGTTTTGCCTTTTCTTTCTGGATATATGTTTTTATTTTCAAGGTTGTGGATGGAGTCAATAAATACTGTTGGGGAGGTGCTCATGATAAATTATTCTAGTTGATTTTACAGCCTTTTGCACTTAGGTTTTCACTTCGGGGCGTGCAAACGGTAGGTAAGCGGCTGTTTATTCGGTTTTACGTGGAATAAAAAAAATAAAACAAAAGGCAAAAAAGAAAAATAAGTAAAATAAGACCTCTCTCTTTCTCTCTCTCTTTTTCATTCCCATGGCAGTTGGACTTTGTAGCATTCGAAGATTGGTCCATAGCTCTCCCCATAAGTGATTCTAAACGAAGCAGACTGAAATAGAGACCTACCCACAAAAGAACCCTCCAAGACAGTGGTGCGGGAAGACAATTTTGTATCAAAGAGCAACTTTGGAGGAAGTTCCGAGTACTTGGTGGTGAGGTTGGTGAGAGTGGTGTAGGGCCTGGGCTTGCCTGGCTCTTCTTCCCAACGAAATGGGACTGAGGCTGAGGAGTGGAGTAGTGGGGTTTGCATTGTGGGTGGGACTGAAAGGAGTGGTAGCTTTAGAATGGAGCTTGCCTCTCCCGCAGTTCCCATGTCTCTCTCTCTCTCTCTCTTTCTTTCCCTCTTTGGGTGCTTTTCAGTGTTCCCCCATCTTAGACACATGCACTCATAGAACTAGTTCAAAAGCCTAAACCTAGAATCAATAAAAGTTAGAGAAACTTCATAGGCTCAAATCGAGAGCTCTTTCAACCTTGAGTTCGCCTTCACTCCCTTAAATCTGATGTTAAATATCAAAATGTTAGAAAAAAAAAAACAAAATCTAGTCTTCTAGTTACTTTGTGCTCAAATGCAAACAAAGAAACACCGAGAAAGAAGAAAGAAAAATAGCAATTGAAGTTTGTTTAGAATGATGGCAGTCTACTTATACGGAGAGAGAGAGAGAGAGGTCTGTTGGAGGAGAAATGAGCGAGGAGAGGGAGGGATGACAACTTAAAATTTCAAAAGAGAGAGAGAAATTAAGAGAGAAAAGGAAAAATGAAAATACACTGACGTGGCTATGCTGATTGTAAGCCGTTTATACCATGTGCTTGCAAGTAGCATTTATCCTTAGGTTTTTCCATCAGTTTGTCACCTTATATTGTATGCATTCCGTACCAAATAAAGTTTATGATTAATGCCCAAGACAATTAAGTTCTTGAGTCATTATTTTAACCATTGACTTGGGTTAATCCCTTCTTGTTCTAGAGTTGATTTGAAAAAAAAATCCATTATTGTTCCTTATGTTTGAATCATTCTGGAACAGGTGTTCTTGGTGATGGATTCATGGCCAACGGCCTCACAATCCAGAACACGGCTGGTCCTAATGCACACCAAGCAGTGGCCTTCAGATCAGACAGTGATCTATCCGTCATTGAGAACTGCGAATTCTTAGGCAATCAAGATACACTCTATCCTCGTGCCCTCCGCCAATTCTACAAATCATGCCGCATCCAAGGAAATGTGGATTTCATTTTTGGAAACTCAGCATCAATTTTTCAAGACTGTCAGATCTTAGTCTCCCCCCGACAAGTAGATCCAGCAAAGGGCGAGCAAAATACTATCACTGCACATAGCAGAAACGACCCTGCACAATCCACAGGTTTTGTTTTTCATAATTGCTCGATAAATGGCACCGAGGAATACATGGTACTGTATCATAACAATCCCAAAGTACACCGTAATTATTTAGGGAGGCCATGGAAGGAGTACTCAAGGACAGTTTTTATAAACTGTAACTTAGAAGCTCTTATTACACCAGAAGGCTGGACGCCATGGGATGAAGATTTTGCATTGAAAACACTCTATTATGGGGAATTTGGGAATTCTGGACCAGGCTCTAATTTGTCCCAAAGAGTAACCTGGAGTAGCCAAATCCCGAAAGATCACATACTCTCATATTCTGTCGAGAAGTTTATCCAAGGAGATGAGTGGATTCCATCTTCTTCGTAATTAGCTTCAATTTTTGCAAAAATATTGGCCGAAATGTGTCTGGAGCTCAACAATATTGGGAGATTCCAAATTTTCGGCTACATTTGATCTCCATTCATATGTGGTATCTCTTCACAGTGGGGCTCTTATGCTTGAGCATGTTTCTAGTCTTCTCTCTCCTGGCATCTGTTTTGTAACTCTAGGGGAGGTAGATGATAGTTGGATGGGTGTAATTTCTATTTTTTCGTATAAAATAAAACTTATTTATTTATTCTTTTTTAAATTTCCACAGGGTCACTGTTACTCATTGAATTTTGATGATGGAGGTTGTCACCTACAAAGTCGCACATTGAACAAACGTAGAAGAGAGAAAAATGACATAGACAATACCGAATAACATGGACTTTTTCAATGCTAGTAATGATACAAAGGCATTGGCATTTGGCCATCAATTTCTTGACTTGCAGGATACGTGAAACTCGAGAGAATAATAATCCACAAGCCTTTAGCATAAGTGAAATTCAATTGAAATCATTATTAATGTCAAGAACTTTGACAACGTGAAATTTCATTCACTACCTTTCTAGAGAAATATGGTGTTACATTTCCCCTTTAATATGTGTAACGCCCTTGCAAGGCTATGTTTTGACACACTTACATTCCACACTATTAAATGATCAGCTTGAGTTTAATATCATTTGTGATAACATAAGAAAAGTTCAAACTACGCCGAGGCTTATATTCGGAACAACAAGTTAAAAGTTAGAATTCTAGCGTTATTGAAGTTGTTATAAATGTCAACAAGTTCTTCCTAAATATTCTACGATTTTATTCACTACTCATCTAGTTATATGAGGTGTTACATTTATGGCTGAGGAAATTATTACCTAGCTGCTGTTTTTTGGGTTCATTCTACCAAACAATGCTACATTATCAACAACCTCGTTGTAGTCGAAAAACCAATGAATATGACACCTTTTTTAAATGTTTGGTATGCCTCACCTTCTACTAATTATTATTATTTTCATTGTTATTAGTATCATCACAATGGCAATATCATAAAAAATGTAAATCGATAGAGGGGAAGAATCTTAGCAAATGCCTCGAGCCAAATTTGACAAAGCTAAATAAAAAATAAAAAATAAAAAATAAAAAATAGATTAGAAGGATCTTGTGAAGTATTTTCTAGACCCAAACTCCAAGAGAGTGGTTATGGTGGTTGATGGGAAGCAGTCTAAACAATGAGCTATTTTTTAGGGCCAACAACTTGTATTGTGTTGTGCAGTTGTGCTGCAGTGATTGTTGATACTTTGTGGTTGTTAGTCTGAGGCAGATGGTTGTAGTTATATACATATGATATTTGCAGTCTCTAGTGTTTGCAAGTTTTGTATACTCTTTTCAAAAAATATGGGTAACTTTAGAACCCATATGAAAAATTAATTTTTTAATGATAGATACCAATTTTTTTCTTAAAGAGTGTGTGGAACTTACGTATCTTAAAATTGTATCTAATATTACTCTTAATAAAATAGAACCAATCAAACTTTGGGTAGTACTTGAGACTCATAGATTTTTTAGAAATGATAGTTATAGTCGTGGAGTGACATGGAAAGACACAATTTGTTATGTAGCATGAATGCTCTTCTGTGAGACTGTGACTGACATTTTGTCTGTTGGACAACCCTTATACTCTTGACACAGTGTGAGACAAACCAATTTCATGTCTCTTGAGGTTTGATAAAATGCTTATAAAAGAAGCGACTGTAGTGTTAACCATCAAACTATGAGGGAAATGACCTCAAGTAAAGATACAGAACGGGGATAAGCCAGGTAGAATTTCCACTAATGAGATGGTTAACGACTTTGAGGTTACAAATTTGAGGTTTCAATTGTTTAAACTTTTGTAGCGGATTATAATTATGAATGGATCAAGTTTTCCAACCACTTTGCATAAACATTACAAGCTTGCACATTAGCCTAGGCTTCTGCAATGCCTGCACGCTGCACTATAGTTAATAGCATGAATTCGACAGTGGCTCATTGAGAACTGCGAATTCTTAGGCAATCAAGATACACTCTATGCTGCTCCCTTCACCAATTCTACAAATTATGCCGCATCCAGGCAAATGTGGATTTCATTTTTGGAAACTCAGCATCAGTTTTTGAAGACTGCCAGATCTTAGTTTGTCCCGACAGGTAGATCCAGCAGAGGGCAAGGAAAATACTGTCACTTTACATAGCAGAAATGACCCTGCACAATCCACAGGTTTTGTTTTTTAGAATTGATTGATAAATGGCACCATGGAATACATGGTACAGTATCATAACAATCCCAAAGTACACATTAATTATTTAGGGAGGCCATGGAAGCTATACTCAAGGATAGTTTTTATACACTGCAACTTAGAAGTTCTTATTACACCAGAAGACTGAATACCATGGGATGAAGATTTTGCATTGAAAACACTCAATTATGGGGAATTTTGGAATTCTGGACCAGGCTTTAATTTGTCCCAGAGGGTAACATGGAGTAGCCAAATCCCGACAGAGCACATACTCACATATTCTGTCCAGAATTTTATCCAAGGAGATGAGTGGATTCCATCTTCTCAGTAATTAGCTTCAAATTTTGCAGAAATATTGGTTGTAATGTGTTTGGAACTCAACAATATTGGGAGATTCCAAATTTTCTACTACATTTGATCTCCATCCATATATGGTATCTCTTCACAGTGGGGCTCTTATGCTTGAGCATGTTTCCATCCTTCTCTCTCCTGGCATTTGTTGTGTAACTTTGGGGGAGGTAGATGAGAATTGGATGGGTGTGATTTCTACTTCGTCGTATAAAATAAAACCTGTTTATTTATTTATTTTTTATAAATTTTCACAGGGTCATTGTCACTCATTGAATTTTGATGTTGGAGGTTGCAACCCACGAAGTCGCACATTGAACAAATATAAAAGAGAGAAAAATGACACAAACAATACCAAATAACATGGACTTTTTCAACGCTAGGTATGATTCGAAGGCATTGGCATCAATTTCTTGACTTTCAAGATATGTGAAACTCGAGAGAATAATAATCCACATGCCTTTAGCATAAGTGAGATTCAATTGAAATCATTATTAATCTCAAGAACTCTCTCTTTGACAACGTGAAATTTCATTTACTACCTTTCTAGAGAAATATGGTGTTACATTTCCCCTCTAATATGTGTAATGCCCTTCGAGGTTATGTTTTGATGCACTTACATTCCACACCATAAAATGATCAATTTGAGTTTAATATCATTTGTGATAACATAAGAAAAGTTCAAACTATGACGAGGCTTATATCCCAAACAATAAGTTAAAAGTTAGAATTCCAGCATTATTGAAGTTGTTATAAATGTCAACAGAATTCTCATCGACAACGAAAGCTCCGCAGACATACTGTTCTGGGAAGCTTTAGTCAAGATGGGAATCGAAACTTCTCGGTTGGTGGCCGCCCCCATACCCTTGAAAGGCTTCTTTGGAGGCATCGGTTGGCCAATGAGAACCATCACCTTGTCTGTCCTGGTAGGAAGTGCCACATGCGCGGTTCCCATTATGGTCAACTTCCTAGTGGTGAAAACAACATCAGCCTACAATGCCATCATAGGAAGACCCACCCTCAACTGCTTAAAGGTCGTCACGTCGACTTACTACCTCAAAATGAAATTCCCAACTTCCTAGGAGGTGGGAGAGGTTTGAGGGGAACAAGTGTCAGCACTGAAGTGCCATGTGCAGAAGTTGAAGCAAAAAGATGAAGAACCTGCCTGGGACTGCACCAAGGGGACGAAATAGGCCGGACAACGCTAGAAAAACAACGGTAAGCTCTTATCCATGATTTGCCTGGCCTAGTTTCAAAGGGGGAAGGAATAGGGCAAGGCTTTCAGGGCAATTCAGAACATCGGTTCTATGATCTCGCCTTACAAGTACGGCACCGACAAATAAAAACAAAATACAGTTAACAAGATACACAGCGACAAAGTCATCAACAACTTACCTCCCGCGAGTCACCACAGGGAAATGTAAGTCTAAGTGTTGCCTTGTCCCTCCCTCGAGGGAGAGCTGGTCAGTTGATGGTAGCCTGAAAACAAAACGTACCTTTTTTGTGAACGTCAACAGGCAGGAGCGGGTTCAATAACAAACTGCCCAAAAACTTACTTCCATGCGAGACACCATAGGGAAAGGTCGGCCCAAGGGTGGCCTTATCCCTCCAGCGAAGGAGAACGGGACAAGCATACGGCCCTCCCTAATACATTACCCTGACCTCCGTTGCAAAAAAGTGTGGGATCGGCACCGGCCTGACCCAACACTTACCTTCCCTATGATATCAACTAGCGGGAGCGGATCCAGTAACAAACTGCCTGAACAACTTACCTCCCCGTGGGACACTATAGGGAAAGGTTGGCCTAAGGGTGGCCTTATCCCTCTAGTGGAGGAGAGCGGGACAGGCATATAGCCTTCTGGAATAAATTACCCTGACTCCTATCACGGCGAAGAGCGGTCAACCTACTGCCACCCGAACTTACCTCCCCACTGGGTACCATAGGGAAATGTAGGCCTTAAGATTGTCTTATCCCTCCCGCGATGGATTGCGGGTAGTTCACAACTATCCGACGTCAGAGATTTTTACCTTTCTCATATGTGTCAACAGGCGGGAGCGGGTACATAAACATATTGCTTGAAAACTTACCTCCCTGCAGGACACTATAGGGAAAGGTCAGCCCGAGGGTGGCCTTATACCTTTCGTAGAAGATAGCGGGACCCGCATACGGCCCTCTAGAATACTTACCCAGACTTTCACTGCGACTACAAATGAAGAGTGAGTCTAGCACCAGCCTGCTAAAAGAATTACTCTTCCCTATCATGTCAACGAGCGGGAGTGGATCCAGTTACAAACCGGCATACAACCCTCCCAAATCAATTAGCCCGATTCTCATCACAATGAATGAGCGAACTGCTCTATTGGCAGCTCGAAGAAGTTACCTAGCTCCTTTGGGAAGAAAAAGGGGCAGGATAGCTTGAGGTAGCTCAACCCCATCCCAATGGAGAGCAGGTTTGAGTCTTACGACTACCAAAAGAAAGGAAGCTTCAAGGAAAAGGAGCAAAGAGAAGCCGCACAAAGCCTTGGCAAACAAAGAACATACAGAGAAGGTACAATCGGGTACACATATTTACTTTATTACTCAATGCAAAATTACAAAAAAAAATGGGGAAAGCAACAGGAGTACAAGAAGAAATACAACAAGGAAAGCACAGAGACAACACAAAAAATAAAATATGGAAGCAGTACAGCAAGTAAGGCACAGAAAACTACAGTGTAGGGTTAGCTGAAAATAATATGCGAGAAGTACACGAACTAATGCACAAAATCATTTTATTAACTTTACTACAATGTGAAAGGCAGGTTACATCATGAAGTCAAATTATAAGGGAAAAGTTACATCTCAAAGCCGCTTGAAACCACTGAACTACAAAGGATAATTCGCACTGGGAACCTCATGCATTCCAAGGAACCGCCTGCAGTGCCATCGACTCCACACACACACATATGAGAGAAAAGTCAAGGGAAGGATTTGAGACTGCAAACCCTATTGAGATTGTCTCAACGACCACGAACGACGAGCACATAATTGCAGAGCTGGTGGAGTCGACCCTACGGGTGCGACCTAGGTCGAAGATCTCCACCATTACGACGTGTCGATAACACCAGAAAATGCCAGCTGACCGCCAAAGATACGATATGCCGTACAGTTGCATAGGACCAGAGGAGGAGGAATGTGACATTATATAAAGCCAACGTCAATATGATATCTAGGTCATCGAACCTAATTGAAGGCTCCAGAATAGGCAACATCATGTTGTTAGAAGGAACAAAATTTTGTATTGACGATACTTTGTATTTTTTAAATTTAGAAGAAATTTACTAAGTTTTTAAGACATTCTTTATAACAGTTATTATGTTGAAACCACTGATGAAGGCAGTGATAAATATCTTTACATTACAACACTAAATTTAAACCAGAAGCTCATATTAGAAAAACTGTCAGCTTTCTCTTCTAGGTTATACTATACAAAATTGAAAATAATTTAATCACATATTGTAATGCATCATAAGTGCTCTGATCCAAAAATATTTATGCTTTGGCATGATCTTCTTGGTCATCTAGGATCAATCATGATGCGTCAAACAATTGAGAATTCATATGGACATCCCTTAAAGAACCAGAAGATTCTTTTATCAAGTGATTATCCATGTGTAGCATGTTCGAAATGAAAACTAATTGTCAGACCATCCATTTCCAATGTAATTATTGAATCTCCATCATTTTTACAAAGAATCCATAGATATATATGTGGAACTATACATTTACCATGTAGGTCATTTAGATATTTTATGATTTTAATAGATGCATCAACTAGATGGTCACATTTTTTTCTACTCCTTATTTGAGATGTTTCATTTGCTAGACTTCTTGCACAAATTATTAGATTACGGACTCAATTTTTTTATTATCCAATTCAGACTATTCGATTGGATAATACAGAATAATTTACATCTAAAACTTTTGATAATTATTGTATGTCAGTTGGGATTAATGTTGAACTTCATGTTGCTCATATACATACTCAGAATGGTTTAGCTGAGTCATTTATTAAACGACTGTAATTAATTGCTCGACCATTACTTCTGAAAACAAAACTACATGTCTCTATTTGGAGATATGCAATTTTGCATACTGCATCATTAGTTCGAATAAGACCAACTACCAATAATAAATATTCTCTATTGCAACTTGCATTTGGCCAACCATCAAATATTTTTCATCTTCGTTCTTTTGGTTGTGTTATGTATATTCCAATTGTGCATTCCCGACGCACTAAGATGAGTCCTCAATGTAGCCTTGGAATTTATATTGGTTTTGATTCTCCCTCCATTATTAGATATCTCGAGCCTTTAACTGAAGATTTTTTTAAGACTTGTTTTGAATATTGTCATTTTGATGAAATAGTCTTCCCACTATTAGGGGTAGAAGAGTTGCCTGAAGTACAAAAGCAAATAACATGGAATACTTTGACGCTATCTCATCTTGATCTTCGTACAAATCAATATGAACTGGAAGTTCAAAAGATAATTTATTTGTTAACTATTGCAAATAAATTACCGAATGCCTTTACTAACAACAAGAAAATAGGGAAATCTCACATTCCAGCTACTAATACTCCAGCAAAGATCGATATCCTGGTAAAACAATCAAATAATGCAATAGTAAATAAGTCTAAAACCTGAAGCATGGAAGACCTATTGGTACAAATGATAAAACTCTCCGGAAGAGAAAAGCACAATGAAAGAAATCAGTGCTCCTAAATAGGTCGTACCCACAAAACAGGCAACAAGAGCTATAGATCCATCCAAACTTTTAGTACAAAATTCTCCCAGAATAGAATCTCCTGAAGTGGAATCCCCTTAAAAGGAATTTCCTTAAGAGTTATCGTCTGGAGAGGAAAATGTAGTTGAAAATAATGACATCTCAATACACTATATAAGTACGAAAGAATTATTTAATAGAAATAAAATTGATGTCGATAACATATTTTCATCTTAAATTGCTCTTGATATCACTAGAACTGATAATGAAAATGAACAAAAAACCATCGATGAATGTCGACGTAGAAATGATTGGCCAAAATGGGAAGAATCAATTCATGCAGAATTGACGTCGTTAGCAAAACATGAAGCATTCAGATTTGTATTCCCAACACCTAAAGGTGTGATGTATATTGGATATAAGTAGGTATTTGTACATAAACATAACGAAAAAAATGAAATTGTAAAATACAAAGCACGACTTGTTCCACAAGGTTTCTCGCAGAAACTTAGTATTGATTATGAAGAAACGTATTCCTTTTTAGTGGATGCAATTACATTCAGATTTTTTATTAGCTTGTTAGTCACAACAAGTTTGGATATGTGTTTAATGGATGTTGTTACAATATATTTATATAGATCACTAGATAATGATATTTATATGAAAATCCCTGAATGATATAAAATGCCTGAAGCATGTAATTCAAAGTCTCGAAGTATTTTATTCTCTAAAGCTACAAAGATCTTTATATAGATTAAAGCAATCTGGATGCATGTGACACAATCGTCTAAGTAAAAGTTTAACAAAAAAAATATTTGAAAATAATCCAATTTGCCCATGTGTTTTCATAAAAAAAAGTCAAATTTCAGATATGTTATTATTGCGGTATATGTTGATGATTTAAATCTTGTTAGAACTTTAGAAAAGCTGATAAAAGCCGCAAATTATTTAAAATTTGAATTTAAAATTAAAGATTTCGGAAAAATAAAATTTTGTCTTGATCTGCAAATTGATCACTTTTCAAATGAAGTTCTTGTCCATTAGCCAACATACACAGAAAAAGTCCTGAAGCACTTTTACATGGACAAAGCTCATCATTTGAGTACTCCAATAGTTGTCCGATCACTTAATATGAAAAAGACCCATTTCGCCCTTGAGAAGATGATGAATAAATTCTTGGTCCTGAAGTATCATATCTAAGTACAATTGATGCGTTGATGTACCTTGCAAATTACACACGACCAGATATTGTATTTTCAGTTAACTTACGAACAAGATATAATTATGCACCAACTCGAAGGCACTGGAATGAGGTCAAAAATAAAAAAAATATTCTACACTACCTTCGTGGAACAGTTGACATGAAATTGTTTTATCTAAAAGGATCAAATCCTCAATTAGTTGGTTATGTAGATTCGGGTTACCTTTCTTATCCACATAAAGGAAGATTGCAAACATAATATATATTCACTTATGGATGTATAACTATTTCATGAAGATCTATTAAGCAAACATTAGTTACTACTTCTTCCAACAACTCAGAAATTATTGCAATTTATGAAACAAGCAGGGAGTGTATTTGGTTGAGATAAGTAATTCAACACATTCAAGATAAGTGTGGTTTATCCACAATTAAAGATAGCCTAACAATAATATATGAAGAAAATGTTGTTTGTATCACACAAATCAAACGAGGCTATATCAAATGTGATAGAACCAAGCATATTTCATCAAAATTCTTCTATACACTTGAGCTCCAGAAGAGCAATGATATTGATGTCAAGCAAATACAATCATGTGGAAATTTGGCGGATTTATTCACTAAAGCATTACCAACTGCAACATTTAAAAAGTTGGTATACGACATTGGAATGCGTCAATTAAAAAGTCTTTCATTATAAACTATTGAAGTTCAACATACTTTTGAGGAGGAGAAAATGATCATACGAATTCTACTATTTTTCCTTCACTAAGGTTTTTTTCTATTAGGTTTTATTTTGCTAAGTTTTAACGAGGCAATCCTAAAGCATTCCAAGGAACACAAGAATATTGTATTCTTTTTCCTTCGCTATTGGTTTTTTTCCCATCGGGTTTTTCCATGATAAGATTTTAACGAGACATATTCTTTGTGTATGGTCATCCAATGGGGAGTGTTATAAATGCATACATGAATTTGGTGGATGTCCATTTGGTTTCCACCTCTTATAATTCTAGCACATTCATGTACCAATTATTGGAATTTCTAAATTCAACAATATATCTCATTAGCTCATATATCATCCCTTCATGTTCCTTATCCTCCTATGCCTATAAAATGGTGTCTTGAGGATCTGTAACGCCCCGTTCTCGATGGTCTAAAGAGTTAACTTATGTTACCTGATAATCAACTCCAACATTGCTAATATACTTCCAAAACCTCTAAATCAAACGTAAAAATTTCAAATTTAATTAACCACACATACTCGTATATAAAAATCCTCAATACAATAACCCCAAAAATTACCAACTTCTCTACATGTCACTTAAACTCACATTTCAACAATATAATTATCAAAAATCACCAATACTCATCGAAAACTTTATATTCTTAATCCACTATTCTTAAGTCATCTCACCCAATTCTTCATAGTTCTGATCCTTAGCTGAAATACTCAAAAATCATCTGAACATATTGGAGATACGGGGGTGAGTTATCAACAACTCAGTAAGCAGAGAACATATACTAGTATGTAAATATAAACATTTGCAGAGTTCAGAATGTAGAACAAAATACTTTTTATTTTCATAATGCAGAGTCAGAACATGCTATCAAAACAATCAGAGCGAAAGTTCAAAAATATTTTTATTTAAAATTTCCTTGGCATAGTGTAACCGAAACATCATATCAAAAAAGAATTTCATGTTTAACTCCCGTGGTAGGGTTGTGCATTCTGCGGAAAGCCAAACAGAACATAAATCACCATGAATATCAAAGCGATTGCACTCAAAACAGAAAACCACTATTGTATCTCGTGGTAGGGCCAAAGGTCACTATTGTATCCCGTGACTGGGCCAGAGGTCACTATTGTATCCCGTGACAGGGCCAGAGGTCACTATTGTATCTTGTGACAAGGCTAGAGGTCACTATTATATCCCGTGACAGGGCCACATATCAGAGCAAAACAGAATCAGAATCAGAATCAAAGACAGAACAGAATCAGAGTCAGAATAGAATCAAAGCGTTATGCCAAAGATTTTTCAGATGCCAAATCATTCCAAAACAAAGTACTGAACAAATTCAGATCATTTCATATTTTCCAAAATAGATTCAGAATATCTTCATGTCACATGCAAAAATTATCAATTTTCATATTCGCTCATATTTTTCTGAGTTTAATAACAGAATGCCAAAAATAAGCTCATGTCCACACATGCCAGAAAATATATTATTCTTATACAGAATCTCATGAGCGATGCAGAACAAATAACTGAGATCGTTTAACATTTATTTTCATAACACAACATGCACATTTTCAAAATTGATCTCAGTCCATTTTATTTTTATGCAAAGTCTACCATAGAAACCTCACTTACCTGGACTTCTTAGATTTTCAGAACTTTCTTAAAAAATGTCGAATCAAGTATAAATCGTTACCTATAAAAATAATTACGTAATTTTCATAAGTTTCTAATCAATCACGCATTTCGATATTTAATCCTAAACTTCTAAAATAACCTATTTTAATTCCTCAAAACTTAAAACCCTCATAATCCTCAAATATATCATCACTTTCTAAAATCATCAATATTCACCATAACCAACGTCAAATTCAAAACACCAATATTTAAACCCGAAACAGCCAACAAATCTCATAGCATAAACCAATTACACAAACAACTCCATCATCCAATCCAACCGACTCTCTTATTTCTCAGACTCAGTCCGGCACAACCAACCAACCAAACAAAAATACATTTAAATCTCAAAATTCTTTTGAAAAATACTTACAACGCTATAGTATAATTTTCGAATGATCACAGAGGTGCTAGAAGTGGAGGCACAATAATGTTACAGTGCAAAATGCAATATGGATGTGGGTCTCAAAATGCTAGATTTTGAACGGGGACAAACGAAGGCTTAAGATTACTAGGGAATGGCTTAGAGGTGTTGGTGAAACTAATGGTGGCGATAGTTGGCCGTGCGTGGCGGCGTGGGAGGTGTTTGGAGGCCAAAATACTCAAATAGAAAAAGGGGATGGTGGAGCTTTACCGGTGGCAGATCGGAGTTAGGGATGGATGGTTTAGGTTGCTGGGAGGTTGATAGTGATGTGTTGAAAAAATGGTAGCTGGTGGTGGTGCGATGGCAGCACGGGAACACAAAGAAGGTCATGGCATAGAGAGGCGCATGGGGACAAACGTCGGCAAGAGAGGAGATGAAATTAGAGTTGGATGGTCGCCGGCTGAAGGGGAAGAGAAGGAAAGGGGCAGTGACGGCAATGGGTGGCACATGGCGGTGTTGAGGGAGGAAGAAGAAAATGCATGGGGAGAGGGAGAGTGGGGCTCGTGCGCGATGGAGGAAGCAAGGGAGGAAGGAAGAAAAAGAAGAAAAAGAAAGAAGAAAAAAAGGAAAGAGAAAAAGAAAAGAGGAAAAAGAAAAAATGGAATGAAAGAAATAGGTCCAATCCTCACAACTTGGGTCACAAAATAATTCAATGAAAATTATTTCAAAACAATAAATTTGAATAAAATAATTTAAATACAAAGACTAAGTAAAATAAAATAATTAAATCTAATAACATAATAATTTTAAAACCCACAAACAACTAATTTAAATTAAAGAACAATTTAAATACAAAACAATATTTAATATTAAGAAAGCACATCAAAATAGATTTCACAACTTAAAAATCATGAAACAAACCAACGAGAAACCCAATAAATTTTAAAACAAGAGAATCAATATTTAAATTAATTAAAATAATCATTTAGTTAAAATACACTAAAATATGTGGTATCACAGGATCATTTGTAGTACAAAAGAAATTCAAAGAGGATGATATTGAGCTCCTAAAGATCTAAGTTTATATTACTATCTTTCAAATCTCTTGCTACTTCTCTATAATTTTACAACAAAAATAAAATTAATCCAAAACTCTTAGTTGTTAATTTAATGAATAATACTGGGCTTACTGAGGATCTCACTGATTTTTTTTACTTAATAATTAAAGAAGCATTTTTTAATGAATTTGTGATTTTTATCTCTTTTTTTTTTAAATATTTAAAGGGTTTAAAAAATGTTTGAAAAACAATGGCCTTCTTGGTGGACATTCTCGGTATGTGTAGGAGCAGTCTAATTTAATATCTTAAATTTTGATTTTTAAACAATTTAATATTTTACATCGGGTAATGTGACATGCCTAAGAAGATGAACTAGAGTAAGTTAACCACAAAAAATTATATTTATCATCTCTATATGACACACCAAACATGATTTTTTTATTTTTTTCTTTTACTAAATATGTTGTATATGAATGATGAGTAAAAGAACTTAATTAGTTTAGGAGAAATAAAATAAAAAATAAAAAAATAAAAATAAAAATAATATATAGTATATGAAATAATGAATAGCAAAACTCGTTAACCACTAACGTACGCTCTCATGGGTGGTGACAAAACGCACCCACAGATGTGTACAACCACCCCAAAAGATTGTCTACATCATACAAGCAACTAGATCCATCTTGTGCAAGATGCTTTTGCAACTATCTTGTGCAAGGTACATTACTAACTAGATTATTATTTCTTTTAGAAATGAAAAGGTAATTTAAGGCAAAAGCATGATAAGGTTACAAAGCTGAAGGAAAATGAAATTCATTTTATTAGAAACATACTATTCACCTTTACAACAACAAATAAGATGATTCACGCATACTTAGGCCTAGTTTAGATGTTGAAATAATAAATTTGTAAATAATAGTAAAATACTTTAAGTTAAAATATTTTATTAAATTTTAAGAAAAAAAATTGAATAAAATATGATAAAGTTAAAATATTATTATAATATAATTTTTGTTTTGAAATTTAAAAAAGATGAATTTTTTTTTTTTTTTAGAAGTTTGAAAAAATTATAATGAGTAGATAATAATTATATGAAAAAATTTAAAATTTAAAATTAAATAATATTTAAACAAATAACATATGATAAGATGAGTTGAGAATGATATCTAAACTAGGAGCGTTAGAAATTCTCAAAATGTTTACAAAATGAACTATATAGGGATAATTGCGCTACAAATCTTCCCCTAAAATTCTGTTTGAATAAAAAAATAGTTTTATCTCTTTTTATTTCATAATTATAATTTTTTTAAATTTTTATATAAAATATAATAAATAATTTAAAATTTTTAAATTTTAAAATAATAATAATATTAAAAATAATATTTTAATAATATTTTATTTAAATTTAAATTTTTATCTAAAATCATCTCGAAACGGGCCTAAATGACATAAAGCGACGAGCTTTGCAACCTTGGCCATAGGTGCCCGTTTGAAAGAGGGGCCCATATCCTCTGCATTCAAAAAGTTTTGAGTTCTCCGCTCCCGTTGGATTTGAAATCTATCGAGGATTCGAGAGGGATGGAAAAGTACACTGAAACCCTTTGACTACAATGAATAACACTTCTCTGTATCTCCGTCTCTCTCACTTTACTCGCATTTGTTTATGTTTTAATCTTTTCTTGAAAAGTAGAAGAGGCTCCTTTATTTATATATAATGTCATCTTCCCGCATCCAGACACTGTTCTCTTCCTTCTTCGTCTCGTTTTGTTAGAACTTTTTCTTTGAAGCTTCTTGTTTTTACTTTAACTTTAAAGATTCTATCATATACAGCAGTGCTGTAGCTCAAGAGCTACTGTACAAGTTGTGGAGTTTGAGTGGAAGATGAGTGCTTCGAAGTTCATTAAATGTGTCACAGTTGGAGATGGAGCTGTTGGGAAGACCTGTATGCTCATTTGTTACACCAGCAACAAGTTCCCCACTGTAAGTCTTTCATTACCAATCCGACTAAAAACCCTTCCGTTTCTTATTTTGTTCCATTTATGGCCATTTCATGAGGTTTCTGCTCGTGGGCCTTTCCCTCCTCAACCGGTCCTTAATAAAAGTGAGTTAAACAAAGCATAAATATATGGAAAAATTCACTTCTCTTTTAAGCTTGGTATATGTTTTTGTACAGCGAAAAATCTAGTTTGAATTGGGCGTGCTATTTTGAGCACTGCGCCAGGGATCTATCTCCACGTCTCTCTCAATCTTTGTGTTGACTTTTGACAGGATTATATACCCACAGTGTTTGACAATTTCAGTGCCAATGTGGCCGTGGATGGGAACATTGTCAACCTGGGACTATGGGATACTGCAGGTATTAGTTTGCCCAATAGACAAGCTTCAACTACAATTGCTCGCTTTAGAGTTTGATGTTATGATTTTAATCGGTGACTTATTGTTGATACTCTTTGCCCTCTGGTTTGAAGGCCAGGAAGATTATAGCAGGTTAAGGCCACTGAGTTACAGAGGTGCAGACATATTTGTTTTAGCATTCTCATTAATCAGTAGGGCAAGCTATGAAAATGTCCTTAAGAAGGTAATGACTTGAATGCGGTTCCCTTTGTCACTTTATCCTGTTTTTACTTTTTCTCTTTTTCCCTTTTCCTTTATTGTTGCAATTTTAGATCAGGTTTGGAAAAAAGTAGGCCATTAAATGCTTTTGATTAAAGCCACGAAGTTGTTTTTTCCCCCTTCATTGACATAGATACTTGTACTCTTTAAATTTGATCTCCATGATCTTTCAAGGAAGTCATCATTGGTTTATTGTCTGTGAGTGTGGTGCTTTTGCTTCTAATGTTTATAGATTCAGTATAACAGTAACTGAAGTTATCCATTTGTTGTTTTTTCCCTCAGTGGATGCCTGAACTTCGAAGATTTGCACCCAGTGTTCCAATTGTTCTTGTTGGAACAAAGTTGGGTAGGCATCTTCACATTTTCATATCGAGCATACTTTGGTATCATTGTATAGAGATGTTGCGGATAACATTGAGCTTATCATTATTTTTATATATTATAGATCTTCGTGAGGATGGTAGGTTTTTAGCTGATCATATGGGATCTAATGTCATTACCTCGGTTCAGGTCAGCATTGTTTATCTTTTTAAAATTAAAATCATATATACGCAGAAAATTTTATCTATCTTGCATAAGATTAGCTAATTCGGCAAAATATGCAGGGAGAGGAACTGAGGAAACAAATTGGTGCAGCAGCTTATATAGAGTGCAGCTCTAAGACTCAACAGGTAGGTTGTCAGTCCATTTCCAGTGCTTTCTGAATAGTTCTCTTGTAGAATATTTTGATTTGCTAAGACTACTAGACAATGACAAGGACTTCCATCTAATTATTTAGAATGTCAAAGCTGTATTTGATACTGCAATTAAGGTTGTTCTTCAACCACCAAGGAGGAAGGAGATGGCAAGGAAGAAAAGGCACAGAAGGTCTGGCTGCACAATTGCGTAAGTACATTTTTCCCTTGTTCTATTGTATTTCTGTCTTACCTCAGAAAGAGAGAAGTGGTAGGTTAGCATTTTCTGATAGTAGGTTCTTCAGTTGTTTAGGAGATGACACTAAATTTTTACTTGAGAGGTGTCCTAATTGGTGTCTACAACCTAATGGCTTTTGTATAGAGAATGATGTGAGGATGTCATGTACATTCTAAGAGTGTTGAATGCTCAAATAGCTCTGCCCAGATAAGGGAAAAAAAATTCAAATGACTGCAATTCATGGTTAAAGTAACACTCCTTTTTCCCCCTCTACCAATGCCTTGTAGGTAGATGGGACTAAAACTTCTTGTGAGAAAGCTGAAGTCCGTGAGTGTTAAAGAAAGGCCTAATAAGAATAAGAAATCAGTAGAGAGAATTTGTACCAAGTATTACACTACATGTTTTTATCATAAATTATATGCTTGTATATTTCCCCAAGGGGAACCAGGCAAAGAATTTGATCGCATATCTCAATCGTGGCAAATCAGGAAAATGATTGTTCAAAATCCTAGTAATAATGTCATGAAAACAATTAGCTTATAGTCCCTTATTTTGGGTAGTAGGACTTTGATATGGTTGTTCTTTCAAACCAGGAAGTCTCAGGCTCCAGCTTATTAAATACAGTTACATGCTATGTGATTATGATCAATTTATTGGATGGTTTTATGGACAAAAATCTTCTCTTTCTCTGCTCCCATTAAACTAATCATGAAGGTTATATGCTTCTTTAAGAAGCAAGACCATGTGATGTGTTTACTTGTGGAACCTCTCCATAATCATCAATCTTGCAAAAGTAAAAGGTATTTTATATCATAATTATGGATTTGCTACATGGCCTCAATGAATCACCCCCCTATACAGATTCAAATTCTCTCTCGAGCCTATCACTAGGATGTGCTGGACTACTTTGTATCATTAAATTTGCATATTTCTTTAACTTCAGGACTATTGTCTGTGGAGGCTGCGCTGCTAGGACATATTGAAACAGCAGTGGAATGATAACCACTTTCAACATGCAATTATGGTGAAGATGCTTTTTTATGCTGATTGCTCAGCCGATCTCTAAATTGGCTAATGTGTGTACTTTAGTTTCAGAGACATAGTTTGAGCTAAGAAATATTTAACTTCACTTCAGAAGTTGGCTAGAATAGAAGTGGGATGGAATTGTTGATTCTCTCATGTATTGTTACTAGGCAAATTTTGTTCAGACTGGTTGTTGCTAAAGTGAGTGCTGCTTGGTATGTATTAATACCATAAAACTGTTATCCACCTTTCTTTTAAGCTGAAAGAAAAATCTCCGTCCACCTTTCCTGGAAGTTTATCAATTGTCTTCAACGATGAACAGTGAGCTCCGGCCAGATCAAGAAATTTACAAGGGCATTTTACAAAAAAATTTAAAAAAATAATGTAGGGAGTGACAGCTCAGATGAGGGGTGACTCTCTAATGCATCATCCCCCTTTCCATCTTTCCTTGTTTTTTTTCACTTGTTTTCTCCCAATCTTCTTCCTTTCTCTCATGGACTTGGGCAGATTTTAAACATTCTGCCCGCCATGCTCCCTACCAGTAGAATTGTCGTCCTTTGCACTACTATTGCCAATCATCTGCTGCCCCAAACCGTTGGCTCATGGTTGTGTCTGCCATAAGCCCCTGAAGTAATGGTTTTTGGACCTCCTTTTATCCAACTTTTTAAAACTAATTGTCCCTAATCAGTGGCAGAACCAAGATTTTAACTAAAACAAAAAATAGCTAAAAATAAATTGATGACACTAGTAAATTTTTCCTCTAGAGATCATATTTGTATTAAGAAAACATTGCATAATTGCTTTATAAGTAATCCTATAAAAAAACATATGTATGATAATGAAGTACAAGGTTTTGTAGGTCTTGACACTAGTGGCAGTGTTCTTATTTTGGGTAAGGGATGTTTTAATGAGTTGATGAATGAATTGCTAGGATGTGTTTGAATGTTGGAAACTTGGAACTGACTCTAATTAGTCTTCGACTCATCTTCCTGCCTTGTTATCTTCCTTTATTACTCTTTCTTTCCTCCTTTTTTCCGAAAGTTAAAACCTGATCTAAGGTCGTTTGCCCACCCACAACCACCATGCTCCTTTTCTATAGTTGACTGTCTATCGATCCATGACTCTCCACTCCACCGTTGGATCTACATTTCATCATGCACATGTGGACCATGCACCGCCATTATAGTGGTGCTTAAGACCCACAATTTTCAAAAGTAAGTAAGAGTAATGTTAGGTATAGGTCTCAAATAAATAAGTTTCACGCAGTCTCTTTGTAAAAGGTGAGTCCTACTAAAAAATTAGATGCAGATGCCCACTAGACTGTTTTGCTTCAAGCATCCACTTTTTTGTAAATGAGATTGCGTAGGATTTGTCTATTTGAAACTTATACGAATCTTTTTTTTTTTTTTTTGTGAGATTCTCTAAAATAGGTGAAGTTCAGTATATCATTATCAGTATCACAACCTTTTGATGAAATTGCACCACAACCCACTTTTTATGGCTGTCCTTTCCTCGGCTTGGCAAAGGAAGATGCAATTCTATTTATTCTAAATGACATGTCATTATATTGTGGCAGAAATTCGAAGCCCAAGCACCAAGCTTTCTCTATTATGACTTAATTCAATGCATCCTCATAATTCCCAAGAGAGAACTTGATGCAAAATCATTCAACAAAGTAAAGAATTCCTCCCTTGAATAACGCATCAAAAGCAGTACATGACCACCCTCTTCAATTTTTATTTATTTATTTAGAAGCAATTCCAAGTGGTTTTCATAATCGGAAAATTCCAAGTGGTTTTCATGGAAATTTCAACACTATCTCAGTCTTACTTTAATCGACAAGATATATAGTCAAAAGAAACAACCAACCGCATGAGAAATGAGACAATTGGATGAAACATAATGACAAGTAAACATCTTTGCAATCTTTTTCTACCTCCAGAATCAATTTAATGATGCTGGTCCCATCACTGATATATGCATATATGCCATCCATCTACTGCTTATGCTTACTGGTTTCTGTGGCTTCTTTCCACTGTCGAGCTCATGTCCAATGGAGTACCATGTGTATTGTTTACATGCATTAATTGCTCTTTTGCTCTGTTTTTGTTGCAAAATAATTAATGTCTTAAGTGGGTTCAGTGCACTGTGCCATGTGCAAGTATAATCTGCAAATGACCCACCCATAAAACGTTGTCAAGGGTGTGTGATTGATTAAAGTCCGTTGCAATAATTGTTTCTCTTTTTCTTTTTAATTATTATTATTTGTTGGCAGATAATAATTATTATTATGAATAATTAGTGCCCAAACCTCAACAAAGGGGGAAATGGCTCTAATTAATTGGGCTAATTTTTTTGTTTCTTGGCTTGACTGTGACATGAAGAAATGGTCACCATAAGAGTGATTTTTGAGACCGTTCATAGTCGGACTACTTTGAGAGGTTTATAACTTGTTGGTAATAGTCTAATAGTACGGTTTAGAACTGATTTTCATTCAACTTTAGCCTCATGTTTTTGGTGGAAGAAATGTAAAGCAGTTGGTAAAAAGGGAGATCGAGATCAAGATCCAAAGGTGGAGCCTAGGGCTGTAATCGAGCCAAGCCAGTCTTTGGCTTGCCAAGCTCGACTCGACTCGACTCAAAATACTTGAGTTTGAGCTTGAGCCCGAGCCCGAGATTTTTTTTTTTTTATTCTTTGTTTGAGCTCGACTCAATAAGTTAAACTCTCAACTCAAACTCGAGCTCTAACTCGTCCCACAAATGAGTTCGAGTCGAGCAGAGCTCGAGTTCGAGCTTGAATTACTTCTTTTATTTGTTTAATAAAATTTAATAATTAATAAAATAAATAAAATAAAAGATCTAATATTGAATTTATACAACTAACAAGTAGAACCTCTATTAAATTATAAAGTTTTAAAAAATTTATAAATAATTAATATCTTGGAAATCCCATTGAAGGATGTTTTTGATCATGTTGCATCATCGATTCTAAGCCCTCCTTAAAGGATCCAGGAAATCTGCCTATAAATTTTGCAACTTCTAGCTATGAAGAACTAGACCTTTGTAGTTTGTTCTAAAAATTATTTCAGTACTGCTACAAGCAGGTAGAAGTTGTGCATATATGTGCACGATATTGACGTGGCATTTTGCCGCATTAGTTTTGATTATTAAGAAAAATAGAAGAAGAAGATGAACGCCAGAAGAAGAAAGGGAAAACACCCAGTGGTTTCATTTCTCATATCTCTTCTGCTCTTTTGTCTCTAGAGTGATTTCGTTAGTTGGTCGTCTATCTTGGTTGGTCGTTTGGTCGTCTCTCTCAATGTATCTAATTGCCCTTGCATTTTGAACAAAACCCTAAAGGGTTCTTGTTAAAAAAAAAAAAAGAATCAATCGCTTCTGGATTGATCTTACCCATTAGTGCTCGCTAGCACTCGTTCATATATGATTTTACTGGAAAACTAGATAGCTCAACGCTTTTTTTTCTTGACGTCAGCAGTTTTCTTATGTTTCTATATGTTGTGGCATATTTGGTGTTACATGAAAACATGTGAAGAATTTTGTTTTCTTTGACAAATTTATGGAATCGATTCAAGGAGCTTCTAACGTGATGTTTGGATTATGTTTGCGCGATTGATTCTATGATTTTAGACTTGGGAGTAGATTTGGTGATGAAAACTTTGGGCTTTGAATTAAGAAGGGAGAATTATGGAGTTCTAAGTAGATTGTTTGGGGAGCTTTCGATGGTTAAAGTTTTGATTTTGGGATTGTTTTAGGGTATAGGGTTAGGTCTTTATATGTGGGTAATGTTCAGTTTGAGTTATTGTTAAGAGGGGGATGATCAATTTGAGGATTTGAGAATGTTGAGTGAATTGAATTGGGAAGGAGACTGATGCTTGGAGGTAACGAAAGATCATTTGGGGATGAGTTCAAGAAAGAGATAGTACTGTTGCTCCAAGATAGGACTGTTGCGCCAAGATAGGACTGTTGCGCCATGAGCAACATAGTCGGGAAGATGCTGATGATCTCGAATGTGAGCTTAATATGTATAGAAGTGGGTCTGTTCCTCCAACGGTGGAGAGTTCATTGAGTGTCGTTGGTGGGTTGTTTGGCGGTGGTGGTGGTGGTGGTAGTGCTGGCTGCAGTGGTGGAGGCAGTAGCACCTTTTCAGATTTTTTGGAAGTAAGAATGGAAATGGGTTTGCGTCTGAGGAAGAGGAGGGAAGGAATTAGAAATGCACCGTTTAGACTGCTGAAGGAGGAAAGGCATTCAGACTCAACTCGAAACACACTGTTTCATTTAATCCAAACGGTGCGTTTCAACTCCATGTAGGACACCGTCTGCAAGGCCTTTGTCAAAACCCCAAGTTTTGTAGCCCACAGCTAAGCTGCCAACCATGCCATGAAAGCCTTGATGGGCCCATGACTGATGCCCCTACATTGTCACTGACAAGGCTAGACAGCCTTACTGCCCATGCCTCGACACTGCCGCTAACATGCCCTAAGGGCCAGACCAAAACATTGTTGCTGATAAGCCTTGACAACCCCTTGAAACTGTCACTACCATGCCTTAACAACCCTACAGCAGCCCCACAGGCATGCCATAACCCTTGCCATGACATACCTAGGACGGCTCCACAGGCATGCCATGAAATACCCAGGACAGCCACGCAGGCATGGCTGCTCAGGCTAGCAGCGTGCGCAGCAGCCCAACAGCGAGCGCACACACCAAGCGCCCAGGCACCTTGCCTGGGCCATACCACCCAAACTAGCCAAGTAGTGCGTGCAGCCCCAGCAAGCAGGCTAGCACTCATGCCATGCCCATGCCTGAACTATGCCAACCACACGCTAGCAGCCATACCAACCATGCCCATGTGCCATGCCATGGGCCAGCCTAGGCCACCAAGGGCCTACATATGACACAAGCCATCATGGGTCCTACCCAATACCTATTTTACAAGGGGGTCTTTTAGTATTTTCCACTTATGTTATTGCTTTAAATATGACATTTAGACATTTCATTTACATCTTTTGACAAATTCCTTTGTAGACAATTTATTTGTTTTTGAGATCACTTTTGGTGTTTTTGCACTTATGCTACTTAGGTGCAATTCGTGAATCCTAAGAAGAGGATCATCACCTTGCAATTCGTGAATAGTTGTTGATTCATTTATCTATCTTTTGCATATTTTCCATTCTCTATTCAATATCCAAAGTATCCGTAGTTTGTTCTTATATTTTCTAATTTGTTCATATATTTTCTTGTGTTTTCTTACTTTACAAACACAGTTTAAGCCTCCATCTTTCCGATCCCATATTTTCCATAATTTCCACTTTCCAATGTTAGCCACCCTTCATCCAAATTAGCCCTAGTTGAAACCCTAGAGTCCCACAAGAAAATTCCTACATTTTAGGAATCTTCATCTCATCTTCTAAATCTAATCTCTAGAATCACTCAATCCCTAGAATCACTCAATCCTACCAAATTCTTCATCATCTTGCCATATCCAAATCCTATATTCTATCTCCAAATTCCTAAATTTTGAGAACAACTTTAGACTCATTCAAACACAACCAAATCCTCATTTCCAAGCCTTAGCCGAATTCCCATCATCCCTAAATTGTCTCCAATAATTTAGGAGTCCTAGCCTCACTCATCCTACACACCAACCCTAATCCAACTCCTCCTAATTTCATAATCCTCCTTAGCTACTACCCAAACCCTAGCCTAACTTCACCATACCAACCCTAAACATCACCCAAGTGGCGCCAACACCAAGAACCATCATCAAGTTGTTCCACATTGCATCAAACACACAAATTCATCACTTAGATCACCCTCAATTGATCATCATCATCAATTCTACCACTAAACATCATACCTTCATCAACCTAGAGATCCTCCATTGCATCAATTCGTTCAAGGCCAATCAACTTAGCAAGAATCATTCAGTCATCACAAGGCAAGACAAGTTAGCAAACCCTAATGTTTAGGGACTAGACCGAGGTCTCTAATAGCCTTCCCTCGTGTGCCTGCATTTAGAGTTTTTCAAATTATTTTAATTTTATATTTTTTAAATCAATTGATGTGGCACAACTGGTTGCACCACGGTTACGCAGGGCCGATTTTCCATAGAAGAACTCTTAAAAAAATACTTTGATGTAGAAATAATATAAAAAGTCATTTGATTTTTTAAAAATTATGACCATATCTTTGATAAAAATCAAATCTTATAATCAAATAACAATGAAAATTTTCTACGATACATAAGTGAAAAAATATCCTTTTAGAATAAGACCAAAGGGTAAAGTAGTAATTATCTAAAAGTTATATATATATATATATATATATATATTTACTCATTGACAGTTTTATTAAAATTGTAACTACATTTTGCATTATCCGAAAAAAGACGTTTTGAAAAAGCATGTTTTTCTTTTAATATTTTAACAACCAAACAATCTAATTTTATTATTAAAGAGTTTTTAAAATTATTTAAATATTTTTTAAAACCCTTAACACAACTCCAAATAGGTCCTAAAGTCGTAGTCCACTATCTAAATGAATGGAGAATATATAAAAATGATTTATGCAATGTATAAATTTTGAAAAAAGCTATATACAGTCGCCTGTTATAAGCGCAGGGCAAACGACAGCTGATGTGGCAAAAATAAAATACATACTGTTTAGTTTGACTCCCATTTCCCCACGAACTCTCCCTCTTTCTAGTTCCCAACGTGACATCTCGATGGCATAGGCGTATAAGAGGTGTTGGGGAGTTTGATCCTCTCGGCCATATTCTCACAGTGCACGACATACGGCGCTGTCAAAGAGGTGTTGGGGACCTCGATATCCTTGACGAGGCTGTAGACAAGGTTGGCTCGACGGGACTTGACGCAGGAGCGGAGGAAGGAGTCCAGTACCTCACGGCGGAGCATGGCGATGAACTCGTTTGTCGGAGGGTCTTCCCAAAGTCCTTGTTGTTTTGAGGACTGTAATCTCCGTACTGGTCGCATCTGAGTTCTTTGTTTAGTCTTTTTTTTTTTTAATTTATCTTTTGTTGGGTTTAAAAGGTAGTTAAGATTTGATTTTGGGCGCATGTGAGGTGACAAAGACAGAGTCTTAGCAATCATGTTTACGGAGGGTCTTGATAAAAATGGGCGTCGATGGGTTACAGAGGTCAGCTTCACTAACTCAATTTCCACTTTCTTTCTTCTCTTTTCCCTCTTCTGTGAATGCTCTTCTTTAGTTTTCTTAGTAAGTTTTGCTTCTTCATTTTGTGTTGTGATCTGGGCATGTTTTAGTTGGTTGTATCATTTGTCTTTCCAAAGTCACAATAAAAAAAAAAAAAAAAAAAATTAAATGACTGGCCTTCATTTCTCATCAGAAAGAAGTCCCATTCTCCAACTCCAATCTATGAAATCAGAGAGATCCCATTACCAACATTCGCATTGGTGGCGGCAGGGGGTTTGGACTGCCCCTCCAGCAAAGTTTAGAAGCAGGCATTTGCCCTCAAATGTCATTTGGTGTCTATGGCTATACTGGGTGATGTAGACGAGAGTAAGTCTAATTTTAACAATGATATGAGCACTGGTTCAGAGGAGGAGGTTTTTTTTTTGGAAAGCAAAATCAAAAGAATGTTGAAGTTTCAATTTTAACAAAAGTTCGCTTTCACATACAGAGCAAAACCACGCAATTACTATATGGCACTTTACAAAGACCAAGTGGCGAGACACATTATGCAACAAACACAATCTGTAAGATTTTTATCCCAGCTCCACTAGCATCTGCATAAGGAAGAGAATCATGGGCCACGTAGTCAATCTTGTACTTGTCAATAAATTCTTGTGTGATTACCCAAGTTGCATTGGGAATGACTTCATCCACCCACCTGCAACGACGAAGAGATTTATAGCGTTCGTCCTCTGTCGTAACAGTTTTTCCTTTATATTTATGGGTGATCTCATCACTGCAACATCCAACAAGCAGATGGGTGCTTGGGAACAATTTATTGGCTTGCTCAAGGGAGCGAGCGTGGCCAAAGTGGAAGAGATCGTAGATCCCATCAACATAGACTCGAACAGGAGGGTCCGGCACGAAACCTGAAAGCTAGACGAAACCGAAAGCTCTATTTTCTTTCTTATTTCGTGCGTTTTGTCTTTTTTTTTCCTGTTGACGTGACATCAGCGACTCCCCACCGCTTGCGCCAACCGACTGTACGTAGAAGAATTGATAAATTTCACATCCTTTTATTAGAAATGTAAGAGAAATATGACATTCATATGAAATAACAAACTTTTTCATACATTTTCACGTTTGATTCCACTTTTCTTAAAGGGAATACGTAAGGCGTACATCTCTTAAAACTATATTTGACATTATTTATTTATAAATATTTATCTCAAAATAATAATTAGAAAAAAAAATAAAAAATTATATAAAAATAAATTTATAAAATAAAATGATTTGATTTGATGATATTATAAAATTATGATAAATTAGGTAGAATGAATCATGTAAGATCGAGTTTACGAATATTTGGTCTTAGGTCCGTTTGGATTGAGAAGTGATCTCAATTCATATTATCATTATAATTTTTTTAAATTTTTATTCAAAATATAATAAATAATTTAATTTTTATAAATTAAAAAATTAATAATATTAAAAAATAATTCAGCACAGCAGCAGCTGTATTGCCCGTATATATCTATTTTTCCTAGCCTGTGTAATGCCGTTGCAATTGCTAATACTTTTCTAGTCAATTGCGGCAAGGTCTTATTCCGTTTGGATTGGCAGATAAATTAATAAAATAATATTCTAACAATTCGATCTAGACTATAAAATAAATCTTATTTATTTTTCTTATAATTATAAATATTTTATTATTATTATTATTATTATTATTATTATTTTATCAGATTTTACGCCCCTCTGGAATCCAAATGGAGACCTTTCCGCAATTGACTAGAAAGTATTAGCAATTGCAACGGCATTACACAGGCTAGGAAAAATAGATATATACGGGCAATACAGCTGCTGCTGTGCTGCACTCCCCAAACCGAAACCGTGGGCTCGCCCTAAACCCTCACTCGTAGAATGGAGTCCCACCAATCAACAAAGAGCTGGAGCATCCATACCCGACCCGAAATCATAGCCAAGTATGAAATCCTGGAGCGCGTTGGCTCCGGCGCCTACTCCGACGTCTACAGAGCCCGAAGGCTCTCCGACAACCTCGTCGTCGCTCTCAAAGAGGTCCACGACTACCAGTCAGCGTTCCGAGAAATCGAGGCCCTCCAGATCCTGCGCAATTGCCCAAACGTCGTCGTTCTGTACGAGTACTTCTGGCGGGAGGATGGGGACGATGACGCGGTGCTCGTTTTGGAGTACCTGAGGACGGACTTGGCCACAGTGGTCAAGGAGGCGAAGAGGGACGGTCGTGGGATTGGTGTCGGGGAGGTGAAGCGGTGGATGATCCAGATTCTCTGTGGACTGGACGCTTGCCACAGGAACA
Source organism: Juglans regia (assembly GCF_001411555.2). NCBI lineage: Eukaryota > Viridiplantae > Streptophyta > Magnoliopsida > Fagales > Juglandaceae > Juglans > Juglans regia. The sequence continues at coordinate 38,761,375 of NC_049901.1, forward strand.
TGATTGTGCATCGGGATTTGAAGCCCAGTAATTTGTTGGTTTCGGATGATGGGGTGCTCAAGCTCGCAGATTTTGGCCAGGTAATGTAAATGTAATTAAGGTGGTCAAAGAAGCGTGCTTTTTTATCGTTTGTTCGGTTGATGAGAAAGGAAAAGAAATGGGAGAGAAGAAATTGTCCTTTTTGCTTGATGGGTTTGGGCTGGTTTTGATCGAGATCTTAAATCTTTATATCTTTATCTAAATTCTAATGGGCTCGTGTCAAGTATTTAATTCTCTGAAGATGGTGTTAGGAACTTCAATTTTCTCTTGATGTGTTTTGAGTTTGGAACTCTTTTGAGATGGTGAATTAGGTTTGTTATTTTTATTTGTTATTTTATTTTTATAAGTAAGAATCTTTATTTTTTAGTTATTGTTATTGTTATTTTTTATCATTATGAAAGAGTTAAGACTGGAAAGGAGCCCCTTGTTAGTTGCCTTTTAATTAAAGAAAGCTTTGCACGTTGCTTCATTGCATTTCAAGAAATGGCTTTGCGCATTATGGTGAATCAATGACAATTGGTTTCTACAAGCACTGGCTGAAAAGGATTGGACTTGTGGTGGTAGTCATTATAATTTAGATTTAACAATTACAATTTCACCGTTGCAGTTTGAGGTCCAATTTTCCAAAATGAGAATGATGTTTGCACAAGAATTATTCTTTTTTTCTCTTTCTCGAAGAGTTATTATAGATGTAGGGGATAGTATGGGGGATGGGGTTTCATGCTCATTTACATCGTGATTCCTTGGTTTTTTGTGGAGTTTTGAGTCTGTTGCTTATCCCTCAGTTTGAGGGTTCAAACATTTTAGTTCCAACAGGACACTATGTTGAAACTTTTTTTTTTTTTGATAATAAACTGATCTCATTAATCAAACCAACCACATACAAGATGAAGCAGTATTACAAGTGGGAAAGACATGATCAATGCCTCATTTCCTCAGTAACCACCTGAAGAATACAAGGGGGGCATGTTTCAATGTCATAAAGATCTTCAGTGCATTCAAGGGCCGCTTGGGCAAGCTTGTGAGCTGCCATGTTAGCCTCCCGATACACATGAGAGATAGACCAATCGGCAGCTGGGATTAGAGCAGCTTTGGCATCTGATATGAGGCAACCACCTAAGCTCCAGTTAGAACAGCCTTGGATCACTTGGTCCACGACCTGTTTTGAATCTCCCTCCAAACCGAATTGCCTTATTCCAATTTCCTTACAAAAAACACAAGCCAGAACAAGCCCATATGCTTCAGCATCAAAAGCATTGCCTCTCAAAGGTCTGTTAGCACGAAGTGCACCTATCACCAGCCCTTGATGATCTCTGATTAGGACGCCAATGCCAATCCTTCCTAGACTTGATTGCACAGCTGCATCCCAATTCACTTTAAAACCACCTACTGCAGGCTTTGTCCATCTGTGAACTCTTGCCATGTTCTCATGGTTAGCATCAACCTCCTTCTGGAAAGCCTCTTCATGCAGAGACAATTCTGCCCTGGCCTGGCCAATGACTTCTTGAGGGTGTTTAAAAACTTTCCCATGTAAGACATCATTTCTTCTCGCCCATATCATTCTCATTGTTGCAGCCACCTCATTTAGATCCCCTGGTTCAAGCTTGCCAATCAATTTTGCCCAGATATTAAACACCAAGTCACTGTGAAAAGAAGCTTTTTGCACTTTCTTTGGGCCTTGACACCACACATCTTGGGCACTGCTGCATCCCCATAAAGCATGGCCAGAGGTTTCAGATTCCCTTTTGCATATTAAACAGATGCTGTCCTTAATCACCTTTCTTCTTTTCAGGTTAGCCATAGTGGGCAAGGCTTCACTGCATGCCCTCCAAATAAACATTTTGGTGGCAGGGGGAACCTTGAGTTTCCAAATGGACTTCCACACTTGGCAGTTCTCAGCTCTGCCAGAAGGTTCTCCTCCTTGCTCTCTCTCCAATTCTTTGCCAAGATAGTATCTACTTTTAACTGTGTAGCTGCCATTCGGGGAAAACTGCCATGTGAGTTTGTCTTCTCTATCTCCTAAGCTGATGGGAATTGCCATTATGCCCTCTATTTCCTGGTTAGAGAAAAGTTCAGATAGAATAGTTTCCTGCCATCTCTTCTGTTGAGGATCAATGATGTCACTGACTTTTTCACACCAGCAATCATCTTCTCGAGGGGTCAAGATCTTTTGTGTAGGTAGAGATGGTATCCATCTATCTTTCCAAATGTTAATCTTCTGTCCATTTCCAACCCTCCATATAAGGCCTTTTTTTAACAAACTTATTCCAGCATGAATTCCTCTCCATGCAAAAGAAGGCCCACCTCCCAGCTTAGCATCAAGCAAGTTTCCATTGTTGAAATACTTCTGCTTTAAAATTTGAGCCACTAGAGATGTAGGATTTTGGAGGATCCTCCACCCCTGTTTGGATAGCAGAGCAATATTGAAGCATCTCAGGTCTCGGAACCCAAGCCCTCCCATATCCTTCCTGCCACTAAGCTTCTCCCAGTTGACCCACTGGATTTTTGAAAAATCTTCATTGAAACCCCACCAAAACTTCCTTAGTATCTGGTTTAGCTTCCTAGAGATAGAAGCTGGTAGAAGGAACATCCCCATAGCATATGTGGGGATAGCTTGGAGCACAGCTTTGAGTAGTATCTCCTTTCCTGCTGCAGAGAGGAATTTGGTTCTCCAATTTGTGACCCGAGACCAAGTTCTATCAACTAGGGAGTGGAAGGATGCTATCTTCTTTCTACCCACCAATGAAGGTAAGCCCAGGTATTTCTCAAAGCAAGAGGTGGATTGGACACCTGCAAGTTGCATGATCAGCTGTTGGGTCATCAAGGCAGTATTCTTGCTGAAGTAAATGGCAGACTTATCCTTGTTAAGAACCTGACCTGAACCTTTCTCATATAACTCGAGGATGTTAAGAACACAATTAATTTCCTCAAGCGTAGCTTGGCAGAACAGTAGGCTATCATCAGCAAAAAAGAGATGGTTTACTTTAACAGGACCTCTACCAATTGTCACAGGAGTTATACTGCCACTTGTCTCAGCATGTTTGAGGAGGGAAGAGAGGGCTTCTGCACAAAGAATAAATAAGTAGGGTGACATGGGATCACCTTGTCTTAGGCCTCTCGAAGGTGTAAACTTTTTTTGAGGATCTCCATTAAGAAGAATAGAGTAAGAGACTGAAGTGAGACAAGCTTGAGTGATGTGGATCCAATGTGCAGGAAAATCCATTTTAACCAAGATGGCTTCAATGAATCTTCACTCTACCCTATCATAGGCCTTGCTTATGTCCAGTTTTAGAGCCAAGAAACCTTTCTTCCCTTTCATTCTAGAGTTCATAGAGTGAAGGACCTCATAAGCAATCAAGGTGTTATCAGATATGAGCCTTCCAGGGATAAAGGCACTCTGATTTGGGGCGATAATATGTGGCAGTATATGCTTAAGTCTATTTGCCATGGTTTTAGACACAACCTTGTATAAGACATTGCAAAGGCTTATAGGTCTGTAATCCACTACTCTTTTGGGGTTCTGAACTTTGGGTATGAGAGTAATAAAAGTGTCATAAACCTCATTGAGGGTGCCCCCATGATTAAGAAAGCCAAGAGCAAAATTACAGACTTGATCCCCCACTACCTCCCAGTTCTTTTGGTAGAATTGGGCAGGGAACCCATCAGGGCCTGGAGACCCCAAGGGATTCATTTGAAAAACAGCTGCAGTGATCTCCTCCCTAGTGAAAGGGTTTAAAAGCCAAGCCTTCTTAACACTGTCTAATTTGGTGTCCATTGCAAGCAGACATTGGTCTATAGAACTAGGATTGGAAGTAGTGAAAAGAGAGGAGAAGAAGCTTGTGAATACCTCTCCGATTGCTAGCTGGTCAGTGACACACCTTCCTTGAGGATCTTCTATGCTTTTAACTGCATTGGTCTTCCTTCTCTGGCTTGCTTGCATGTGAAAAAACTGGGTATTTCTGTCCCCATGTTTAAGCCAGTGTTGCTTTGCCCTTTGTTTCCACTTGATATCGTTAGCTAAAATGGCAGAAACCACCTCCTCTTGGGTATGTTTCATAGCTGCCAAGTGCTCACCAGTACCAACATTCTGAAGATGCCCAATGAATTGTGTCCCATTTTTAATGATCTGGTCCTCTTGTTGCTTAATCTTTTGCCTCCAGGTCATGAGACCCTTTTGGCAGCACTCAAGCTGTGTCCTTAAGGATTTGGCCTGACCATCTGTTATACCAGCATTTAGCCATGCCTCTCTCACCACCTGCTGGCATTCTTCCTTTGTTTCCCATGCCATCTCATATCTAAAGCACCATCTCCTTTTCATCCTTCCCTGAGTGGTGTTGTGTAGACTAATTGACAAGGGAGAGTGATCAGAACTAATTGCAGGAAGTGCATTACAAACCCCATGACCATAAAGCTCATTCCATTCTTTATTTCCAAAGGCTCTATCAATTTTTTCTTTGGTAAAATCATTCCCACATCTGTTATTCGACCAAGTAAACCTTTGCCCATGAGAGTGTAAATCATTTAGACCACAAGCTTCCACAGCAATTCGAAAGTCCTCAATCTGTTTATAAGGTCTGGTTGCTCCACCAATCTTTTCATTCTGATGAAGGATCTCATTAAAGTCCCCAGCACATAGCCATGCTAAGGAGTTGGTGGGTTTGAGCATCTTCAGCAGATGCCAACTACTGCCTCTCTTTCTTGTATCAGGGTGTCCATAGAACCCCGTGAATTGCCATGTAGGTCCATCCTTTATCTCCTGGATCAGAGTACTAATATGCCATTTAGTATAATTAATGATGTTAACCCTCCACTCATCTTTCCAGAGTAGAGCAATCCCTCCACTAAATCCCATACAGTCCACAATAAAACACCCATCCATTTGCAGCAGCCTCCTAATTGCCTCCATTTTATTTCTTCTGCATTTAGTTTCCACTAGGAAAACCAAATTGGGAAACTTTTCCTTAGTCAGGTTCCTAAGGACCTTAACTGTCCGAGGGTTCCCAAGCCCTCGGCAGTTCCACACTAATATGCTCATTGATCATGGCAGGGCTGAAAGTCAGCCTCTGCCTTAGTCATGGGAGAATCTCTTGTATTGGGGCATCTCCTTGTCTTTTTTGAGCTAGGCTCCTGAAAGGTTAGGACTCTTTTGCACCCCCTCGCATACAGGTTCCTTGCATTGCATGCAGAACCATCAGTTGGGCTTTTATTACAATTGCCTTTTGTGTTGATCTCACTCTCCCGGGCTTTCCTTTTCCATTTCCTCATAGTTCTCATACCCTCAACCTTTGCCATTGGCATGATAGTGTCTTCACCAGGCGCTTGATCCAGCGCCATCTTTTTGTCATCATTTTGATTAAACAGGTATACACCATTAGTGGGAGCATCCATGCTGCCTATATTATTAATTTCCTTTGTACCCCTTTCCTCCCCTACTTCCTTCATATACTCATGGAGGCAATATGTCCCCGACATTAAGTTAACTGCAGAGGCCTCCCCCACGTGAGAAACCTGTGTCTCCTGAGGGCCACCATGTTCTAAGAAATTAGCCTCCTTCTGACCAAAGGTAGCCTTTATTGGGTCAGACAGTTGACTTACACCCTGGTTTCCAGCCAAAATCCCGATGCATGGATCCTCAGCAGTACCTTCTCCTCCTTTTCCTTCTGTAAGTGACTGATTGGTGCCTGTCTGAGGCCCTTCTTCCTTCTTTCTTGCTGACACCTTCTCCTTTTCACCTGCCACCTTTTCCACTATGTTGAAACTTATACGTTCTCGCATTTGGATGTAATTGGTACTAGTATATAATCTTTTGAATTAAGCTTTTGTTGTCATTTTGTCAAGGTCTGAAATGTTATTAGTTGACTCTGATTTCAGGCAAGGATACTCCTGTCCAATTTTCCAAAATGAGAATGATGTTTGCACAAGAAATATTCTTTTTTTCTTTTTCTCAAAGAGTTTTTATAGATGTAGGGGATAGTACGGGGGATGGGGTTTCATGCTCATTTACATCGTGATTCCTTGGTTTTTTGTGGAGTTTTGAGTCTGCTGCTTATCCCTCAGTTTGAGGGTTCAAACATTTTAGTTCAAACAGGACACTATGTTGGAACTTATACGATCTCACATTTGGATGTAATTGGTACTTGCTACAAGTATATAATCTTTTGAATGAAGTTTTTGTTGTCATTTTGTCAAGGTCTGAAATGTTATTAGTTGACTCTGATTTCAGGCAAGGATACTCCTGGAACCTGGATATGTTGCTGCCTACAACGGCCCAGCTCTTTACGAACAAAACCCTGTAAATCCAGAAAATACCTTTCGTCCACCTGAAGGTTTTACAGAAACACACAATTCATGCCAAGAGGCATATGAAATACAAGAGCAGGGAACTATAAGTAAAGAAGAATATTTTAGACAGTTAGATGAGGTCAAGGCTAAAAAGGCCGTAGATGAAACTGATAAGGAAACAAATTTTTATGATGGGAATGCATCTTGTCTTGCAACATGCTCGACGAGCGACATAGAGGATGATCCTTTCGAGAGTTCATATTCCTATGAGGCTGGAGAGGGTGGAGATAATAGACAAGGTTGTCTCACATCCTGTGTTGGAACTCGTTGGTTCAGAGCCCCCGAACTACTCTACGGATCCATAGACTATGGTTTAGAGATTGATCTATGGTCATTGGGTTGCATATTTGCCGAACTTTTTACTCTGGAGCCCCTTTTTCCGGGAACTGCTGATATTGATCAGCTCAGCAGAATTTTTAATGTCTTGGGAAACTTAACTGAGGAAGTATGGCCAGCTTGTTCTAAACTTCCTGACTATAACATGATTTCATTCAATAAGGTCGAGAATCCGATTGGTTTGGGAGCATGCATGCCCAACCTCTCTTCTGACGAAATCTCTCTGGTCAAAAGACTTGTCTGCTATGACCCATCTAGTAGAGCCACAGCAATGGAACTGCTCCGTGACAAGTTTTTCAGTGAAGAGCCTCTTCCGGTTCCCGTATCTGAGTTATGGGTTCCTTCGACCAGAAGTGGGCAAGATGAGGACACTCCTGGAGGATGGTATGAGTACGATGAAATGGGTTCAGATTCTGATTTTGAGGACTTTGGCCCTGTTAATGTTACCAGCACTAGTACTGGTTTTTCCATACAATTCCCTTGAGATCAAAGGGCAGTGAGGATTCTCTTGATTTATTCAATTATTTGGTGGTAATTTGTATAATTACATATTGGAAGATCATAATTTTGTTTTGACTATTGAAAGGTAACTTTGAAGTATATTGGACTGCTGAAAATATTGGGTAACTTTGAAGTATATTGGACTGCTGAAAATATTGCCTGTTTATGCAATACAGATTTTTTCTGCTCTTGCCTGTGAAATGTACATCGAGGATTGCAATGATATTTCTTTGTTCAAAATCTTGTGCAGCAGGTATTGAATGAAGGCACTTCGAATGCTTATATGCTCTGCTAGAATAAACAGGGAGGCACATGTGGCTTTCCCTACTAGAAAAAGGTCAGTTCTCTATCTCTGAATCTCCCAAAAAGGGTAATATACTTCGTACGCTTTTCTTTTTTATTTTATTTTTATAATTCTATTTTTTAAATAGAAGGCGATTATAAAAAATAAAAAAAATAGATTTCAAATAAAAACTTATTACATTAGACCTTTCGGTTGTATTAGCTGATTGTGCCTGTCGCCACTTGTCATCCTTCCTTTTTTCTTCCTGGCAAGCAATTAATATTATCAACATTTAGGTTTCGTTTGGTTAGGTTATACAGATGAGATAAGATGAAAGTTAAATATTGAATAAAATAATATTAAAATATTATTTTTATTTTAAAATTTAAAAAAATTAAATTATTTATTATATTTTATGTGAAAATTTAAAAAAATTATAGTGGTTAGATGTATCAAATCCTCTTATGAAAATTGTAAAAGATAACAAACTCACTTCGAGGGTTAGGTGCTCCAGAAAGAAAACCAGAGAAAAAGAAGGAAAGAACTTTCGTAATATTTCGTATCATTCCTCAAAGAGGTTACGCAGATCTCTTAAATGTCAGAATTTTTCAACGGAATGCTGACACACTAAACAACAAGAAATAAAAGGCAACGTGGAGATAAGATAACAGTTGACAAGATAATTGGGCCTAGCTCAAGAGCTATCACTAAAATTAACTCAACTAAGCACGCATAAGCCCACAAACTTTTCAACCAGCCCACGACAGTAAGTCCATGATGCCTCTAAAGCCTATTAGTATTCTTTTAATCTTTCACTTCACTAAACTTCTAAGTTCACGAACTAAGTTCTAAAGTATACTAAGCTCCCCTTCTATGTATGCCTAGTTTCTTGCACTGGAAATCCCTAGATCCGATTGTGACAATTCCTCTCCCCTTAAAAGACCTTGCCCACAAGATGAGCGTAATAATCTTTCATCTGTGAGTATAATTCCCAAGTTGCTTCGTCCTCCACTTGGCCTTGCCAACGAACAAGCACCTCTACACGGGCCTGGTTCTTCACCTTCTTCAGACGCTTATAAAGGATCTTTTTTGGTTTGGGCTTCAACTGTAAGGTTGTGACCTTGTTCCCAAGTTTCTTTTTGAGCTATGATACATGAAATGTTGCATGAATTTTTTATGTGGATGGCAAATCCAAGCGATATGTCACCGTACCAATACGATACAGAACCTGAAATGGGCCAAACAAACATAGTGAGAGCTTTAGATCCCAACGTTTGGACACTAAGATCTGGCGGTAGAGTTGAAGCCGCATGTATACTCAATCTCCCACCCTAAACTCCTGCTCCTTCCTTCTTAAGTCAGCATACTTTTTCATGTGTTCATGTGCTCTTGTTAAGTTATGTTTGAGTAATTGAAGTATCTGCTCCCTAGATTTGAGATCCTTGTCCACTAATTCTGTGTTAGTTGTCCCTGTTACATAACTGAGAACACGTGGGGGTGGGTACCCATATACGGCTTCAAAAGGGGTAAGTTTGGTGTACACATGGGGTGTAGAATTGTACTACCATTCTGCTAAGGGCACCCAATTAGACCAATCCTTAGGCCTATTCCTTGAGAAACATCCGAGGTAGTTTTTTAGGTCTTATTTACAACTTCAGACTGTCCATCAATCTGAGGGTGGTAGGCTGTAGATAAATGCATTTGTCCCCTCTTAGAGTATAGCCTATTGGTAACTTTTCCCTTTTGCACTGATCTATTAAGCCCTTAAATAATTAATCATTCTCGCAGGCTCCCATCAACTTATCTATCCAGTCAACAGTAGGGAAGGTAATTATGGCTAGTGAACATTCTTCCTTATCTCACTTTCTAGATAATGCATCTACTACTTTGTTAGTGGCCCTTTTTGTATTCCACCATAAAATCGTAACCAAGGAGTTTGATTATCCACCTCTACTGAGCAGGGGTATCCATCTTTTGATCTAACAGATATTTCAAGCTCTATTGATCAGTCTTGACTACAAATTTTTGTACCAGCAATTAGGGCCTCCACTTGAGTACAATTGAGGTAAGAGCATAGAGCTCATTCTCATAGGTAGACATTAAGAGAGCTCTCCCCTTCAGTGCCTAACTGAAAAATGAGATTGGCCTCCTTTTTGGCATGAGCACTGCCCCAACAGCTCCTCTCGAGGCATTACACTCAATAGTGAAAGGTAGTGTGAAGTCTTGTAAAGCTAGGACTGGTGGCTGCGTAATAGTTTGCTTCAGCCTTTCAAAGGCTTTCTTCCCCTCTTCTGTCCACTGAAAATTACTCTATTTCAACATCCCTGTTGGTGGGGCAGTAACACCCCGTACCCTTGAATGAACCTCTTGTAATACCCTGTGAGGCCCAAGAACCCCTCAACTCCTTTATGTTGTGTGGTAGGAGCTAGTTCCTCGTGGCCTATAGCTTGTCTGGGTCAGCCTTAACCCCTTGGTGAGACATCAGGTGGCCCAAGTAGGAGATCTCAGCACACCCAAACTTACATTTGGTGAGCTTGGCATAAAGCTGGTGCTGCTGTAGAGTTATGAGAGTGGTCCTTAAATGCTCCAAATGTTCCTGTTCAGACTTGTACACCAATATATCATAAAACAAAATAAGAACAAATTTTCTTAAATAGGGCTTAAACACCTCATTCATGAGATTTTGAAATGTAGATGGGGCATTGGTTTGCCCAAAGGGCATGAAAAGAAAGTTGTAGTGGCCCTCATGAGTCCTAAAGGTTGTTTTAGGCACATCCTGAGGTTTCACTCGAATTTGGTGATACGTTGACCTTATGTCCAGTTTAGAAAACGCAACTGCCCCATGTAATTCATCTAGGAGCTCCTCAACCACAGGGATGGGAAATCTGTCTTTTACTGTCACATTGTTCTACCCCTGTAGTCCACACAAAGTCTCCATGTTCTGTCAGATTTTCTCACCAATAGGATAGGGGAGGAGAAAGGACGTTGGCTAGGCTGGATTACCCCACTATTTAGCAACTCCTTCACAATTATTTTTATCTCATCTTTTTGGAAATAGGGATATTGATAGGGCCTAAGGGAAATGAGTTTGGTTCCTGAAAATAAGGTTATGTCATGGTCATGGAATCTTAGGGGAGGTAACCGTTTAGGTTCTAAGAATACTTCCTGAAAGTTCCTTAATGGTTGCTGAATTTCCTGGGAGGGCTCACATTCAATTATGTTTTGTTTAGTATTCTCTTCTTCTAACAATTGTAAAACTACCCCCGTGGATTCCATTTTATTAAACATGTTTAGGGACCCTACCTCGATTAATTGTGTTGCAACCAAACCTTTGAGTTGTACTGGTTTACCCAAGCAGTCAAACTCAATACTTAATTCTTCAAAATTCCACAGAATGGGACCTAACTCCCTCAGCCACTGTATGCCTAACACCATATCACAACCTGCTAGTACCAGGACAAACACATCAATATAAAAGCAAGTATCATGGACAGTTACTTTAATGCCCTTGCACTAGCCCTCACTAGGGACTAAATCTCCATTAGTTACTCTGACCCTCACTCCTTCAGTGTTATTAATAGGGATATATGTATTATTACCCACCCTTGGATCCAAAAAATTGTGGGTGGATCCTGAGTCTATAAGGATGGTTATTTATCTTTGCCCACACCTTCCCTTGACTTTCATGGTTTTTGGGTTAAGAGACCATGTAATTGCATGGAGGGATATTTCTAGCTTCTCTAACAAATTACTCCCCTCTACAACTTCCTTCCCTTCCCTACTCTCCACTGGTTCCAGAGAGTTTTCTTTTTCCAGCTCCCTCTCCCCTAAGACTTCCTCAAGTAAGTAAAGCTTAGGACTTTGACATTTATGTCCTGGCCCCTGCTTAGAGTCACAATAGTAACATAACCATTTTTCTCTCGTCTTTCATCTGTTGTTGGTTGATCTTTTGGATGGATAGGGTCGACTTTGGTGGGGTAGGGTTTTTTAAGATTCCTGGTTCTTGAGAAAAAAAAATGGTGCTGTTTTGGGGTATTTTTTGTGCAGGTTCAGGATTTCTTCTTGGATCTTGGATAAATTGTAGGTTGCTACCAGTGTAAGGGGTTAAACATCCTCACATGTAGCCTTATGTCATCCTTCAACCCACTTAGGAAACAACTGAGCTTGTAAGGCTCAGACAATCCCCTTAGCCTATCTGATAGGGTCTCAAATTTGGTTTTGTATTCCTCTACAGTCTCACTTTGTCTAAGTCTAGTTAAAGACTCCATGGGGTCATCATAGGCATTTGGTCCAAACTTAACCCAAAGTGCCCTGACCAGTGAATCCCAACCTGTTAATTGCCTTAATTCCTCCAAATCTTGAAACCAAACAAGAGCCTTACCTTCCATATAAAAGGAGGCTAATCTAACCTTGTGTTGTGGCAGTGTCTTATGAAAGTTAAAGAAATGATGTACCTTATATAGCCATCCCATGGGGTCATCTCCTTGAAAAATAGGAAACTCCAAACTCACTGTCCTTGTCTGGACCTTTCCCCCATGTGTACTGTCCTTCTTCTCTCTATTCTCTCCTCCATATGAGGACTCTTTAAGACTGTAATTTTGATTTCTTCTCTGCATTTCTGTTGTTAAAGCTGCTAATTGTAAAGAAACAACTTCTACTTGCCTTTTCAGGGCCAACATCTATGTCTTCAAGGTTTGATTCTAGGCATCAGAAGTCTTCTTGGGTGCTTCAATTTCCTTTTTTAAGGCCTTCTTGGAGCTGTCAACCTTGTCCCATCTACCATAACAATGCAGCTATCTATTACTCCTTTTCACAAAATCGGTTCTCTAATACCAAAGTTGTAATAGATCCCCTTGTGAAAATTGTAAAAGATAATAAACTCATTTCGAGGGTGAGGTCCTCCAGGAAGAAAACCAAAGAAAAAGAAGGAAATAATTTTTGTAATATTCCAGATCATTCCTCAAAGAGGTTATGCATGTTTCGTAAATGTCAGAATTTCCCAACGGAATGCTGACACGCTAAAGGCCAAAATTCATTACACAACAAGAAATAAAAAGGCAATGCGGAAATAAGATAACAACTGAAAAGATAACTAGGCTTGGCCCAACAAACTATCACTAAAATTAACTCAACTCAGCACGCATAAACCCACAAACTCTTCAACGAGCCCACGATAGCGAGTCCATGATGCCTCTGCAGTCCATAAGTCTTCTTTTAATCTTTCACTACACTAAACTTCTAAGTTCACGAACTAAGTCCTGAAGTACACTGAGCTCCCCTTCTATGCCTGGTTCCTTGCACTGAAAATCCCTAGATCTGATCATGACATTAAATGAGATGAGATGATATAGTTTGTATAACCAAACGAAGCCTTAAGATAAGAGGTAGAGGGGAGGGGTGGAGATCTAACAACTGAGTCAAATTAAGTTCCACAAAGTTGCAAAAAGAAAATAACATTTTGGAAATGGACCAATAGATTCGACCTAAATGAACTTTCGGTACAAAGCCTAAAGAAGAGCCGTCCAGATTAGCGGTTTTTTTGTATTGCTGGGTTGCTTCAGAAAAAGGAGTATAATATAGTTGCTGTTGTAAATGAGAAAGGTTCAGAAAGGGGAGTACAATGACTTTAGTCTTGGAGGAAAGCGATAAGATAAGGAGACAGCGAGGATCAAACCTCTAGGGCATAAGAATCAGTACGGACGCCTGTGTTGCATATGATGATTGGTTAGTAGCTCCAATGGTCGCATCTTGGAGAATAGTAGTCGCTAAGTTAAACGATGCGATGCATATTGTTGTTGAAGAGCTGGAAGCATGGGGCACATGTGATTCATGCACGACAATGGCAGTGCATGAGACTCACACATCGGTCCATTTTCTAACCCGCCTATTCTACCTTAAAGATCAATGGGTTTGAGTTCTGTTGGCAACACGAGTGCAGCCAATAGGTGATCTCGGAGCAACAGGTCAAACTTCCTCTTCGCTAATCTCTGAAAAACAAATTAAAAAAAAGAGCAAGAAAGTAAAATTTGACCAAACAAAGATGTCTAGCAAAGGAAAAAGACTATAGGGGTGTAATCGGTCCCATTTTTTTTTTTAATAACCGAACCGGTATATACTGATTTTAAAATTTTAAGAACTGATATTAGACCCATTTACTACCGAAACCAAAATTTATTTTTCTAGTTTCGATCTAGTTTTTTCGATTTTACGTATTATCTATGTTGTAATAGTATGATGTTGTAATTATACATCCTAATATACTATTGAATTTAACTATAATCTATATAAACTTACTCTTTATATGAGTATATATGATGAAGGGTGGCTATTTATATGTTAGAATTTTATGTTCTATTAATTAGCAATTTAACATACAATATATATATATAATATAATATAAAAAATTATAAATATATATATATATATATATATCAATTCAGTTTAAATCGATTTTCAAAATATTTTTATAAAAACCAGTACCACACCTATCCTTGAGAACGAATATGCACCGAACCGCTTAAAAACCAGACAAACTTGTAGATCCGGTCCAACTGATTTTTCAAATTTTTTTAATTTTTTTTACACCCCTAGAGAAGAGGGGGGGCACCTCTTAGAGATGGTCGTATGGCTGGGTGGATCGGTGAGGGAAAAAAATCCCTCAACACTACTGTAATTGTGTTCCTTCGCTTGTCATCCTTTTTATCCAGTCGTACAATATGGCCCCATCAACACCATCTTTCAGTGTGCAAAGGCCCATTGAGTTTTTTTTTATAAAAAAAATCATTTCTTCAGCAAAGGATCAATGCGCCTAAATTTTAATACAAATATTGGCAATACATGGACGATTTGCAAGGAATTGGCATTCCTAAATTCGCAAATCATTACCAAAATCTGACCTGCAACAGTATACATCGGCCAAACATGCATCTACAGCTCTCTAACTATACACTCCTTCATTACGTATTGCTGCAACTTCGGATGAAACTTGAAGCTGCAACTTCACTTAAATTATAAAAAGATTCGGGTGGTGAACGATTCAGCATAAAAAGTCCCACTTCTAGTCTTGTGGAAGAAGGGCTATCTCAATTTCTTGAAGCGATTTCCCTTTGGTCTCCATCACATTTCTTTTCACAAACATCACAGCCATTAAACAAAAGGTACCAAACATTGAGTACAAGAGCTGTGGCCCAAGTTTCTCCAGCAAACGCAAGAACAGCAACCCCACAAAGAAATTGATCACCTGACGAAACACCAGCATTTGGCCAGAAATTTATTCTAGCAGCACATAATTCACGAAATAATTATGCATACACCAGCATTTTTTGAATCTAGAAACTCCTCCCAGGTGTGGATCCAGAAGCTGGCAAGAGCAGATATAAGCTAATTAGAAACAAAGGAAGGACAAGATAGTTACCCAATGAACTGACATACAGACTGCCATAGCTTTCGCCCTAATTCGGCTGGGGAAAATTTCAGGTAGAAGGAGACCCGGAACTGGACCAGCTCCAAGCGCAAATGTAAAGACAAACCTGCACAAAGAAATTCATTAATATCCCTCCAACATTGCGACTCTAATAAGAACAATCAGGGATGGGTAGTCATTGTTTCCGAAGTCACATTTCCAGCTGGGATCGCTAAGTTGGAAATCCAAATATTACAAAGGTTCCCTAACACGGCTGCTAGGATGTTATTTGGAAAAAAAAATATCAGCAATGCATCATCTGATTATTGACTAGAGAAATTCAACAAAACAAAATGACAATCATTTATCATGATACGGCTGTTTCATGAAGCACATTTTGCATTTGAATACATTTTTATAAAAAGTGCATCCGTAACAAGATCATCTTCAAAATGTATGTACTAAAAGATTACTCACAGCAGCATGCCACCAACAGATAGATACAATTCTCCAGAGCCTGGTACATAAGAACTTGCTGCAACAGCTTGAAGGGCCATAGATATCGCCTGGGCAGGTATGATAAAAAAAAGTTTCATATCAGGATCTTAGATCATTAACTCCGGATATTGTTTTTTTTATTTTTTTGATAAGTAAGAAATTTATTGATTAAATGAAACTAGGCAATGCTCATATACACAGGTAGAATACAAAAGAGACTCCTAATCACATTCTAGAAAGCTGAAAAGAAAATAAGAACTCATGTACGTTGCCACCCTTTAGTACAATAGCAGCCAGCCATTGAACTAAAGAAAACACAAAAAAATTCCATAATTCCCCCACATTTCTCTCCTTCTCGTTGAAGCATCTCTCATTCCGTTCCATCCATAACACAAAGGAACCATCTTCCATGTCGCTGCGAGTTGAGGGCAATGATGATGCCTATTCCAACATGCTAAAAGTTCCGTCACACTCTTAGGCATGACCCAGGACAGCCCGGCTCGACTGAAAATACCTGCCCATATCTCCCTCGCCACCTCACAATGCAGGAAAAGGTGCCGATTGATTCGCCATTACTTTTACACATAAAACACCATTCCATCATGATCATACCACGTTTCCTCAAATTGTCAGCCGTTAAAATCTTTCCCAAAGCAACAGTCCAAGTAAAAAAAGAGACTTTCGGGGGTACGGGAGCTCTCCAAATACCTTTCCAAGGGAATCGAATGGGCTGATGAGCTGCCAACACTTTATAGAAGGACTTAACAGAATTTTTTGCGCCCTGAATGTTTCCCAACATTCTATCCCTCTCATTTCCTCCTAACTTCTTGGAATATAAAAGGCTATATAAACTTGCTATTTCATCCACTTCCCAGTCTTGTGCATTTTTGAATAAGATCAAATTCCACAGAACACTCCCATTGTCACAGCACAATACATCTGAGATAGCGGCCTGCTGATTTTCAGCCAATCTGAAAAGAGTAAATAGAGCACTCTCGCCACACCATACATCAAACCAAAAACTGATTCTAGTCCCCACTCCCACCTCAAAACTAGTGTGTTTTACGAACTCCTCCCACTCCTTTCTGATAAATTTCCAAAGGCTTACACCAAAGGAACCCCTACCCTCCATAGAACACCAACCCCCCCAATCACAACAATAGTAGCGGACAATAACCAATCTCCACAATGAATCCTCCTCTAGTTGAAATCTCCATAACCACTTCCCCAAGAGGGTTTGTTAAAAAATTACAGGCTACTCACCCCCAAACCTCCAAACTCCTTCGGGCAACACACCTTCTGCCAACTCACAAGATGAAATTTATGTTCTTCCCCCATGCCACCCCACAAGAAAGCCCTAAACAATTTTTCCATCTGATTGGCCACTCCCACCAGTAAAGGGAACAAGGATAGAAAATAAGTAGGAAGATTGGAGAGGGTACTTTTGATGAGGGTAAGTCTCCCCCCTTTTGATAAGTAGAGCCGTTTCCAACCTGCCAATCTTTTTTCTACCTTCTCTACAACTCCGTCCCACATGTATTTTGCCTTGAAAGAGGCCCCCAAAGGAAGGCCCAGGTATTTCATCGGAAGAGAGGCCACTTTGCACCCCAACAAACTTGCTAGATGATTAATATTGTCCACCACCCCCACCGGGACCAATTCTGACTTTCTCAAATTCACCTTGAGGCCCGAGACTGCTTCAAAACACAAAACACTTAAAACTTGCAACTGTCCACTATCAGCATCACAGAGGATTTAAGTGTCATCTGCATACAATAAATGGGAAATGGAAAAAGCACCAAAGGTAGAGTTACCCACCCAAAAACCAGCAATAAAACCTCCCCTTACCACCGCCTCCACTATACGACTCAAAGCCTCCATCACTACAACAAGAGAAAAGGAGATAACGGGTCCCCTTGTCTCAAGCCGCTCGAACTCAAGAAGAAACCGCTGAGTTGCCCGTTAACTAAAACAGAAAACCGAGCGGATGATACACAATATTTCACCCAACCGCACCACCTATCTCCAAAACCACACCTCCTCAACATATATATAAAAAAATCCCAGCACACATGGTCATAGGCCTTTTCCATATCCAACTTGCAAATTACTTCTGGAATATCTGCCCTCAACCGGCTATCCAGACACTCATTCGCTATCAAAACTAAGTCTAAAATTTGCCGGCCACGTACAAAGGCATTTTGGGACTTGGCAATGATTTTATCCATCACCACGCTCATACAATTAGCTAACACCTTTGAAATAATTTTATAAATCCCGCCTACTAGACTGATGGGGTGGAAATCTTTCAAGTCAATAGCATCTACTAGCTTCGGAATGAGAGCAATAAAAGTAGCATTAAGGGACTTTTCAAACTTTTGGCAAGAATGAAATTCATGGAAGACCCTCATCACGTCCTCTTTTACTATGTCCCAACTTTCTTGAAAGAAAGCCATAGAGAAACCATCCAGACCCAAAGCTTTATCTTTGTACATCCCTCTTACTACCTGCAGCACTTCTGACTCCTCAAACGGTCTCTCTAACAAACTAACTGCACTACCATCCAACTGTTCAAAATGTAATCCATCCAAATTAGGGCACCATACCTCCATCTCTTTAAGAAGCTCTTCATAGTAATTCTCTATATGTGCCTAAATATCTGCTGAAGATTAATGCACTGTGGTACCAAAATGAATCGCCTCAATCACATTATTACGCCTATGAGAATTTGCCATTTTATGAAAGAACTTAGTACATTTGTTGCCCTCCTTCAACCACGTCATTCTAAATTTTTGTCGCCAAGAGATTTCTTCTAATAACAAAACCCTTTCTATTTCGGACAACACCTCAATTTTTCTCAACAAAGATTCCTTGCTTACCTCCCCCTCTTCTAAAGAGCTCAGCTCACTCCACAGAATACTCTTTTGTTCATTGGTATGTCTAAAAATCTCAATATTCCACTTTTTCAAATCCAACTTGTGGACTTTAAGTTTAGAAGCCACAATAAAGCTGGAAGTGCCATGAAAAGGATATGAGGCCCACCAATTACTCACCTTCTCCCCAAAACCGACCATTTGGAGCCATATATTTTCAAATTTGAAGTACCTCCTCCGTGGAAGCCATCACAATCTAGCATAATGGGGAAATGGTCAGAACATACCCTTGGTAAACGCCTCTAAATTAGATCCGAAAACTAAGACTCCCATGAAGAAGAGACCAGAAATCTGTCCAATCGTGACCCCCCACTAGACGAAGATCAATCAAATTAAGGTCGAAAATCAGCTCCGAGAAGTCTTCCATAGCCCGTGTCAAAGAAGAAATCCTTGCCCTCTCACAAGGAAAGCGTACCACATTAAAATCCCCACACACAACCCAAGGTAATTCCCAAATATGATGCACTCCCTCTAGCTCCTCCTACAACAATCGTCTATCTCTATCCATATTAGGTCCATATACCCCCACAAGAGCCCACCTCCAACCATCCACAACATTCTTAAAAGAGACGGCCATTGAATGGTTCCCAATGCAATCCTCTACTAGTTCCACTACTCTCTTATCCCACATTAACAAAACCCCTCTGGATGCACCCAAAGAGGCTAAGAAACTCCATCCCACAAACGAGCAACCCCATTGATCCCGAATAATATTCCTATCGACATGGCTCAACTTAGTCTCTTGGATACAAACAATATCAGCTTTCCAACTACAAAGAAGAGAACGGATGCGAAGACGCTTATTTGCATCGTTAATCCCCCTGACATTCCACGATATGATTTTAGGCTTCATAAGTAAAACTACTCCCCCTCCCCTTCTGTCTTTCCCTACCCACTCCCCTCCTTATTATCGTAATTGATAGTGCATATTAGTCTTCTCAACTCTCTATCTTGTTTAGCATCCGACTTTTCTATCGTTGAGCATCCAAATTCAATGGCCACCAGAAGAGCCCTGAACTGCTCTTCATATCCCGCACAAGAGATCCCCAGGAATCCCTGAAGCTCCTCCACCTTTTTCATCAACCAATCCGCAGGGATAGGGACTGGATTAGAGTGAACTGTGCAGAGCGGGGTAGGACCACCCAACTCCTTCGGATCACCCACATCTTTGCTAACCACCATCTGTAAACCCCCTGAAAATTCAGCTAGCACCTCTGTTATGGACCCCACCTCCTCTGTTGGCCCACTGACCACAATCAACTCCTTAGGAACAGGCCCCACTTCCCCTATCACCGTAAGCTCAGAAAAAACCCCACCCTGGTGCCCAACCGAAGGCAACTCAGTAGCGCTACACTCACCTGCAACACCAAAACAAAGTTGTATCCCCCTCAGCGGCATCTCCCCCATCATTGGGATAGGTAAACTAGTCTCCCCACCCAAAACCGCCGGGATAGGTAAGCCAGACTCCCCTTCGAAATCCCCCTTTTCTGCCGGAATTTCTCCTCCCTCGGAGTTCTCACACTCCCTCCATGAAACTAACGGCACGGACCCACCAGGGTGATCGCAGGGAGCCCTTTCTATGTTGGAGCTGGGTCCGGCCGATCACCTATAGGCGAGGTGATGAGGGGACAAACCCCCTGTATCGGTATATCGGGCGAAACCCGATATATTTCCTTCCATACCCGTGCTGGGCCTGGGCCCTTATCCAACCCAACTTCAGTAGGCAGATCATTGAGAGGCCCCATAAGTTGGCCCAAGCCCGAGCCGGAGACCACGTCCCCAACAACCTTACCTTTAATGCACAAAACACCCACTTGACGCTCCATCTTAGCCAACGCCTGCAAAAGCACTTCCTCAGTCAGCCCGACTGTTAGCCTGCCATTCTCCTTCACCTTTGAGCCCTCATTAAAGAGAAAGGCCCTCTTGTACCTACCAAGCCTGCCCTCTCTGATGTGTTTGCTGCTTGAGGCACCTCTAACGTCTCTCGATACGACCGTGCGAAAGGCTTAAGCACCGTCACCGACAGTGGGTACGAGCTTCCACTACCTCTATTTTTCACACCCGGAACAGAGATTGGAGCTAACTGCTCCTTCAAGGTCTCTCCAAAGTTCCTTCATCCGTCCCCCGTCCTCCCTGCCAGTACTACTATCAGACTGCGCATCCTCTCACGCCCAAACTAAGACAAGGAAAAGAACCTGCCGTGAGCGTTATCTCTTCTGCATAACTTTTTGATAAGAAGTCTTCTGCATAACTAGGACCTGACTTCCCCTCCTACGAGTTCTAAGAAACTCAGAGGGACCCCCAGACGCAATGCATTCCTTTACTCTGTCAGACAGCCATGCCAAAGCATCTTGGTCGATGGAGATATATTTTACGATACAATAGCTACTCTGTTATTCCCCACCACCTATCATCTTCCTTCTTAAACTCAAAGGTCTTATAATCAATAATAACGTTACGACACAACTCCATCGCAACCAAACCAAACGTTGAAACAAGTAACACTAATCACTAACTAGGAAACCACGATAACTCAGACACCAGCAGCGCAACGCCATTGACAACGAAGCACCATCGTGTTTTTTCGCATGTGTACAGAGAGAAAACCACAATTCTTGTTTGTATATTTTATCTCCTATAAGTAATGCTCCGGATATTGTTAGAAGTAAAAACCAGGAGAAGAGATTTTAGATGTGCCGGTTGAGCTGTGCGTGACATTAGCAGCAACGTTGGTGAGTTATTAGTTCAATACATAATGCAGGAAAATGAATGCGTACTGCCAGCCTGTTATGGAATATTAAAATAGCCGCTTTTCTTTATGCTGGACAATTATGCTAGTCCATTTTCCATATGAAAGCACAAGTCTTCCTTCACTTTAAACTTGAGAACCAATATTTTTTGAGCTCCTTCTTCTTGGTACCAGAAACATTCACATGCATTCTTGAGTACATATATCCTATCTGAGTTAAATGGTATATCCAGTCATATAAATTTATTTCAATTCTCATTTTCTTTTCTAGCTTTCACATACACATGTTGATTTGATAGGAAAAATACTATACATTACATCCTCATCCTGTTAGCATAATGTGATGAGAATAAGATAAGAGTGTAGTATACAACATAACATGATTTAATATTATAATCATAATATTAATTTGTATGTAAAATGGGGAAAGTGATGCAAATACAATTTACCATTCCAAAAAAGCTCCACAGGAGGAGGACCTTTCTTCCTAGTTTATCCATCAAAGCCATTGCAATAATAGATCCTGAATGATATAAAAGTTTACGCTGTCATGACAGAATGCATCATCGTAGATATGTAAGGGGAGGAGTACCATGAACTGAAGCTATACCTGTTAAATTTGCAATTCCTATGAAGCAATTGGCAAGGGTTGATGGAACTCCCGCACTTTTAAAAACAGTTGAAGAGAAATAAAATACAGCATTTATACCAGATAGCTGTTGTAAAGCAAATAGGGTTGACCCAATAAAAACAACTGCAAAAGGAATGCGTGAATAACAAAGAACTTTTGGAAAGGCCAAAAAGAATATGACAGAAGAACAAGCAACGGAGAAAACAGCCATGGATTCTGCAGAGAAATAGACGTTACAAATCTTAGAAGAAATATACCAGAAAAGTATCATATGTCCCTCTAAAATGGCGACCATAGAGCAATTCTGAGATCTTCACAGTATCAGTGTCATCTCCCCTGTCCGATTTAGATAATTCTGCCAATGCTAGTTGGACATGCAATCCTCCTAGGAGTTTCTCAAATGCAGCTTCGGCTTCCTCGGTTCTTCCTCTCTGAATCACAACAATGAGAAACAGAAGGTGTTCATCTTCGGCATAATTACATAACTGTATAAACTTAATTGGAAGTTTATCCCAAGTTATAGTATAGAGAGATGCTAGGCCAAACTTGAAAGTAACTAAAAAACCCCCCCCCCCCCAAAAAAAAAAAAAAAAGGCCCAAACTGAACGATACAAGAAATTAAAAAAGAGAGAGAAAATACTGCAACTTTGGGAGCTGATACAGAAAACTGACTGCATCTTTGTGCACATTGGTTTTGCAATCATGAACGTGTGTGCATGGTTTATTATTTAGTCTAAATAAAGACAAATACTTGAATGTTTGTTTTGGTACTTCTCTTTATAGGTAATCAAAGATTTTTTTAAAAGTTGAAAGGCATGCATAAGACAAATACCTGAATATTTGTTTTGGTACTTCTCTTTATAGGTAATCAAAGATTTTATTAAAAGTCACAAGGCATCGTCCAGATACCTGAATCTGAATCTTTGTGCCCCTGACTATTTCCATTTATGGTATAAAAAGTGCAAAATATCAACAGGAGTTATAAACTAAATAGGATTTTTTTTTTTCCAAAAAAAGATGGATTAGAGCTTTGTTCTTAAAGCATTTCAGCTCATATATGTCTTTGATATATTTAAATATGAATTAGTAAGGAATTTATTCATACTGAGTAACAGACAGCAATTACAGAAAACAAGAGAAAGGAAACCTTATATAGCCAAGGGGGACTCTCTGCACAAAACACCATGGCAACAAATAGTATTGCAGCTGGAATTGTAGATATCCAGAAGCAGATGCGCCACCTGAGCACATGGATTAAGAAGTATATGACATTGTCAACATGAAATACAGATGCCAAGGGATTAGTAAATCTTACCAGCCCGCAATTTCTTTGACAGGAATTCCAATAAACAGAGCTCCAATAAGTCCAAGACATGTTGCAATTTGAATAAAGCTTCCATAAGTACCCCTCACAAAAGCAGGAGAAACCTACTCACACAGATGGGACAAAAGTGGATAAGAAACAAGAACTTCCTTGCGTCAGCCAAGAAAAAGTAAGCCAGAATCAATTAGAAAAAATTGTAACAAACCTCCGTTACATAGAGAGACGCAACAGGGGGTCCCAAGCCCATTCCAGTACCAACAAGTAACCGGCCCAAGAGCATACCCTCAAGATTTTTTGTCATTGCACTGGAAATGCACGTTATTGTTTTTATTATTTTATAACAAAAGAAGTAGAAAAAATATATGGAACGTCAAAGTCTAAAATCATTAATATTTGTATACACTGAACATGTGAAAAAAAAATAGACCTAGAAGGCTACTATTCACCAACAAAAGCATGCTACAACTTTTTATGATAAATAAGAAAAAAATTCTTCATATGAAAGAGGGTGTAACCCATACACATGAAATATACAAGAGATCCACCTATATTGCAAAAGGGAAACGTGATAGAACTTCATGAAAGTACAACTAGAAGACCCTACAATATTGTGGACTACTATCCAATAAGCGTGCAAGAACTGAGGGAACATAGCATTGCAGATGGCACTATCAATTTGATTAGATTTTCTAAACCCATCTGCAAATCCTCCATATAGAAATGGAAAAAAACACAAATTTTAGCTGTAATTGATGACTATCAAACCCAAAAGCCCCTTTTACCTATAGAAATATACATTTAGACATCCAGAAAACTTCAGGAGGTTGAAATAACTAATATCAACTAGACCAAACCAAATGGACTAGAAAATATAATATATGAAGAGATAAAAATCAAGACTGCAACAAATGGACAAGAAAATATAAATATAACATATATTATAATTTATTTTTTTGTCACATCAGCATACCTGATAGAAGCACCAATAATCATAGGCAAAGCACACAACTGGAAAGCTCTACGTCGCCCAACCCCATCAGCAACCCAACCACTGAGCAGAGATCCAACAAAGGCACCACCAAGACACGTACTCACAACCAGACCTTCACTTAAAATAATTGACAAAACCTCTTAAATAAGAGAGCTAGATGCAGAAATCAAAAAACAGATTAGAGCAAGAAAGGCCAAATATCACCTTCTGCCAAGGTATTCCCACTGAAACCAAGATCTACAGAAATGCTTTCAAGTGGCTCATTAACTACTCTGTATAAAACAGTATAAAAATAAATTCAAAAAGGAAACTACCTTGATTGTGTGCTTCATTCTCTAAAAACAAAGAGAAAAGAAAAAGAAGAAAAGACTGAGTTCAAAGACGGAGCACCAACCCTATATGGTAGCCAAATAAGAAAGAAGATATGGTTGCAACTACTACATGAGGTAAAGAAAGCCTCCATGAAGGGCTTGAAGTTTCTGGAGACATACTGTTCTGTAGAGGAACTACAAGGCAAGCAAGAGTAAAGCCCAATTAGCAATATGCTAGGTCATGTTCACACAAATTAGAAGTGTATAACTAAACTAGATCACTACTCAATGACCTCCTTATGGTTTCCCAAGATATGTAACAGGTCTACTCAGACTTCTATGCCACCTTTTTCATCTGCTCTTTCATCTTACGTTACCAATTGCATATTCACAATTACCGACCAAAAAGGAAACTATAAAGGAAAATTAGCCTCAAACCCCACAGAGCATAATTTGCTACAAGTTTAAGATAATTTGATGACACAAGATAGGGGTGTGGGCAAAACCACCACCGGCTCCAGCACTGACTCCAACCAACGTCCGCTCCGACTCAGACTCTGGTTGAGTCGGAAAAATCGGAGTTCGGAGACGGAGTTAGAGATGTTGTGAAAAAAATGGTCAGAGTCAAAGCCGATGGCAGCTCCGACTTCCAAACTCCAACGAATAAAAAAGAAACAACAATATTAGCGAAACAAATAAACAAACGATTTGATAAAGATAGAGAGATAGATAGCCAGCATTCATTCATTCACCATTTTTGCTAAGGGAGATCGGTGTTGATGAAAGGAAGTTGAATACGGAAACCCTAGCACAACTAGAAAATGGGCAATTTATAGTAACAAGCTCATGTTCTTTGGGATTGATAAGTTGGGCCTTTGGGTTTTTTGTAGAATGAAATCTTCTTCTTCTACTCTGAGTCTCTCCGAAATGCCAAACTCCTCTGTGTGTGTGTGTGTGTGTGTGTAAGGATTTTGCACTTCTTTCGAGATATTTCATATGTTGCAGCACCATTTCAACCCAGCTTCCACCATTGCCTATTGCAGCACCTCGCCACTAGTAAGTCTCTCAGCCTCTCTCTCCCTCTCTTTGTCTCTCTCACTCTGTGGCTCCGACTCCGACTTCAACAACTCCGATCGGAGTCGGAATCCGCTCCAATTCTAAGTCGGAGTCGGAGTCGGAGTCTGAGCACAACTTGGCCTCCAACTTTGGTCAGAGTCGGAGGCCGGAGTTGGGTTCCATCGGAGTTGAAGCCCAGCCCTAACACAAAATCCATTCCAGTGGGAAATAAGCAGTTCTTCACAGCACAAGATCAAGCAATAGTCATGTGTTCAGTATATAACCACACCTCAAAATTAAAGCTGACTGTGCAAAGCATAAAACATAAGTAGAACTGAAATGATTATTCACCAAAAAAGTTACCTGAGTTTTCGTCCATGTCAACTGTATTTGCAGAGTCCCTCGACGGCAAGCGCTTGTACATCGAGTAAGCTTCACGTTGACGTACCCACATGCCAAACTTTGACCAGCCTTTTTCCCGGATTCCCTAATTTAAAGAATTTTACACAAACACTATTATGTTTCAGTTGCATCCACTGTGGACCAGATCAAATAAAACACTACATGTTCTCATACAAATGAAAAAAAGGGTTCCGAGAAGAAATAGAAAAACTGATATGATTTTTCGTTCTCTTGTTGCTGCGATCTACGCTTGGGAAAACACAAAATCACTCAACTATGCATATTATCAAGCATATTGTATATTTTCACACGTGTACAGTCTCATGTATTTTTATGTTTACTTGTATTTTTACATTTAATTATTTTGCTTCTAGTATAAATACCCTGTACCTCATTAACAGAGGGACTTTTTTGGAAAATTGCAATATCAGTTTTTTCCACGGGAAACTTCTAGGGTTTCTCTACTTGTTATGGAATCAGATGTTCTTTGTCTTCTATGGCGCCGCCTCAACAGAATCTTCCCAATGATGCTACCAATACTCATAGTGCTCAGTTGTTTTGTGACATTCAGGCTGCTTTACACATCACTGCCAATCCAGTTTTTTACGAACGGACTAAACATATTCAACTGGATTGCCATTTCATACGTGACAAGATTCAAGCTCGAATAATCAAGACTTTTCACCTTGCTTCCCCACATCAACTTGCTGATGTCCTTACCAAAGCTCTTGGATGTCAGCAGTTTCAACACTTAATCACCAAGATGGGAGTTCATTCCATTTACTCTCCATCTTGGGGTATAAATACTCTGTACAAATACTCTGTACCTCATTAACAGAGGGACTTTTTTGGCAAATTGCAATATCAGTTTTTTCCACAGGAAACTTCTAGGGTTTCTCTACTTGTTACATATTAAGGTAATAGGAAATCAGACAAATTACGTACGCCCAAACCAAATTAAGTTTCCAAATCAACGAGAGTTTCGAGCAAATCCATAGAATCGAACCACATGAAACACATTCCCGACTCCAGAGCCACAAACCAAAGAAGATCGGTACAAAAGACAGCGCTGCAAAATTATGGAAAAAGCTCGTAATGAAAGAAAACGAAGATGAAGACGTACCGATCATGAAATAATCAATAAATAAAAAGATCCGGAACTATGAGCGAGTTCGATGAACAGGCGTGTGGGCCAGGGGAGATTCCGTGAGCGTCTCCGAGACCTCCTGGTCTGCGACCAACTCAAGAAAGGAGCAAAAAAATGAAAAATTCTAGGAGGGTAACGGAGAAGAAAGCAACCGTGTGTGCTCGCTCTGTTTGTGGTGCGGTTGTTTCAGAAAGAGCTTCCTTTCTACTTATTACTTACACATGGAGAAAGGAAACAGCGAGGCCAGCTGCGTACGGAGTGGGAAAATTAATTTGTAATTTTCGTTGGAAAGTATTAAATATTTATTCTGCCGTTGGGGGAATGTCAATGAATGGCACTTACTAATCGGGAAAAATCTTTATATCACCTACTGTTGACTGCAGCCGCAACACACATAGCGTGTGGACTGAATTTATTAAATGCATTGGATCGGGATCACTTACACGCACGCTCGCAGGCTCTCAGCCCTCACACGTAGATGAAATCGTCTCTCCTCTCAGCCCTAATTCTTGTTCGAGAGTCTTCTCATCGCACCTCCTCTATCGTCTTCGATCTCAACGCAATCAAGCCAAGTAACAAACCACCGATCAGAGCCCTCCCCACCACGACGCGAGCCACGAGGAGTCCTTGGTAGGACCTCATGTATTGTGGCCTATGGCCAAACCACTAGCCATGTGGAGACAAGGCTAGACAGCCTCAAAACAACCTCATGGGCATGTCAGCCACATGCCAACAGCCATGCTAGCCATGGGCCAGCCTAGCCCACCCATAGCCTCATGCATGTCATGGGTCAACTTGGCCCATGTCAACTATGTTATTTTTCATTATTTATTTTTATTTAATTATTTATTTTTCAAGGGACTTAATGAGAGTTTCTAAGTTGTAATCATTATAAATAGGACCCTTAGGTTTTGCATTTACATCTTTTGACAAATTTCCTAGTGGGTAGACTATTTTGTTCTTGAAATCATCATTCGGTGCTAAGGCACTTGGGTTCTTTCGGATGCAATACGTGAATCCCCTAAGAAATGATCACACCTTGCAATTCGTGAATATGTGTGGTTCAATCTATCTTGTTCTTGCAACTTAGTACAATTCGTGAATCCAAGTTGTAGTTCTCTTTGTTATTTTCAAGTTCATCAATAAAGATGTTTATTTCATCTATGTGCAATTCGTGAATCATAGTTGGATTGGCTATCTTTTATTCATTTTGTCTTGATTATTTATCACTTGTACATTGTGTTCTTCATTTGTTCTTAGTGTTCATCCATTTCATTGCTCATTTGATCCATTCCATACCACATACTTGACCACCATAGTGTTTGTCATCCTTTCTATAAGTTTGTCAACTTTCTATAAATTGTTCCCTCCAGACACCTTGCCCTAGTCGAAATACACATAGCCTCCACTCCCACATACACCATTCGGCCAACCCTAGTGTTACCCTACTTTCCATATTAGTTCACATTCCCATAATTGCCCTTCATCTATCATAATCATAAAACCCTAGCCACATCATCCACTTACCATATTCGGCCATCCTAAAGTCATCTACCATAAACCCTAGCCGCCCACCTCAAGCCCTATAAGGAAACTCATTCATTTTAGGAGTCTTGACTTCCTCTAATTCAAATTCAAATTCAAATTCAAATTCCAATTCAAATCCCTTAATTTAAGGAATTGCAAATCCTTTTCAATTCCTTAAATCACTATTCCTAAAATTTCTCTAGTCAACTATTGACTTACCATTTCAATTCAAATTCGAATTTCCAATTCCCTCTAAGATTCCTACCACTTAGGAATCTTCCCTCAATCATCTCTATCTACCAATCCTAGCCAAATTCGAATTCCCTTCTTTCCTCAAAGATTCCCTCCATCTTTCAAACTTCCATATCCATTTCCAAATCATCCAAAATCTAGCTAACCTGCCAAAGACCAAGTCCCTTCATGTTAGCCATCCAACATCCAAAACCCTAATCCCACCTTACCATTTTGGCAACCCTAGCCAACCAAACCCTAGCATCACTCTTCCACCTCATTCCTAAACCCTAGCATCATCCTAAACTCGAACCTTAAGCCAACTCTTCCAAATCTCGAAATCCACCCTAGCCACCTCACAAAACCCTAGCTACACTTCATCATTCCTACCCTAATCACCATCCAAGTGGCCCAAACATCAAGGGCAACCCTTAAGCCATTCCCATTGCATAAAACACCCATAATCCTAAGCCAATCTTCCAAGACCACACCAACTCCAATTCTACCATAGTCCATGACAACCCTAGTTGCCTCCAACCCAAACCCTAACCTCATCTCATCCATTCAACCCTAGCCTCCATCATCTTGGTACTTCACTCAAGAACAAGTCTAGCCGCTCACATTGATTTGCCTTAGCCTAAACACTTAGCCTACCCAAATACATCATCATCCAATCACTCAAACACCATCCTTTTGTAGAAGGCCAAGCAAGTTGGCAAGAACACTCGGTCACCATCATCACCAAGACGAGCCCGTGGACCTTAGTGTTAGGGACAAGACCGGGGTCCCTAACAGCCTTCCCCACCACGACGCGAGCCCTCACGAGCAGATCAGTCCCCAAGCACCCTCGATCCCTAAGGCATTTGATGTGAAGCCCTCAGTCCCTCAGTCCACTGACGCGAAACCCTCATATCTGTGAGAGGGTAAATAATCTGTGATTCTAGGATTTGGGCATACATGAGATTTTTTTTATCCTTTTTTTTTCTCTGGTTGGGCATAAATAATCTGTGATTCTAGGGTTTGGGCATATGTATTTGGTATAAACTAATGGTGTGGGGTTGTAGATGTTTCTAATGTTGCCTCTGATGGCATACATTTCTCTTTTTTCTCTGTGTCATGCTAGAGCAATTTCTGCTGTGATTTTGACTTCAGTTCTCACCTCCGAAACCCCTAACTCCTCTGCACTGCGAGCATATTTCTAAGTTACACCATTCAAGCACAACACATCACCACATTGTTTAGTTTCATTTAGTTGTTTATATTGCTCTATTGTTGCTAAGAAACAATAGGAAAGGGTAAATATAGTTTTCTTTTTTACAAGAATAATGGTAACGAAAATATAATTAGGATTGTACTCTTGAAATGAGATTCCGAGTTACTTTTTTTTTCTCTTGAATAAGTCTAAGGTATTCTTTGTTTGCCCTTGTATATTTTCTTTTAGTGAAATTCCTTGTGAGCGTATTCTTTGTTTGCCCCTGTATATTTTCTTTCTTTCTTTTTTCTCT
This sequence comes from Juglans regia, assembly GCF_001411555.2. Lineage (NCBI taxonomy): Eukaryota > Viridiplantae > Streptophyta > Magnoliopsida > Fagales > Juglandaceae > Juglans > Juglans regia. The sequence goes on from NC_049901.1 coordinate 38,791,583, forward strand.
TGAATAAGTCTTAGGTATACGTTCGTTATCAACTTTTTTATGGTACCATTAGGGCTATTAGTTTCTAAAACCATCATTTTTTAGTTATGAAACTTTGTTACTTGGCAAAAGATCCTGCTAATCGACCATCATTTGATGTTCGGTTGGTGCAGGTATGTATTTTCATTGAAATAATCTTTAGATTAGCCAGTCCATCGGAGCACACCCTACACTTGACGTGTCAGTCGGGTTCCCTAACAACGAACCGGTTCTAACCTCGGCCCTCCTCTCGAATTCAAAATCCTCTTTGACGAAACCCCCTTCACTATGAATTTTCTTCTTCTTCTTCATGTTGAAACCCTCAATCCCCCTCACGTTGTAACCTTTCTTCTTCTTCACTATGAAGGCCTCAGTCCCCTCACAAAACCCAGCCCTTCTTCTTCCCCTCTATGAGTTTCGTTGGAGCGAAAACCCTTGATTTCTATAGATGTAGTTCTTCTCGATTTTAAGATGTGGTTCTTCTTCTTCTCTTTGATTCACTCAGTCCCCTCACTATCTCTGTGATTTCCCCCTCCCTTCATTTGCTTTCACTGTGATTTCCCCGATATTTCCCCATCTCAATTCCGCAACCCTTCATCTCAGTCACGTGACGGTGTGAGTCCATACACTACGAAACCACGTCTAGAAATCTGTGAAAAGCTCGCAGCGCAGTTGTACCACCAGGTCCAGAAGAAGCAAGCTGAGATCGCTCCCAAGAAGGTACTTTTATTATTTTGTTTCATCTGGGTTTTCCTCGTATTCCCTTCGATATGCTTATTCTAGAAGTGGGTAATCCTTTACTGAATTTCACTGTGGTTTTGTTGTATCTTGTGTATCTGTCATCAAATCTCAGAGTATCAAATAATTGAGATAGCGGAGAATGTTTGTAATCTGAAGAAAGCTTAATCGGATTGGGTTTTACAGATAGATGTTGTGGAATAAGGAAATAAGTTGGAGGTAAGAAGAATTTAGTATTTGGGTTTGTTTTTGGAGTTGTTTGATGAATTACGTAATTGAAATTTTGTATTTTTAGTTAAGTTTTGTCAATTATTATTGTTGATAGAAGTTACGGGGTTGGTGTTTGGTAGGATTGTAAATGAGTTTACATTTTTTTTATGATAAGTCCGGTTTGTATTGATATATTTCTACTTTTCTAGGCAACCTAAAACGTAATTTTGACTTTCAATGCCTTGAATCGGCTGCTCATTTTATTTTCGTCTATTTTCAGCTGGTGGAACAAACTTCGAAGGACAATGCAATTCAGAGTGTAAAACAATTGAGCGGGCTTGCCAAGATGTGAGATTTTTGCACTTGATTTGCATTATTTTATGTCTTGGTCTGCGTTTTATTATGTAACTCTATATTGGCAACGGAATTCTTTTTCTTTAATGTAAGCAGCTATAATATGAACAAAACTAGCTAACTTTTTATTATTATTATTATTTGATTTACCATTTAAATGGGTAGAGTTTGAATAGTATGACAGAGATCCTATGTTACAATCTAATAGAATTCTTGGCACCAAGTTGTCTTGGATCTCTCTCAGGTGGTATAAAGGTGGACTTGAGTTTGATGTTGTATTTGGGTGAGGTCGCAGGTTAAGATACTGCCAAGTAAAGCTAAAAGGGATGTTTAACATCTTCTAAATTGTGGCATTCATGTGCATTTTGTCACCGTCCAGAAAATTCTATTTGGTTTTTGGCTCTTTCTACATTTTTTTGGATGCCACACTTCACGTTATGATCAAATCACTGTTTGTGGATTTTCCAGGTCATCGAATATTGTGATACTGATGTTGTTGAATATCTATATAGCTCCAAGCCACAACTTGATTCGTTGGTCAACTTTTTATGTAAAGACCTTACTAAAAGCATGCAATATCAAGCCACCTCCAGGAGAACCTTTTGTGCCCAAGTCATCCAAAGAGGCAGAAATGGAAAAGATATTAAAATCTATGGAGGTGATCATTTTGTCATTGCTCTATAACATCTGCCTTCTTTATAAGGTGGATTGAAAATTGATTACGATAGTCATTTACAACTACTTTGGCTTTCTCAAAAGTGTCTTCCGCTATAATATAAGATTCATAACCAAGAGTTATGGTGAGTAAATGTAAAGGCAATGTATTTGAGTACTTGGTTGTAAACATTACTCTCTTGATTGTAAATATTATGTACATGAGAATGAATAAGCAGTTTCAGTTTTGCATTTTATCTTCGTGTGGCAGTTTTGCACAGTGTTACTTTTATCTTTCCTAACAGATAAATATGTCCTATTTTGATTTGTATCCATCAAAATGGTAAGCACATGGTGAATTGCCCTTTGTTAAAAAAAGGTCACTCAAAGGAGTAGCTATTTATCATTCATTTATTACTGGAAATTGTAGGAAATGCCAAATTGATTCCATCACAAAAAAACCATTAAACTAAAGATAGTACTGAATCAAAATGCTAAACTCATTCCATCACAAAAAAATATTACAATCAGCATTACACGAAAGCATTACAAGAAAGCATTGTATCTGTTTAACTACAATGCTTACAAACTTAACCAATCAGCTAAGTCTCCAACACAACATTAACAAAACTAATTGTCCTCTCTTTTGGTGTTTTTCCTATTTTTGATGGAGTTCTCCCTCTTTCTCTACTAGAGATCTCTTTTCCTGGCAACTGGACTTTCATTGTATTCTTCATGAAGGTTCTGGGATGTGCTTGTGGTTCTGAGAATTAAGATATGTTACATTTCTGCCATGAAAAAATGGGCAAAATGAGAAAACAAAAGTTAATGATTATCTTAAGCTTTAACTTCTTAAGCTACAATAATAAGAAGGTGACTTACAAGATTTGATTGTTATATATGTCTTGAAATTCACTAATAAGGGAAGGGACTATACTTTGTACATTATTTCTCTCACATAACCAAAGATATTCATTCATTCCACCACTGCAAAAGGACAACAACAGGTACAAGTAATTAAGTTGCAGGGTGTATATAACGGCAAACGATCACAATGAACGACAACTTGACAACACCCTGTTTTTATGGTCATCAATTTTTTGTATTTTTCTAGCAGAGCACTTGAACTGTAACATGAAAGTAACAAGCTTACCACCACCATAGGCAAGTATTTGGGAGTTAGCACTTGAAACAGACAAAAAAAAAAAAAAAAAAGTCTCAAATAGCACCAGAGTTCAAAATATTTTGATCTACAAAGTAGTGAAAGAATTACAAGCTTGTTATGAAATCAAGTCAAAGAAAAATTCTAAACCTCAAGCCCAAAATGGCTAAGGATGCGTCTGAACTCTACATACTGAAAAAAAAAAAAAAAAAAAAAAAAAGAAGAAGAAGAAGAAAAGAAAAGGAACTCACTAGTAAAGGATGAAAACAGAGAACTTCAAATGACATTTTTCTTTATGAGTAGCAAAAAAAATAACATTTTTCTCGAAGAGAGGAGGGCTTGATATTTCTCAACAAAGCATTGTGAGATTTGAAATAAAACATAATTCTCTGGCACAAAATCAAGGCTAAGTAACATAAGCTAACACAACCCTAGTAATGGTGGGTAACATTGAACAAATGTATTTCAAAACAGTTTTTATAAAGAAAAAATAATGCAAAATATACTACTTTTGAATTTTTTATGATGACATAGTTCATCAGTTTTTGCAAATTTCTTTTAAAAATATAAAGATGATATAATGAGATTTCTCTTCCTTCCTCACCCTTTGAACCCCTTAAACTCCCATCCTATCGGCCATGGGAAAAGGTATATCCTTGAACATTCCTCTTGGTTTGTTTGAGTATTTGAATTTAAGGAGGATATGTTCATTGATAGTGACAAGTGAAGATTGGCCCAAGGCATGTATCTCCAACGGGGTTTGGAATGTGGGCATGGGGCAACCAAAAGCCAGACATAACTACAACCTTTGTCATTCAAAGTAAAAGTGTTCTATAAAATCAATTGAAAGCCTCCCCAAGGAAAATTCTCAGGTTTCTAACAAATTAAAGCTAACAATAACCAATGCAATTTTTGCTTTTTTCAAAGCAAGGGAAGTGCTCTAGATCAGTTTAAGAGTCTTTAACATTTTCTACTTTGAGAAGGTCATTACACCATACAAATTCACCTAACCTAATAACCATCAGAATTTTTTTTAAAAAAAAAAATGAGAAGAAAACAGAGTCTCAAATCCTCGATACCACTTTCCAACACCAAAATGGCAAAATCTGTATAAAACCGCCTGAAACCAGGCCATGAAATGCAAGCTCCAACACCCTGTTTTCAACAACCAAACCACAAATCCCTAATCATAGCCTTCAACCCAAAAGTACTAAAAATTCCACCACCAATTCCACAAATTCTACATGCAGCAACCACAAAATCCAACACTTGATAATCCCAACATTTCTTAGAAAGCTAAAAATGAGACAGAGGTAGCTATGAGATAAAGGTAGGAGTTACCTCTTGTTGCTAAGCAAATGGGCGGTGAAACAGAGGTTGGAGTTGTGGGTACTGGGCAGTGACGAGCATAGGGAGGCCGACGAGTCGTGAGTGCTGGGCGACGAGAGGGACGACGATGAGTCAAGGGTGCGTCACACGGTGGCACTGGTGGAGGGAGGGCGACGTTGGTGTTGGGCGACGAGTGGTTCTTGTGAAATGAGGGTACTAGTGACGAAAGGTACGGGAGGGGGGCGCGGGAGTGGGATGGGTGGAGATGGCTAAAGGCAGGCTGGTAAGTCATCAGTGCTGGGCGACAATAGAGACGACGGGGTGCTCGGTAACGGAAGGGAGGCAAGGGGTCGCGGGAGTGGGATGGGTTCAAAACCTGAAATGGGGATGTTGTTTTCAAATCCATTCCAGCGAGAAAGGAAAAAAAAAGTACAAACAGTGCAGCCACGTAGGGTGTGCAAAGTGTGCACCCCTACAGCGTCTAACCCGTAGTACTACTTTATTAATCGTATGATTAAAAGTTGATAGGATAAAGGTTGGTACTTATTTATCTGTTGATCGTATAGATAATAAGAAAATATGATCGACATATAAGATAAAAGGAGATAAGAATTGAACATTAAATAAAATATTATTAGAATATAATTATTATTATTATTTTTGTTTTAAAATTTGAAAAAATTGAATTATTTATTATATTTTATGTAAAAATTTAAAAAAAAAAATTGTAATAATTAGATAAGATGAGATGAAATGAAATGATTAACTTGAACTGCTCGTGATTCATGCTTTTATTTTTTCTAAGCACGCACTTCGTTAAATCTAAAGGATGAAAATACATGAGAGGGTGGTGGAATTCCTCTACAAACATCTTGTTCACAAACAAGAGAAAATAAAATAAAAAAACTTGTTGCAAGCGTCTGGTGCAAGCAGCGTGCAAATGGGGCTGCATGGCAAAAACAAAACGAATCGTTTTGTTTTGAAAATCATTTCTTCTCTCAACGAAGCTCTTCTCTCGTTTTATTTTCGTCTCCTCAGTTTCCCTCAATTCCCTCCCTCTATGTTTTCCTTCTGCACGAAACTCCCTTCCTCGACTCTTCGAGGTGAAGCGGCCGCCTCGACTCGGCGTCCCTCCCCCTCTAGGCCCTCCCTCAGCACGTCTATCCTCGGTTCGTCTCCCGCAGAACTGATTCCACCACGACCTCTCGTCTACCACAGAAGCCATCTCTCCCTTTGGTCAGTCTCCCTCAGCTTTTTCTTCTTCTTCCCACGAAGCCTCCTTTTTGGTCAGTTTCCCTATCTCGAACCTAACCTGCTCCAATCCCATTCATCTCGAAACCCTAACCCCCCAATCTCGTTCGTCCCGAAACCCTTACCCTAGCCCGCCCCAATCCTGGTCATCCCAAAGACCGTAACCCTAGCTTTCCCCAATCCCCTTCATCCCGAAACCCTAATCCTAGCCCTCCCCAATCCCGTTCATCCAAAAACCCTAACCCTAGCCCACACCTTCCTGTTCATCTTGAAACCTAACCCTTCTTGTAATATTGTTAGGTCAGAGGTAATATTGAAATTGAATTTATTTATTGTTATCGAATTTGTCATGGGGTAGATTCTGGATTTACTCTGTGAAGTTTTTCTCTAGTTTATTGTATTTGAACAAGTATGAGATTCTGATATTCCTATGGTAATTGTTAGGTTAGAGGTAATATTGAGACTGAATTTATTTACTGTTGTCGAATTTTTCATGGGGCAGATTCTGGATTTACCAAATGAATATGTTCTCTAGTTTATTGTTTTTGAATAAGTATGAGATTCATTTGTTCCTATGGTAATTGCTAGGTCAGTGGTAATATTGAAATTGCATTTATTTATTGTTGTCGAATTTGTCTTGGGGCAGATTCTGGATTTATCATGTGAAGTTGTTCTCTAGTTTATTGTAATTGAATAAGTATAAGACTATTGTAATGAAGTTGTTTTTTGTTTAAAGTGACTATTGTATTTCATGGGGCAGACTATTGTTTTTTGTTCATTAGACTAAGGTAACAACTATGTAGTTACCTTTTTGTTCTCTAGTTTATTCTGTGAAATTGTTCTTTAATTTTTTTTCATTATATTATCTAGATTTTTGTCCTCACCCCAGCTTCTGTTTGTTTGTTTGTTTGTTTGTTTGTTTATTGTCTGTCTATTGTAATGTTGACAGTTATTCTGGATTTTCAACTCTCTCCTTCTGTTATTTTACTTATTCTAATGAACAAAAATTCTAGTAGCTTAGATTACAGAAGCTGGGTTTTTTTTCTTTTTCTTCTAATGCTATGGTAGTCTAGGTATAAGCACAACAGGCAAGTTGGGACTGTGCAAATTGTGCAATGCAGTTTGGTTTCCCATTTTTGTACAATTTACTCAGAACTATGGTAATCAGTGACTCCATTAGTTTCAGTGACCCTTAGGTTATGATGTTCAGTGACCATTTGTGTAAAGTTTAATTCAGAACTGAACTTTCCCATGCAGTGAAGTGACATTGGTGGTGGCTCAATAGTCCTTAGGTTATAATGTTTTCAGAAATATGTGTCTTTTGATATGTGTGCCTTTCCACTATGCTTATGATTCATGTTAGAATGTTGTCATCAACTCTATCTTCTTCATACTTTGGTAAATGTACTTGTCAACCATTGTGCTTCTGCCATCTTCAAGCTACATTCAAATATTCAAATACTCCCAGAAATCCAAGACGACCATTTTTTGGGTGTCTAAATTACAACACAAAGGTAACTACATCACTTGTAATATAACATATTTAATAAATTGATTAATATTAAAAACATCTAACATTTTTTTATATTATATATGTTTGCAAATATCAGGGATTACCATACTGCAAGTATTTCAAGTGGGCAGATGGTGATCAATACATAGAGCTGGAATTACAAGAAAGAAAAAATGAACTATTAAGGAAGGAGAAAGAGGTCGATGAGAGACTTCGCAATATTGAGAAGAGGGAGATTGAGTTGCGTAAGAGGTGGATGAGATTGAAAAGAGAGAAATGGTGCAAGATGGTCGAGATGAGGAGTTTTTGAATAAGGAGTTTATGCTTCTTGAGAAAGAAGCTAAAATAACACGTTCATGCACGCTTTTCCAGTTATCTTGGACTTTTGTAGATGTTGTTTGTTGTTGCTTAGTGACTTGGTAGTGGTTGTTTGTTGTTGCTTAGTTTAAATGTGTAATTAAGTGTTATAAGTCAATTTTGGTTGTTTAGTCCAAGTGCGATATAATAGCTATGTACATTTCTTTTGTGGCATTTTGCCTCTTATGCTTGGGGCTGACGAACAAATACTTGTTGTAAAATAGCAGTTCGGGTCGAATCAATGGAGGCAGTAGTTTGTTATTGTTATTTTTTATCATTATGAAAGAAAGCTTTGGAACTCTTTTGAGAGGGTCAATTAGGTTTATTATTGTTATTTTTTTTATCATTATGAAAGAGTTAGACACAGAAAAGGAGCCCTTCCTTAGTTGGTTTTTAATTAATTAAAGAAAGCTTTGCACGTTGCTTCATTGCATTCCAAGAAATGCCTTTGCACATTATGGTGAATGAATGACAATTGGTTTCTACAAGTCCTGGCTAAAAAGGACACTATGTTTTCATTTGGTTTCACCAGGATGCTATGTTTACAATTTTAGTTCCAACAGTACACTATGTTGGAACTTACACCTTCTCGCATTTGGATACTCCTGGAACATTCACTAATTCTACATTTACACCAGCTCTTTACACATACTGTAATAACATTCACTAATTCTATATTTACACAAAAATGCCCATTCGCTCATATCAATTAATCCAGTTGTGATCTATCCAAACCATGCTTCTCAGGTTGTGATCCATCGAAACCATGTTGCACCGGTTGTGATCCATCCAACCCAAACTGCATATGTAAATATTTGTACGCGGAATGTTGAAAGTGAAACTGTCAGAAGTGAAAAGTGCAAAACTAAAATTATTAAGTGAAAAATTTGAAATTATTACACTTTCTTGAGTTCTAATCACTATTTCTCGGGGCTGGGTTCCACTATTGTAAAAAATCGAGCTGTCTCGAACAGGCTGTTGATGATTAACAAAATGGTGTATATTAATATTTTTACGGTTACTTCTTCCATAGGCAACCAACAATTGAAATATAACAAAATATTTCACAATTAATATACCTGCAGTTGTCCAGGACTAGTGATATCTACTTCTAATGGGCCAAATAAATTTCTGCACGTGTCTGAGAGTGGTGTATCTCCTTCATCTTGCTAATATATACCACAACAACACACAATATCATTTCATAAAATTACATTATAAATCTAATATACATAACCATGTATATATCTAATACCATTCATGTTAAAACATGCACCTGTTTATGTTTCCCTCTGGCTGGTGCTTTCTTCTGCTTGGCTTTAACCTTCAGCATGTCTTTTTCCATCCTGGATGCTCTCCTCAGAGATGAGGGTCTTCTTTTCCCTCGCACAATATTTGGACTTAGTACGAGTTTTGAACTACCAACAACATTTGTGTCTAGTGTCATAAAACCAGCATTCAAACCTGTCAGGGGGCGTAGAACTGTTAAATAGGACATGCTATCAAGAACTACTTAAAATAAATCAACTTTAAAATTCATCTCATACGAACCTGTTTGGGTCATAGACGGGGGTGTTGGTTCTCACGGTACAAGTCAATCATTGAATATAACCTTTTTTTTACATCTTCAAACTGCTCATTGGAACCTGCTGTATAAGTTATCATCTAATAACATATATTCAGTAAACTTGAATATCTATTACCATCTGGCCTCTGATCCCCTGTATCATAGCTATTGTGGATTAACGTGTATCTCATTTTGATGTCCATCTTCCATTGATCTAAACTGTACCGGTCTTGCAATGACTTTATACCGTTAGCTTTGAAAATGGCTAAAATATGCCTACACAGTATCCCCTCATCTCTAATAACCCACATGAACACTTTGCATCGCAGTCTTCCACATTGAAGTTCACTGAATATGTAACAAGATTAGTGAACTCTTCAACACGAACTTCATCTTCCACCTGATATGTTTTCATTACACCATCCTCACTGAGTAGAGATGGATCCATATCGAGTACACCCATTACTTGCTACTGGACTTCCCTAAATTTAGCGTTCGTATACAACTCTTGAAATCTCTTCTCAATTGAAGATTTAGATATACAGGGAATGGTGACGCTAAATGTGTGGAAGTCTGTATTGTTTTCATTCTCAATTTTCTTCCTTAGCGTACTGTCAAACTGGTCGACAAACTCCTTCAAGTCTGTTCTCGCATGAACATAACCATAAAAAAAAGCATTCATAGTTTCACTACGCTGGGTTGTACTCATTTCAGCCCAGAAGTGCTCTTTTAAGAATACCGTTAGCCAATGCTCACGCTCATCATATAAACTTTTCAACCAGACATTCTCATGTAAGTCATATGTGTTAAGTAACCCATCCCAACATTTCTCAAACTCCTCAATTGTTTGAGTGTCGTACACATATTTCATTAGTTGATTTTTTAGTCCACTTTTGTAGGCAGCATATGACACAAGCTTCTCGAAAACTTTCTTCAACATATGCCACAAACAGAATCTATGCCAACTTTCTGGAAAGACATTAGCAATTGCATTTTTCATTGCTCTGTCTTGATCAGTAATAATAGCTTTTGGAGGTTTACCATCCATACACTACAATCAGGTATGAAATAACCATGTAAAGGTCTATGTATCCTCACTTGAAATCAACCCCACTTCCAAAAGAATGGACTGTCCATGGCGGTTTACACCAACAAATGGTGCAAACGGCATCCCATATCTATTTGTGAGGTATGTGGTGTCGAATGTGACGACGTCACCAAAATACTGGTAGGCTGCCCTACTGCGTGGATCTGCCCAAGAAACATTATTTAGCCTCCCATCATCATCTAATCGATCAATGTAAAAAAACCATTATTCTGGTACTGCATCCTCAAAAAATAATCTCGAAGTGCTCCAGCACCACCTGCACCAAGTCGTAAATGATGTGCCTTGTCGATATAATTGCGACAATCCTTTTCAAAAAATGGGAGGTTCTCGAAGCCACCTGCACCAACGACAAGAGATCTGAAACTCTTATTCATCCGGATCCCAGCCAAGTCATTTGTATCTAGGACTATTTTTAGAGTTTCACTCACTTCTCTGTTACATCGAAAGAAGCGGGATTTCTTTGGACTGAGGCCGTGATTATGTGTATTATGGATTGTTGTCAACCACATTTTCCCCTCAACCTTTAAAGCATTAATCATTACCTTACAATCCGTCTTTCTTGTCGAGCGTGGCTTGGCGACGTTCAAACTCTTAATCCAAGCCTTCCCACTACGGGCACAACCAAGGATGACATATCTAATACTTTGATCATATTCCCTCTCACTCCTTTATGTCATCACCCCAAACCAGCATTTCTTAGCATAATTCTTATAATAGCTATGTAAATCTTTAAAAGAATTAAATTACATTCCCGACTTTAGCTCCTCAATTATATCATCACCATCCGTTTGCACTAACTGTGGTGACCCGGTAGTGCAATCGTCAGTTTCCGTGAATCGGGTCTATCCTCTTTACTTTATTCATAAACAATTGAGTTTATACATGGCACTTTAGTTTTCCTACAATCAGGTATATCCTCTGAACAACCCCTTGTGCTCCTTGTGAAGGGGTCAGTGATGTGAGGAGTTAGAGGTCCCATCCCATATTGAAATGGGTAACCAGCAGAATTGCTTAAAAAAAAAAAAAAACAAGAGCATTTAAACTCTCAAAACCCCCCAACTTGCATAACAAATAAGAATGACATTAAAAACCACCTGAATGTTACTGTGATATTGGCTGCCATCTGGATATGGCAGAAAAGCTGGCAACCATGTAGGCACTGGTCTATAGTAACCGTGCATGTAATTTGAAAAGTTTGCTAGACTCGTTTAAGGGATGTACTAACATAAAAATAATAATGATAATTAGGATGAGAAACAATGAGCAGACCCTTTCCAATAAGTTCTTGAAATATGAAATAACATACTGAGGTTGGGCTGTTTGAGCTAGATGTTGTTAGCGGAGATGAGTGTTCTTCCCTTTTTCCAATATCCTGTACACGTTGTTCAATATCCAATGTCAGTCTTTGGAAAGAATACTAAGTGAACAAACAAGTGGAATGGTCTTCAACATGCATTTATCTAATTGTATCAATTGGCAATGAAAATTGCAATAGAATTTTGGCTAACTCATTTTTAATGGAGAAAATAAAGTTAAAAAAAATTTCATATTTATTTTACTCTGGAAAACAAGCTCAAGCACAATATTGATAAATTATTCTTTAGACATAGTAGCTACAATCGTTCCTCTTTTTTTTTGGTGACCCAAATCCAGTGAGCTTGGCACAGAAAGGGGAGGAGAAGATTGAAATATGTAGATGTGTGGAATTGAATTAAGTATGATCCACAACCAAGACCACATACTACGAAAAAAAAGCACAACATAGTTAGGAATTGAATTAAGAACAGTAGAAAAAAAAAGTACACTGCAATATTGCATCAAGAATAGGTAGAATAAGACCAAAAAGATATTACACAATATACCTTTTTGTCGATACATATCTATCTGCATAATCAGTAGGAAAATGGAGATCCTCTGCGTCACCCTCGATTATTTTGCATTCCTTTAAGGGCTCTTCGATTTTTTTAATTAATCATACCAGACAGTAATAATAGCTTTGCAAAGAGGTATCAAAACTACAACTTTTGACATGCTATGGTCCAAGCAAATGTTTCTTGTATATAGAAAACAAACATGTTGCTCAAACTAGCTATGCCATATTGCTAAAAAACCTAACAAGCAACATCAACATCTCTTTGGCTCTAACAAGATGTAGAAATACGGTCAAGCTAGACCAATATTTACAAATTAACCAGGACTATAGTCCTCAAAGACCAAGTTTCAAGCCCCAATTCCACAGCATTGTAAATTTATATTTAGAGAGACAGTCAAGATTTTGTAAAAATAGGATACCATTAGAACCTCCTTTAAACAAAGATTGAAAATCCCATATCTTAAAAACATAACGCAACAATCCTCAAAGAGTCCCTAAAATACTAATATAAAAATAACTAAAACAGATACAAGCTTCAATTGAGGAACTTTATTGAAGTTTGTATCCATACATGCCCAAAACAAACAGAACCAGGAACGGCATAGGCAGTCTTCCAGTAAAAGAAATCCATTGCAAGTTCATTTATCATAAAAGTTTCAACATTTTTTCTTCTACAACACTATAGTTTTTTATACAGCTCTTTAAATTTCCACAAAAGTTATTCAGTACCATGCAAATTCACCAACATCATCTGATCAAAGCACAACTCCAAAATGAAAATTGTGAGAATGGTAACAGGAACGAAAAATCATAGACTTCAAATGATTGCATCCATAACTTAGAGGTAGCAATTAATTAAAATTGTAATGAGAGCTCAGAAGATAAGTGATTCATGGGAAACAAAAGTGAATGACCATTAATGACAACGGACTTGATCAAGTTCAAAGCACTACAAGTTCGAATATTATGTGTATTTTATTTTATTTTTTTACAAAGAAACATGAATTTCATTCACATGAATCTGCATTTCTATGGCATAAACACATGACAAGGAGCTGGGTTTCCAAACACACACAACACATATGCATTTCTAAGCAATAAACTTAACCAATGTGCAATTTTGTCAACATACTCCCAAGAAATCATGAAAATTGAACGTGTAAAAAAAGGTGTTTTACCATTGTACGCATTCCAGTTGCTATCCACCATGCTAGACCAGTTCACCTCACAGCTCCACTTGAAGAACACGAAACCCCAGAGCTTTCGAGAGAGAGTCGAAGATGCCATGTTGGCATCTTGCTGATTTGAAGCTGAAGACTATTAGAGCTCCGTAACTCCTGCAATCAAACAACACAAAACTGTAAGAGTAAACCCAGGAAGATGAAGACGACGTGCGACAAAGACACCCACGCTGAAGATCACCCACGCCGAAGCTCACCCACACCGAAGACCACGCAAGCTTACGATCTGAAGGAAAAACACTAGCCGAAGATGAAATCGAGGTCGAGCACCAAAGCAAGAATCCAAAAACACCAACCGAAGACGAGATAGGTCGAGCACCAAAGCGGGAATCCAAAACCAAACCAGAGTTTTGTTCTATTTTCCAGTTTTTTTTTTTTTTTAAAATATCAACTGACGTGGCATTATCCCACGTCAGCCGTTTACTCACTGTTTGCATTCAACAACTGTACCTAGAAGAAGTGAAATAAAATATCAATAAATTGTTCCCACCCATTCTCTTTTGAACAATCCATCAAGTAGACTTTGATACCACTGCCAGAGACGGTGACCAATTGGTCAATGACATATTTTGTTGCTTTGAGATATATGATAAAGAGACCTACTTCTCCCACCTCAAGATCTTGGGTTAGGAAAAGTGGAAACATAATTAGATATGTAGCATTAGGAGGTTTGTGCTAGTGGTGGCCAAAATAGTTGATGCACGGCTGTGTCAGCACATGAGATACATGCGCCGCAAGTATCGAGGCAGAGTGGTTCAAATCTGGTATTTTTTTAGGGTGTTGAAACTCCTATCATGACACATGTCATTGAAATATGCTTGGAACAGCAGTGCGTCGACTTCACGCATGGTTCAGACTGCTCGTGTAACTCATGCGCTAGTCTTTTTACTGCATTCTACCAAGTACTTGGAGATTAGCGATTGGGGATAACATGGTGGAGCACGTGTGGCTCTATGGTCATTGAAGAGCAATTTCTTTTTTTTTTTATCATAAAACATACTTATTTACTAATAAAAACAACACATTATAGTTTTCATAGAAGCAATTTAATTTATACAAGAGGGTGGTGGATCTTTGCCACTATGAAAATCTAACAGACATTGTGGAACTTCAATAAGGGGTATGCTTCCAAATGCATTATTGGAGGCTGCCCATTGCGCAATTCCAAGTGCGCATCGATTCTGGGTTCGATGTATTTTGATGCCTCCTAAGATTCAAAGTTGTTCAACATGAGTCTTGTGTCTCGGTTGATTCCTTCTGCTAGGCAGTCTTGGCTTTTTGTTGATTCATTCAATGCTTTTATTTTTCTTTGGGAGTCACCTTCTCCTTGGTTCAGATTGCAGCTAGTTAAGTGAGCTGCTACAATGAAAGATACTTCTTGGTTGTGATACCTGCCTATCGCCATTGATGTACTGCCACTTGATCTAACTGCTACATCAAAAGTTATGGAAGTTTGCTCTAGTTGGGGAGGGGTCCAATTAATATTTTGTTGCCAATCTTTCCATTCCCAAGCACTACAGTGGTCTCTAAAGGACTAGCTAACATTCATTATAAACTGATTTATGGTCATTTTTTTGGAGTTATGGACCACTTGATTTTGGTAGAACTAGAGATTGTCCATTGCCACCATAACAAAAAGTTGGAATTTCTAGGTGTCATTTTTATCCATTTGGAGATGCGCTTCAAGATTTAGGATGCACATGATTTAGGTGCTGATGTCATGGTTGCCAATGGAGGAGAGATCAAGAGTCCAGGGGGATTATCTCCACAAAAATCTAGAATAGGGCAGTCAAGAAAAAGATGAGAGGTAGATTCTTCAGCCAAGTTACATATGGGGCAAACTGATTGGTCTTCTTGGAGTGATTGGTAGTTTTTTAGGAGATCATGGGTAGGAAGAATGTTATTGTAAATTTTCCACAGCAAGAGCTTTAGCTTATCTTGGATTTTTAGTTTCCAGATTTTCTTTTAGACTTGTGGATCGTTTATGCTTAGTTGGTTTACAAGAGCAGTGTAAGCTGATTTGACAGAGAAGTTTCCCAGCAAGTGATGCTTCCATATGGGCCTGCCACTAATTGTGTGGAAGTGAAGTTGGGCTAGGGTGATTTTCTCAATTTCATTGGTTGTGTTCTAAGAGAATAAGGCATTTAAGAGAACAAAGTTCCATCTCCTTGGTTCCTCAAGAGTTAGTTCAACTACTCTCAGTTGAGGGTCTTGGACAATGTTTGGAGATGAAGGAGTTGGGAGTGGTGGAGAAAGGGTAGGGATCTAGAGATCAGTCCAGGCCTTTGTATGGACCCTATTGTTGATTTGAAAACACAGGTTGGATACTAAAAAGTCTCTTTGTTTGAGCAAAGGCTTATAGAAAGTAGAGTCCGAGGATTTCCCCTGAATAGACAGCCAAGAGTTTTGTTTCACATACTTATCCTTGATCAAGGTTTTCCAAAGAGCGGTGTCATTGTTCAAAAGGTTTCGGCCCAGTTTACAAAATAAGGCTTTATTAAAGTCTGAGGAAATTCTAATTCCTAAACCTCCATAGATTTTGGTTTACAGATGAACTTCCAAGAATTTTGGTGTGAAATTATGGGTTTTTTCTGGATTGAACCCCCACCAAAATTTCATTAGAGCTTGATCAATTCTTTTTGTGATTGACCTCGGGATAAGGATGCTTGCCATCCAGTAGGTTGGAATGGAACTGGCCACTGACTTGATTAGGGTTGTTCTACCTGCTTGGGAAAAAAGTTTTAATTTCCAACCCAAGAGTTTTGCCTAGATTTTCTCCAACATCTCCTTATAATGGTCCCTGCCCATCCTTTCAAAGCCTAAGGGGAGGCCCAAGTATTTTATTTTGGAAGAGGAGTTTTTCATATCAAGGATTTCTTTTATGGATCTGGAGTATGAGGCTAGAGAGTTTATGCTAAAATGGATTGAAGATTTATTTTTGTTGATCTTTTGACCCGACCAAGATTGGTACATGTTCAGACATCTAAGGAAAGCATTGGCATTGTGGATGGTAGCTTTGCTAAAAAGAATTAGATCATTCGCAAAAAGCAGATGGGTTATAGAGGGCCCACCTTTACTAACTCTGATGCCCTGCAGGTTGCCCTCATTCTCTTCTTTGATGATAAGCCTAGAGAGAACTTCGCACCCAATTACGAAAAGGAATGGAGAAAGGGGGTCCCCCTGCCTTAGTCCTCTAGAGAGGTTGAAGTGACCTACAGGCTCCCCATTCACTACTACCGAGAAGGAGATCGTGGTTATGCATTCTTCAATCCACTTTATCCAATTAGGGTGAAATCCAAGGGACGTTAAAATGCTTAAAAAAAATCTCCATTCCATAAGATCAAAGGCTTTCTCCATATCAATCTTTACAGCCATAATCCTCTTTTGTCGTCTTTTTTTATGTGGTGGAAGATCTCTTGGGCTACGATAGTATTTTCTTGGATGATTTTCCCTGGAATGAAGGCTGATTGTTGTGGGGAAATGACCTTGTGGAGCACTTTTTTAAGCCTGTTTGGGAGAATTTTTGCAATCACTTTAATGCCTTGCCCAATGATGAAGAAATTCTTAATGAGTTTAAAATAGTCTTCTTTTACAATTTTTCAGTAGAATTTGTAGAAGAAGCATCTAAAGTCATCAGGACCAGGGGCCATGGAGGAAGGAGTTTGTTTTATAGTGGAAGTAATTTCCTCATCGTTAGGGATTTGACAGGAAATTATTATCCTGTATTGAAATCTTGTGAGGGAACAGGTCATCCAACTCGTTTGTCAGATTGGGGTCGAAAGTGTTGTAGATGTTTTGGAAATGATCAATGAACATTTTGTGAATGCTGTGAGTATCATGGACCCAGTGGTTTGATTGGTCCTTAAGGCTGTGTATGAGATTTCTCCTTCTTCTCATGGTGGAGGACATATGGAAGAATTTGGTGTTCAGGTCTGTGGCGGTGAGCCATTAAAGTCGGGGTTTTTGTTTCCAAAGAATTTCCTCCATTTTGAGTTGTTCATTGAGACAGGTAACCAGGCTATCCTCAAGAAGCATGGAATCTTCAGAGGGATTAAGCTTTTGGACAGGTATGAGCTGTTGGTTGAGCTCTCTAATACGGGTTTGGATATAGCCAAAGTGCTGTCCATTCCAGATTTTTAATGCAGATTTGACTACATTAAGCTTCTAAACTAGAACAAATTCGGTGGGCCCTCAATGGCTCCATTCCAAGAATTTTTCACTACTGTCAGACTACTAGGGTCACTTGCCCAAAAATCTTGTAATTTAAAAAATCTATTAGGATTTTTTTACCACTAGTGTCCAACAGCAAGGGGGCATGGTTCGATGATTGGATTGGAAAATGAAAAATCCTAGCATCTAGGAAGAGGTTAGTCCAATGTGAATTTGTAACTCCTCTGTCAAGTCTTTCTCTAATGTGATTTTTGCCATATCTTTTGTTAGACCAAGTGCACTTTGGGCCCGAGAAACCTAAGTCAACCATACCATTTTGATTCATAAAGTGACTTAATCCATTAGGCTAAGAAGAAGAGGCAAAAACTTCCCACCAAATTTTTCAAATTGATTGAGGATAGCATTAAAGTCTCCTAGAGGGAAACTCAAGGCAATTCTATTAAGAAGATCCCAGAAGACAATTTTTTCCCTAGGCTGAGCTAGACAATATACAAAGAGCAACAACCAAGGTACATAAACAGGATCAGAGTACACCATAAAAGCCATTACATTATTGGAAATATATACAAGTTCCATGTCCAAGCCAGGACGCCACATATACAAAAGGCCTCTATATTTTTTTAGGGGTGGTACATGCAGAAATAAAGAAAAATTTAATTTATTCACAACACCAATTGTTTTTTCATCATTCAAAATTGTTTCCTTAAGGAGATGCATAAACCACTACCAATGCTCCCAAGATGGTGGGACTGATTTGTGCCCTCAAACAACACACTGTAGAGGGTCGAGCAATCCCTCTGCAGTTCCAACATAGCAGCTTCATGACTGATTTGTAATGGACCTCTTCAGTGACTTATTCGAGATGTCAATCTCCAAGAATGAGAAGAGAAGAGAAAGAGAATAGAAAGAAGAAGAATCAGATAGGAGGAATGATCAATAAACCTTTCATACCTTTCTCTTTATTCATACGGTATTTATATTCATCATTGTGTTACATGACACCGTTTCACTACCACTTAAGGCCTCTACTTACAACTTAAATGACACCAATTTATTACATTGTTCTCAACGACAGACGTTTAGTTGATTAGTAATTCAACTAATTTAACTGTATTACAAAATGTCGTTTAACACTACAGATCTTCATAACAGCAGCACGGACTCCTCATAACAGCAGCTCCTTAAACACTCCTCCCCTTCAAAGCACCTTGCTCACAAGGTGGGGAAATTTCTCCCTAAGCTTCTAGTATGACTCCCATGTGGCATCCTCTGGTGCAGCCCCTTGCCATTGAACTAGAACTTCCACCAAAGCTCTATTGTTCACCTTCCTACTTCTCCTCTGCAGAACCAGCTGTGGCTCAGGCTGTATTTCTCCCTCTTCATCAACTGGTGGCAAGGTTGACAATGGGGAAATATGTTGGCCTAACTTCTTCTTTAAAGAAGAAACATGAAAAACAGGATGTAAACGAGATTGAGATGGCAGATCCAATTTATAAGCAACCTTTCCAATCCTGTTTAATATCTGAAATGGGCCATAAAACTTAGGTGACAGCTTCATATTTCTTCTAACCGCAAGGGAACTTTGTCTATAAGGTTGAGGCTTTAAGAATACCCAATCTCCCACTGAAAACTCCCTCTCAGTGTGCCTTTTATCAAAAAATAGTTTCATTCTCTCCTGAGCCAGTATCAAGTTATTCTTCAAAACTGCCAAAATTTCTTCTCTGGTTCTGAGTAACTCTTCCACAGCCTGATTTTGAGATATACCAGGAATATACTGCTGTAATTTCACGGGAGGAACACCATACACTGCCTCATATCGTGTCATTTTTGTTGAAGCATGACAGGTGGTATTATACCACCATTCTGCAAGTGGTAGCCACTCAAACCAGCCCTTAGGCTTATCACCTGAGAAGCACCTTAAAAAGTGTTCCAAACACTTGTTTACTGCCTCAGTTTGACCATCAGTTTGTGGATGGTAAGCTAAAGAGTAAGACAAGTTAACTCCCTGCAATTTAAAGAACTCCTTCCAGAATGAACTTGTGAAAGTTGCCCCTCGATCAGAAACAATGCTGCTGGGCATCCCATGCAGCTTGAAAATATTATTTAGAAACAATGCAGCAATCGTTGCTGCTGTAAAAGGATGTTTTAAGGCTAAAATATGTGCATACTTTGATAGCCTATCCACCACCACCATCACTACAGAAAATCCTTTTGATATTGGCAGTCCTTCAACAAAATCCATAGACACATCAGTCCATATTTGTTGAGGAATGGGCAAGGGCTGTAACAAACCAGCGGGCAAAATATTCTCACTCTTGTTTCTTTGACAAACTTCACATTCACGATTAAACTTCTTTACTTCTATCTTCAAACCAGGCCAATAAAAGTTTATTCTTGCCCTATGCAAGGATTTGTGAAATCCTGAATGTTCAGCCAATGGGCTTGCATGAATGTAGTGTAAAACTTTCAGCTTCAATTCTGAACAATTGGGAATGTAAATCCTCTCTTTCTTAAAGAGAATGCCTTGTTTAAGAGTCAAGTTTGAAGGAGATTGACCTTGTTGAAATTCATTCAGCAGCTGCTTAATAACTGGATCTTTGTCATAAGCCTTTCGAATTTCTTCAAGCCATGTTGGATTAGGAACAGAAATTGCATTCAATGACATAAGGTCTTCACACTCATTCTTTCTGGACAAGGCATCTGCTACTTTATTATCCACCCCTTTCTTGTATTCAATGGTAAACTCATAGCCCAAAAGTTTTGCAAGCCATCTTTGTTGAGCCGCTGTGCCCACTTTCTGCTCAAGCAGATACTTCAAACTATGGTGGTCTGTTCTCACCACAAAGGTACCACCAAGAAGGTAAGGTCTCCATTTTTTTACTGCAAGCACCAATGCCAAAAACTCCTTTTCATATGTTGACAACAATAAGTTCTTCCCTTTCAAAGCTTGGCTCAAGAAGGCTAAAGGCCTTTGGTCTTGCATCAACACAGCCCCCACTCCATTTGCACAAGCATCACATTCAATAATAAAACCCTTTGTAAAGTCTGGCAATGCTAAAACTGGTGGGCTAGTAACAGCAGCCTTTAATTCCTCAAATGCTTTTGTAGCTTCTGAGTTCCACACAAAAGCATCTTTCTTCAATAAAGCTGTTAATGGTGCAGCTATAAGCCCATAGCATTTAATGAACTTTCTGTAGTAACCTGTCAAACCAAGAAAGCCCCTCAGACCTTTCACGTTCTTTGGCAGAGGCCAACTGATCATGGCTTCTAACTTCTTTGGATCTGCTTTAACTCCTCCCTTTGAAATCAAATGGCCAAGATACTCAATCTCCTCACTAGCAAAATGACACTTTGACCTCTTGGCATACAACTTCTGCAGCTCCAAGATTTCCAACATAGCAGATAAATGTTGACAATGAAACTCTATATCCTTACTATACACAAGGATATCATCAAAAAAAATAATTACAAATTTCCTTAAAAATGGCCTAAATACATCATTTATGAGGCCTTGGAATGTTGAAGGTGCATTTGTGAGACCAAAGGGCATTACAAGAAATTCATAATGCCCTTCATGTGTTCTAAATGCTGTTTTAGGAATATCATCATCCCTCATTCGTATTTGATGATAGCCTGATCTCAGATCAAGCTTAGAAAAAATTGCTGCTCCAAACAATTCATCAATTAATTCACTACAACAGGTATGGAATACTTATCTTTTATTGTAGCCTCGTTGAGAACCCTGTAATTGATGCACATCCTCCAAGAGCCATCTGCTTTCTTCACTAACAGAACAGGAGATGAAAAAGGAGACTGGCTTGGCCTTATAACACCAGTTAGCAGCAATTCTTTGACTATCTTCTCAAGTTCAGCCTTCTGGTAATAAGGATATCTGTATGGCCTTACACTTACAGGCACAGATCCTTGCTTCAGATTAATTTGGTGATCATGTGATCTTTGAGGAGGCAAGCCACTTGGTTCCTCAAAAACCTTGCTGAACCTACTCAGCAACTGTGTTATCATCTCAGGTTCTTGAACAGAATCTTCTTGAGAATTTATTGAAATCATATGCAAGAACATACTTCGATGTTCCAGTCCAGTTATACTAGAAATGTCAGCATCGTTAATAACAAGGTTACAAGGAAAAGATAAGCCTTGCCAAGATATAGCTCTTCCTTCAACTTAGAATTGCATTCGCAACTTCTGAAAATCCCAAAGAATAGGCCCTAGAGACAATAACCATTGCACCCCTAAAACAACATCACAACTCCCTAACTCCAATGTACAAAAATCTGATACAATTGTTGCGCCTTGAATCTGAATTTCCATTGCACTACACACTCATTCACTACTAACCACATCTTCATTGGCAATTTTAACTTGCACAGGGTTGGCTTTGTGTAAACATAATCCTGAGTTAACAGCCACCATAGTATCCACAAAGTTGTGGGTACTACCACTGTCAATAAGTATTAATACTTCTCTCTTCTTTAACTATCCAATAACCTTCATGGTTTTAGGACTTGGTGTTCCCATCATTGCTTGAATCGAAATGGAAGCAATCTGAGCAGGTCCAGGCAATTGATCCTGCTCCTCTTCAATACTCTGATCAGGTTCCAATTCTGCCAAACCATCCTCCCCTTCTACAAAATCCATACCCTCCATCACATACAACTTAGGTCTAGCACATTTGTGGCCTGGATGCCACTTGTCCTCACAGAAATAACACAGGCCCTTCTTCCTTCGATCTTGCATCTGAGCTTCAAAAATTCTCTGATATGGCATTCTTGAAATGGGTTGGCCTTTAGGAGCACCCAAGATTGAGTTGGAAGGACCAGGCTTATTGGTATTTCCATTCCATAACTGTTGGTGGCCTTCAAAAGAATTACTTTTCCAAGACTTTTTAGTGCTCCACACATACTGTTCTTGGATTTTAGCTAGGCCAAATGCATCATTCAAGTTAGACGGCTTCAACATTCTGACTGGCAACCTTATTTCATCTCTCAACCCACTAAGAAAACATCTTAGTTTGTTTTTCTCAGAGATGTCTTTTATTCTGTTGGAAAGCAATTCAAATTCAGTTTTATAAGTGGTAACATAACTCACTTGCTTCAATCTTGTCAAGGATTCCATAGGATCATCATATGGAGATGACCCAAACCTTACTTGCAAGGCTTGAACAAACTCGTCCCACGAATGGAAAACACCTGCTTCACTCGCATCCTGGAACCAAATTAAAGCTTCATCATCTAAATGAAAAGAAGCTATAAAGATTCTTTGACCTGGGGGAATTTGATGGAAGAGGAAATACTGATTCACTCTATACACCCAAGCCGACGGATTATGCCCAGAAAATCTTGGAATCTCCAACCTAACACCTTTGGGTCACCCTCTATCACCCAACTCCTTATAATGAGTCTCACCAACACCTTCAAGAGTCGTATCATGTCCATTTATATTCCCAACCAAATCACCATTACCTCTTGCATTGTTCACTGACAGTCTTGTAAGCTGCTGCAAGATTTCAGCCATTCTTTGATCTTGAGCTTCCGGATCATTTCTTGCGGTTTCTTGTTGTTGCACTAGAATTGAAATAGTATCTTCAAGTTGTTCCTGTTGTCTATCATGTTGTTGCCTTAATTGAACCAATGCTTCATTTAACTAAGAAAAAGATCGAGTCCCTTCTGCCATGGCTCTGGATACCAACTGTAATGGGCCTCTTCAGTGACTTATTCGAGATGTCAATCTCCAAGAATGAGAAGAGAAGAGAAAGAGAATAGAAAGAAGAAGAATCAGATAGAAGGAATGATCAATAAACCTTTCATACATTTCTCTTTATTTATACGGTATTTATATTCATCATTGTGTTACGTGACACCGTTTCACTACCACTTAAGGCTTCTACTTACAACTTAAACGACACCACTTTATTACATTGTTCTCAACTACAGACGTTTAGTTGATTAATAATTCAACTAATTTAACTGTATTACAAAATGTCGTTTAACACTACAGATCTTCATAACAGCAGCACGGACTTCTCATAACAGCAGCCTTCCTAACAGCAGCTCCTTACATGATTTGGTGGCAGATTTGGCTCTGCCGCCGTAGCCTTATCATTAAACACAGAGGAGATGTGGGTCTTAGGGTTACCGTCAGGAGCCGACTTAGGAGTAACCTTAGTGGCGTCGATTTGATGAAGCTCCTTTCCATGGAGGAATTTTCTTCTGCTGAGCGCTTTCCTACTGGATCTATTTGCCTTGATTAACGATGCTAATGAATCGTTCCCATCCTCGAATCCTTTAGCTTGCAGGTACGCTGATCTCTTCTTTGGTGGGATCTCGACCTCCAGATGGGTTCACTCACACTTCTTTGAATTTGGTAGGGTCTCTGGTGGGCTGCGGGGAGGGGATTTTAGGGTTTCAGGGATGGTAAGGATTGGGAATTCGGTGCTGAGGTTGAGTGGTTGAGTCGGGGGGAAGGGGCAGACGAGTGGGATGGGGGCCTGGGTTCATGGGTTATGTTCTTTCGCAACAAAAGAACATTGATGTGCTCTGTGTGGATTTTGAAAATTTTCCTATAGAGATTCTTGAGATGAACATGACTTGAATGGAGAAGGGAGTGGCGGCTTTAATCTACTCTTTGATAGGTGTGAATGGAGGGGATTTGCATTGAAAGCATTGAATGGGGTTACCAATCGCATAATGGGCCACTGTTCATCTTCTTAAATAGGATGTGTTGCTAGAAGTTCTGCACTGAGCCTCTGGTTTTCCGCACGAGCAATTGCAACAGGCCAATGACCCGTGCACTGAGTGCCTGCAAAAATGTGGATTGCAGTGCTTTGGTTTTCGGCTATGGTGAAGCAGGGACTAATCTCTGTAAACATTTTTTCTTTCCCTTTGTTTGTTGGATTTTTAAGCATGGGATTCTGATGGTGTTGTTGATCTGCTTCAGTCTCCCTGATGCGGACTGGGGACAGAGTGGGTACCAGTGGGATGCATCCCTAGTTTTCACATTGATTGCCTCCATGCGGATCGTTTCTTCTGAAGACCATATTCTCGGCTCTCATCCATGTTCCAAATTGCAAGACTTCGGGAAGAACTACAAATGTGGGGCATGACTGAGCTAGATGGCCTAAGCAGCTACATGCATAGTAGAAGTCAGAGAGCCTTTCATACTTTATCAGAATTTTTCTCAGTTGTCTGTTCGGTATTGCCAGATCGAAACCTTCGGGTATGGGCTTCTCTATGTTGATTTCCACATTGATCCTGAGGTACCTCTGCAGTGTACACCAAAGATGGACGCTTTATCCATCTCTGAGGTTACCTAAAATCTTTCCAGTGGACTGAATAGTATAGAGCCACCTCGTTGATGCTAAGCCCCGGTGGCCATTGCCTAAGAACCATATGATAACCCTTAAAGTTCCAAGGCCTATTTGCTCTTTGTCTTGTTGGTTTGGAAATGTAAAGAGAAAAGTATTGACATCAATATCTTCAATTATAAGGCCCACGATGAAGCTCCAAACGGCTTTTATTGTGGCATGAAAGGTATTCTTGTTTAATGGTTTGGAGGAGATCAGTTTACCTACTAGTGTGAGATTGGAGAAATGGTTGACAGGGGCTGCTTCGGGTTCCAATTGCATATCACTCCATGTCATCACTTGAGCTTGTCTTATGAGTGCTTCAATCTCAAGTTGCTGGGATGCCATTGCTAGTGAGCAGGGGAATTTTTATGTTGTGTAAGGGGGTGAAAGTGGGCTGGGATTTGGCTTAACGATGTTGTTTGTCAATAGTGTTGTATGGGGGGATGTTGGTGAGGGAGTGTTGAAGAGGGTATGGTTCGGAGTTGGGGGATTTTGGCAGGTGGTTTGTCCTTAAGGTGGGGAGATACTACATAGAGGGGAAAACCCAAACTAGAGGTAGAGAGAAACTCATCTTAGAGAGAGAGTTGGGCAAGCATTGAAGAGCAATTGATTGGTCCTCAACCGAGATAAGAAGAAAGAAAAATAAAACATGGAAATTTAATAGGAAAAGTAGTTAGGAAGGGAGAGAGTCAAAAGAGGGAGATTAGGCAGTTTGGTTGGTTCTCTTTGTTGATGGAAAAAAAAATTGATGGTTGCGTATGTCGTTGCATTCTTTTTCAGTTTCCTATTTACTGCCTGTGAATAAAAACTTGCATTGCCTTCCCCCCGTCTTCTCATTTCTAATGGGCAAAATCAACCCACTAGAACTTGGGTTCCTTCCACCAGCTAAGTGTATGATGAGACCAAAGATCACAACTTTTAGGCCCTGTTTGGATGTTGAGCTAGGTTGAGATGAGTTGAATTTTTTATGAATAGTAGTGAGTTGAGATAATAAAGTGAGTTTTGTGAAACCCACCTAAGATGAGTTTGGAAGGAAGGGAGAGAGTAAAAGAGGGAGATTAAGCAGTTTGGTTGGTTCTCTTCATTGATGGTTGCATATGTTGTTGCATTCTTTTTCAATTTCCTATTTACTGCCTGTGAATAAAAACTTGCATTGCCTTCCCATCTTCTCATTTCTAATGGGCAAAATCAGCCCACTAGAACTTGGGTTCCTTCCACTAGCTCAAGTGTACGATGAGACCAAAGATCATGACTTTTAATTTTATATATTCTATTATGCTCATGTTTTTTATGAACGAGGACAATGAGGTAAGGGAAGTGGAAACTTCTACTAAAAACACCAAAACAATTGATTGCAACATCTCTTTATTGGGTGTGGTCTTCGATCATAATATTTTGGTCCCTACTCGTTAGACGTAGGCTTGCAATCTATTTGGGTTGGGTTTTTTTCTTCCCTCTCTGTTCTAGTAAGATGTTTTATCACAAAAGTCTCCCCTGTCAATTTAATTTCAACGGGTAGAAGGGTTTTGCACCCCTTTTCTATATTGAATATCGATTTAAGTTAGAACCTAATCAAAGCTTTAACATTTGAGTTTATCTACAATTTCCAGTATAATGATCTTTATAGGAATACAAATCTTAAAATTATTTAAGCATAAAAACATGCACTGCACCATTAGATGTCCTTTTGAATTGATGTTAAACATACAAATACACAACATAACAGAGGTTGCAACTTAAACTTGTGCAAATGTAATTTCTATATACATAATTTCTACAAATAAAATGCAATGACATGATTTCTATATATAAGCACCTTGTGTAGATACCAAACCGCCAGGCAAAGTTGGTGACTCAAACATTTTGCTTTCATTACAAAATGGAAATCGAAATATAGACAAAGTAAAAGTCACAATGTCTCCTAATATAACCTTCAATCGACCAGCAAATCATGTTTCCTTCCATGTGAGGAAGTAAAATCCAAATTTCTACAAAACATAAAGCCTCTTAAAATCAGTGATAAGGAAAAGCAAAAAGGAAAGTGCTCTTTCTATCATAAGAAATCAAAATTCTGCGAAACATGAGGCCTCTTAAAATTAGTTATAAGGAAAAGCAAAAGGGAAAGTGCTCTTTTGATCAGAAGAAATCTAGAGTGGACTACAACATCATTATGTAAGATCAAAACAACAAGTCCTTGATATCTTAAGAGAAATGGCAACTAGAACAATCACCTAAATGCCAATAGCTTAAAGCCTTGAGTCATTCCTCATCAACATAACTAAAACTTGATTTTGGATCAAATTCTAAAAAAAGAAAACACATGATGATTATTAAATGATAAAAATAATAAACATTATTAAAAATTTAGTAACTATGCAAATAAGAAATAAGTTGATTACCAAATTCCACCTTAAAGCTTTCAACATTATCCAAGAACACATAAAGATTAATGACAATTAGATCTTTCAACCAATTTTGTGTACAAATGAGTACCTCAACTGTTTTTGGAGATGATGAACTACGAAATGGGTCAAGCACACAATCTCTTGCACTGAAGTCTAACTCAAAAGAAATAGTGGAAATGGAAATGACCATCACATCCCGTGCAACTCTCAACAAAATAGGATACTTTACTTCATTGATTTTCCACTAATCTAAAATATTAGAATCTGGAGCTCATGCCTCACAACTATGTGACAGTATTGATCAAGCTTTGATTTACTCATCAAATTAGATTTAGTAATTTCTTACTCATACTCTATCCAAAAACTCTGCTGAGAATCAGAATCAATCATAGTAGGATCAACTGAAAAAAGAGGCTATTAACATGGAACAACTCTACTTGAACTTCCATATATAACACCATACTCCTCGCACATGTCAACCATCAACTGTTTCACTTTTGCAATCATTTATTCTACTAAATTTGAACCATATATTTTTTTAATTAAAAATGGAAAAGTTTAAATTTGTGTCTTGGATTAAGAACAACAGCAATGAATATTACCAAATTAATCTTTTAAGACGATCCCTTTTATCATACTCTCTCTTCATATTCACTGCCATACTTTTCAATTATGGATCATCATTTTGACTCCTTTTTTATAATTGTGTTGGATGCTACAAAACTTATGGGAATAAGTATTTGATGTGATATACAAAAAGTTCCCCAGTAGCATCATAAGAAATCTTCAAAAACTTTACAAATACTCTAATTCTAATTCTCTCCCAATAACTAGACTCTAGAGGGGTCAAGTTAACATTCTGACAATAACAAAGAAAATAATCATAATACTTTTCCAATTCCAAAAAATGACTTTTGAAATGTTTCTGCTATTTCTAACATGAGATAAGTCGACTTCCATCTCGTGGAAACATCAAGGCATACTAATCTTGAACAACCGATTTTTCTCATTCTCTATACATTTTTTTAATTTTTCCATTCTTGCTAGAGAGGATCTAATATACCTGAACGTATTACGCACCCTTGTGATTCCATCATTCACAATGAGGTTCATAATACGATCGTAAAAATGATGTGAATATGCTTCCCACCCAACAAATAATCTCCCCCACAAACCTTTTTAAATAATTGATGGTAACATCGTTTGAGGAAGAGTTGTGAACTGTAATAGTAAAGATCTTGTCAATATCTTGTAGACATGAATCTACATGCTTTCCAATAGTATATTCTTCATAATTAAGAATCATACAAAAACTTATAATTCTTTGTGTGATTTCTATTCACAGTTGATCAAGTGTGCAGTAAGACACAAATAGTTTAAGTTCTGAATGGATGTTCAAGTGTCAGTTGTTAAACTAACCCATCCAACTACCTAAAATATTTTCCTCAACTTCTTTCTCTATTTTAAATAGTTTAAGATAGTTTTTTTTTTAAGTGGTTCGAGATAGCATTTGGAATGTTGGTTCAAGTAATTTACATACCTTATTAAATCCTTGGGCTTCCATTAATCTAAAACATAACCTCATTACAAATTATCATCATTGTAATCGTCATTCGTACATTTTCTAAATCAAACTTATGTGTAGTTGCCATGCTACTCATATCGTTATCTCCCTCATGGCTCATAGCTTGTTGATCTGTGGTCTGATTCTATTACGGTGTTGATTACAAATACTAACATGTTGTAACATACTTGATGGATCATGTTTTTTGGGGTGACAAGAATAAGTGTTATGGAAGCAATTACACCCACTTTTAGGTCACTTAACGAACATTCATCCATTTTTGTAAAATATTCTCACACAGTTGAGGGGGTCCTTACTTGCCCTTATTTAGGGAAGAGGGAGACATATGTTACTATCACTAGACAAGTTAATGTTTAAAACCATACGTGATCGGCTTTCCAAATGAATAGTAGCCTAATCATCTCTTAAATTTGTTGGAGTATTACTTTTAAAACAATCCATATATGAACTTACATGTAATAGATGAGAATATAAATTACAATCCTATTTTAAGCAAAATAAAAAATATATGCTGATCATATATTTTTGCTTCGAAGTGCACTACTATGCATCATATTTATAAATCCAAACACAAATACGTCATTTCTTTAGTAAAGTTTTAAGTTATCTAGAAGTATAACTGATCTAAATGAGAGGAAGTGTATATTGGTGTGAAGAGCATGCAAGGAACATTTAGATGCACCTTAGATTTGAATAATGGCATTAGTAATAGTAATAAAGTGAAAGAGCGAACTACAACCAATGATAGTATTTATACTTTCTGGATTGAACTTGTATATTCTTTGATAGTTAACATTGCAATGAGTATGAGAGGCACGACAATAATATTGGAAATTATTTATTGAATTACATAAAACACACCTCTAAAAATTTCTTGTCTCCTCTCTGGCGTGTGAACCAAAGGTGGCTAAATAGTTTGGTTCCCAGGGTTTCTGTCACTCTAAGTGATAAGGGAACTAGATGGAGAGTCTTGAAGATTAGTAGAAGAATCTTAGGTTGACATAGGAAGAGGAGGTGGTTCTAGAAGTAGACAACAGACACGATGAAGAGATTTTACGTAAGGGGGAAAGAAGTCTCATTGGCAAGGTATGCACAGATAGAGCTGTAGGAAAGGAATTGATAAGCAACACGATGGCAAAAATATGGAGGGTTGGAAAACGGGCTATCTTTCAAGAAGTAAACAAAAATATTTTTACCATTACTTTTGAGACCCATGCGGACATGCACAGAATACTGGAAGGAAAACCATGGACTTTTGATAATGCTCTGTTCCAGTTATGGCCGTATAAGGGGGTATGCGTCCAGGGAAGCTAAATTTTGAAAAGAAAGTGTTCTGGATGCAAATATATGATTTACCACTAGGGTGCATGATAATGGAATGGAGGACCAAGATAGGAGGCTCAATGGGACGAGTTCTAGAAGTTGATGTGGAGGATGACGACATTGGATGGGGGAGATGCTTACCTATGAGGGTGGAGATCCTGTTGTACAAAACAGTCGCAAGAGGGCGATTCATAAGTTATCAGGGCTTAAGGCACTGGATTCATTTTCGCTACGAAAATCTCCCTAAGATATACTTCCAATGCAGTTTGATTATCCATGATGAGAAGGGGTGCAGGGCAGTATAAGAGAATAAAGGTGAAGCTAAAAGTTCATGCACACAATTTGGGTTGTGGCTCCGTGCTGAGAAAGTAATGAGGCAGCGGGTGTTTTTGCCCATCAATGGTAGATGTGGCAGGGGCCTGGGCCAGGGAGTGGATCGTGAGGGCTGGTAGTGGAACATAAGGGCCTGGAAGCTCTGGCCCATACTACCCATTTGGATTACATCCCAAAAACGGTTGAACAGGAACAACTTCATCTGGCTTTAAGTGTTAGAAGAGAATGGGAAGGCCAAAAAAGGAGGAGATGTGCTCGTGACCAAGGAAGCTACCCAGTTGTTCTATCACCACATCCTTCACCTAGAAAGAAATGGCGTGCAGATGTAGGTAAGGTCAGTCTAGTTCCTCCTAAAAAAAGTAGGAAAACTCGGGCAAATGATAAATTGGTGGACGATGGTAGTCCCTTGGAATCGGCGGCTGCTGCACGGCAGCCCCGCCAGCATCAATGAAACTGATAAGTTGGAACTGTCGGGGGCTTGGGAACCCCCGAACAGTTCACGGCAAACCCTTTGCTTGATAGTGAAGGATAAGATGCTCGATTTGGTTTTCTTGATGGAGACCAAATTATTATATACCAATGGCCTTAGGGCTGCAAAGAGGCTAAAATTTGATGGGTGTATTGTAGTAGAGGCAAGAGGAAGAAGTGGGGGTCTTATGCTTTTGTGGAAACAGGAAGACTTAATCGAGTTGATAAATTACTCTCACCATCATATTAATGTAAGGGTCAATGATGAAAGATGCAAGTTTAATTGGCTACTATCCTGCTTTTATGGCCATCCGAATGCTAGTTTAAGAAACTAAACGTGGGAGTTACTATCCTCTTTCAAGCCTCTTGATGGGGGCTAGGGTGTCATAGGTGATTTTAACGAGGATTTGTTCAAGGAAGAGAAGGTGGGAGGGAGGCCTCGAAGTGAAAATCTTATGTGTATGTTTAGGAAGGTTATGGAAAAGGGTAATCTGTTGATTTGGGATGGAAAGGAAATAAGGTTATGGAAGAGGGTAATCGGTCAAAGAAAGACTTGACCGAGCCATTGCAAACAGTTCTTGGAGAGCAAAATATACTGAGTTCTCTATGGAAACTCTACCTGCTGTGTGTTCTGACCATAGTCCAATTCTACTACATTGTAGTAGTAGAGGGTCCGTAAGCCGTAGGCTCCATAATCCTTTTAAGTATGTGGCAGGCTGGAACAAGGAAGAAGGCTGCAATGAGGTTGTCTCGAAAGCTTGGAAATGAAGCAGGGGGTGTTAACCACCTGGATAGCATGTTGAGAAAATTGGAAGCAATAAAGAGGGGACTGAATCAGTGGAGTAAAAATCTAGCAAGGGACAAGACTAAGGCTATAAGGGATAAGACTGCTTTGTTAGGCAGGTTGCAGAATGAGGGAGGAGCAGGTAGCATGAATCAACAAAAAGGGTTACAAAAAGATCTAGATTTCCTCTTAGACCAAGAAGATACTTGGTGGAGACAAAGGGCAAAGAAACATTGGTTGGTGGGTGAGGACAGGAATACAAGATTTTATCATGCATGTGTAAACCAGAGAAAGAAAAAGAATCTGATCAAAAGAGTCACAGATATGCAGGGGACAGTTTTAACAAGGGATTCTGAGATTGCAAATGGTTTTACCAGTTTTTTCTCTTCAATTTTCCAGTCATCACAGCCAGATTCAGTCCGTGTGGCTCAATGCATAGACAGAGTGAATACAAGGGTGTCAATTGAGATGAAACTTCATTTGGAGAAGGCTTTTACAGAAAAAGAGGTGGAAGAGGCTCTCATGCAAATGTCCCCCTTCAAATCTCCTGGGCCCGATGGCTTCAGTGCAGGCTTCTACTAAGAACACTGGAAGATGGTGGGAGTTGAGGTGACCCAGGCAGTGCTAGAATTTCTAAAAATTGGGAAGATGTCAAAGGACCTGAATCACACCTTGCTAGTGTTAATTCCCAAGGTAAATTGCCCCAACTCTATGAATGATTACAGGCCTATTTCCCTTTGTAATGTAGCCTATAAATTGATCTCGAAAGTTCTGGCAAATAGAATGAAAGGAGTCTTGGATGAGGTAATTTCATGGAACCAAAGTGCTTTCATCCCAAATAGGCTAATTACAGTCAATATTATGGTGGCTTACGAACTTCTCCATACCATGCATGCTAGACAGAAGCGCAGAGAGGGCTCCATGGCTATTAAGTTAGATATGTCAAAAGCCTATGATCGAGTAGAGTGGCTCTTTCTTGAGGCAATGATGCTCAAACTTGGATTTGGAAAGAAATGGACTGGTCAAAGCTGTCATGATCAATGGGGAACCAGGTGAAACTATATTCCCAACTAGGGGCCTTCGACAAGGGGACCCCTTATCACCTTACTTGTTCTTATTTTGTGTTGAAGGCCTCAGCTCGTTACTGTATAAGGCAGAATCTGAAGGCCTCATTAAGGGGGTTGCAGTTGTAAGGGGTGGTTTGAGGATTAACCACCTTCTTTTTGTCGACGATTGTGTAATTTTTTGTAGAGCAAGGCTGGTTGAATGGTACTACATCTGTGATCTACTGGTTTTATATGAGGAAGCTTCAGGCCAAACTCTAAACAAAGAAAAAACGAGTGTATTCTTCAGCTCAAATACCAGGGTGGAAGCCAAGGACTTCATTCTGCAGCAGGTAAATGGCTCGAGATGCAATGACTACAATCGATACCTAGGTCTCCCAACTGTGGTGGGGAGATCTAAACACAATACTTTCAGAGGCTTGAAGGAAAAGATTTGGAAAATGATCAATAGCTGGAAAACAAAGTTCTTATCTTTAGCTGGGAAAGAGATCCTCATAAAAAGTGTTTTGCAGGCTATTCCAGCCTACTCCATGAGCGTTTTTAAATTGTCGGGTAAGCTACTCAAAGAAATAGAAGGCATTTGGGCTAGATTCTAGTGGTGTAATAAAAGTGAAGGAAAATGCATCTACTGGAAATCATGGAGGTCATTGGGAGAGGTCAAAAGTCAAGGGGGCCTGGGATTTCGAGACCTTAGCAGCTTTAACAAAGCTCTTATAGCCAAGCAATTATGGAGAATGATAAAAGAACCTACCTCAATGGTCTCTCTAGTTTTTAAACAGAAATATTTTCAGAAGTGTGACCTCTTGGAGGCTAAATTGCATGGTGCTCCTTTTATGTGGAGAAGCCTGTGGTCTAGCTTGGAACTGATTAAAAAGTATAAAAATTTGGAGGGATAAATGGATACCTACCCTTGTGACTTTTCAAATTCATACCCCCTTGAACACATTGGATCCCGAGGCCAGTGTGGATGTTTTGATCGATGAAAGCAGCCGTACATGGAAATCTGACTTGGTGGAAGCAGTATTCAATGATGAGGAAGTAAAAGTTATTTGTTCCATTCCATTGAGCAGCAGAAGGAACAACGATAAACTGATATGGGTGGGATAAAAAAAAGGCACATTCTCTGTCAAAAGTGCCTCTTTTTTGGAATCTATGATTTTGAAAAGAAATGAAGGCGAAGGCTCTACCAGAGGAGAGAATCAAGAGATGCGGAGCCAGGTGTGGAAACTAGAGGTACCAAGTAAGGTCAAACTATTTTTATGGAAGTGTCTTAATAATATTCTTCCTATAAAAGATAACCTTTTCAGGAAGAACATTATTGAGAACAACTTATGTCCAATTTGTACCTATGAAGTGGAAATACTGGTGCATGTGATGTGAGATTGCCCTGCTACAACAGACATTTGGGGAGATGGATCCAGTTCTTTCTGCAAATGGAAGAGATATTATGCTGACTTTAAGTTGTTGTGGACTGAGATGAGGAACAAGCTGAGTAAAGAGAGGTTGGAGATGGCCTCAACCACATGGTATCAGCTATGGAATAGGAGAAATGCTATCATTTTTAAAAACCCGTTTATGCATCCTGGTATTCTGGCGAGGCAAGTTCAGGCCGAACTATCTCTATTTAAGGAAACCAATAAGATCAGTTCAAAGAGTGCAGCAGATTCTATTGAGAGAGGTTCTGACCTGAAGTGGAAGCTGCCTGCTTGGCCTTATGTCAAAGTGAACTTTGATGCAGCCTTTCAAAAAGAAGAGGAAAGGATGGGTTTGGGTGTTATCATCAGAGATTCAATCGGCAGGGTACAAGCAGTGGTGACAGGCCCAAAGGATCATATCTCCTCAGCTGCCCAAGCTTAAAGTGTTGCTTTTCTTAGAGCTATGGATCTTTGCACAGAGCTTGGCTTCAACCAAGTTTGTTTTTAAGGGGATGCTAAGGCAATAGTGGATGTAGTAAACTCCAAAGGTGAAGACAACTCGTGGATTGGCCAAATGATAGAGGATATGCAACTGTTAATGAGAAGGAATCAAGTTTGGAGTCTGAGGTTTGTTCAAAGGACAGTAAACAGAGTTGCTCATATGGCAGCCAAATTAGCAATTAGGGATAGCTATGAAAAGGCTTGGCTCAAGGATGGCCCTCCCGAGGTCTTGAATGTAGCACTGGGAGAGGCAGCCTTGTGTGATGTATTGTTACATGTTTAATGAATTAGTTTCTCCTTTCAAAAAAAAAAAAAAAAAACACACACACCTCTAAAATTTAATATATGCAATTGGAATGTGAAAAAATAACAGAGTAGATCAACCACCCTACAAGGCATATCCGAAGCTATCCCAAGCAATCCAAAGATAGCATTCCATAAAACACTAGTCACCTCACAACGCAATAAAAGACAATCAATTCACTAGAAGAGAAATATCTGCTAAGCCAGTGCATAAGGAGGATGGGGGCATTTCCTGCAAACATCCGACCATTGGGGTTCCTATAATGGTTAGATCTTTGACTTCACCAAGGATTTGAGGCCATTATGATTCATAGCCACCAAACAAGATTTAGGAAACAACACATCAATGTCATTACTAACTATGAAGCTACCAATTTTAGTATAATCATATAAGAGAGGGGCAAGCAGGGGATTATACCCAATATAAATATTGATTTATAATAGATTAAAATAGCAACAAAAACGCTGGAAAAATACTTTTGTTTTCATAAACAAAGAAAATATAAGGTCGAGACAAAGATGCAAACTCCCTCTGGCCAGATTGTAAAACTATGGACCTTGTTCTCCAAGAGAATAGCCTAGAATTGAACCTCAAACCAATAGAGTGAACTAAAACCATAAAAACCGAATAAAATAAAATGAAAAAAGGATATATAGTACCAAACCCGAATAAATATCGGAATCGATTTTGTCAAACATGTTGTGTTATGTAGAAGCCCGAGTTTTATGCAAAAGCCATGGAAGACAAACATAAGGCAGATTGGGTTGTCTCTGTGTGTTGTTAGAACTTGAAAAAAAAATACACTAATAATAATGGTTCTGATATTTTAACAAATGTTGTAATAAGGGAGAAACTTGAGACTCGTCACTCAATTGTTGGGACAGTGAGTCCTTCCATATAGTCGGGAGGGGGAGATTTGTTGTGTTGAGTTTTCCCTCCTATATGGAGGATGGCCCATGTGGGACCATTAAGCCCACATGGAGAGAGGGTTTAGGCCATATTAATTAGGTTTTAAACCTAATTGATGTGGTCATCAAAAGTAGAGCTAAAAACATGAGAGAGAAGAGAAAAAGACAAATTCCAAAATAGAGGTGCTCGTCCAGCTTCAGTCATACACTTTGATTGGAGTCTTCTATGGTCCAATTGGATTGAATTTTGGTAGGCACGTCCACTCAGCAAGACTCTACAATCAAAACGGTGGAGATCGAATTTGGAGCAATATTTCTGGTGTCGAGGGATGTGAACAATAATTCATTTTGGTGAGATCTCTCTTAATCATACTGTTTGGTTGCCAAGAAAATATTTCTTGATATTATTGTTGATTGTATGCCTCTAGTTCTATCTAGAGAGAACAATTGTATACCCATTATTTGTTGATAGTGGACATTTGGGTGGACTACGATCCCGTGGTTCTTCCTCCAATATCAGGGAGGTTTTTCACTTAAAAATTATTTGTCTCTGTGTGTGTGATTTTTGCTTATATTGTACTCTATTGAATTGCTTCTTAACAGGTTCACACAAATTAGGAGAAAATTATTTCCGCTATTTAGTAATTGATTTGGTTATTTCAAATCAGTAACTAATTTCTCCCAACAAAGTAGTATTAGAGCGGGGTCATAACTGTTGAATATTTTGTGTTAAATAACCCACAGGTCCTAGGATCGAAAACCTGGCTGTGATACTAGTGTTGGGTGGTCATGAGCCTTCTAAACCCTAAAAGCTAGCTTTAGGGGTGAGGCTTTCCCACATATTTATAAACTAACTACAACCCATTCCACGATTAATGTGGGACAACCCCAACAATCTATCCTTCACATATTGGGTCATGGATCGGAACAACGACAATCTGTTTCTCCCACGAACTGTTAGGCCGAGATTGTTGGTAAACCTTGACTCTAATATTAGTGTTGGGTGCTCATGGGCTTGTCTCAACCCCAAAATCTAGTTTAAGGGGGGTAAGGCTTTCTCTCACACTTATAAACTGACCACCAGCCCTTTGCACAACCTGTGTGGGATAACCCCAACAAAACAAATCAAATGGGTGAATGACTAACCAAAACAATCCTAACCCATATTGATCCATCATGGAAGTGCCTCAATATAGCTATGCCATCCATTGAGATTGTAGAACCTGCATATGCAATGTATAACCTTTATATTTAATTAAATAAAGTTCACCTACGCGTGGAAAGATATGATAACTCAAAAAGGCCCCCTCTCTATAGTTCTATTATACACATTAAATACACACCAAATATTCCCTTTCCTCATGTTATCCGCGACACCACAATATTCTTGGTGCCTCTTGATAGATTTTTTTTTGTCGCCTAACTTTAGTATTTTTTGCTATTCAAACCAAAGTTTTGAATATCGTACTGGAGGTCATACCGGTCAAGGCACTGGAATGAAATATTTACGTACCGGTACTGTTTCGTGTACCGTTTCGGAATAATATTTTGGTACAGATACCGTTCTGGTACCGGTACTGTTTCATGTACCATTTCGGAATAGTTTATACCTGGATAAATTATATATAATCAAACATTAACTATATTCCAAAATAACAACAAAATAAGTCATAAACTCAATACTTCTCAATACAAGTCTTAAGTTTTAAATTACAACTAACATAAGTTTTTAAGTTTTAAGTTACAACAAACATCATATCAAAAAAATCACTCATCCTCATCAAAAAGACAATAAGGATCAGGATTCGACATGTTAATCAAAATATTTTCATCAACGTCACTACCGTCATCAACATCAACACCAACATTATCATCGTCTTCCTCATTTAGTGAGGTTGATGGCTTATCAATATTTGCCCAATCCAAATCTTCTCCATCAAGAAGCTCAGATTCTTCACCTACCCATTCTTCCATCAAGTCAATATTTTCAAGATTGATTGGATCTAAAGCATCTCTTCTTTTTTTTCATGCACATGTCAAAATAAAATCAAACATAAGTGAAAATGTTATATATTTTTCAACAGTGAAAAAATTAGTGTTAAAAACATTTACCTATCTCGCAGCTTCAAGTTATAATGAACAAATACTAAGTCATTCAAATGTTTATGTACTAATCTATTTCTCTTCTTCGAATGAATAAAATCAAATGTGCTCCAATTTCTCTCACATCCAGTTGCACTACAACATTGACTTAGTACTCGAATAGCAAACATTTGAAGCATTGAAACCTCGCAACCAAATTGGATCCACTATGCAACTATAACAATAATGTAATTATAAATTATAAATTATTAATTAAATGCAAGTAAAAATAAAATCAGATAAAATTAAAGTACAAAGTCACACTATTTAACAAATGATATTGATAAACGATAATACCTGGATTAATCTTATCACGCTGGC